>NC_045566.1:27035975-27343118 GCF_009819795.1 Aythya fuligula | reverse complement strand
GCACTGTTTTAGAAAATCATTTCATCAGGAGGGAGGAGCATAGAGTCTTTTGCACTTCATTTCTGATGTTTAGAGATCTCAAATAGACACAACTATGAAATTGCTTACAAATTTTTGTATTTCAGAAGTCTAGATACAGTGAACTGCCTAAGTTCACATTACATTTAGAAGTCCTCTACCCTGGCCTGAGTATGGCAAGGGCAAAACTTAGATTCTGCTTACAGCTGTTTTCTTCACTCTTGACACCTGCAACCTAGAAATCAGGGTGAGATAAAATTTTCCTGCCTCTTTATCACATTGTTAATTGAATTCATACGCTAAACTCATACATTATGTTAACAAAGCCATCTTAGTGTTTGTTTTCATGTCCAGATCAATACAGAGAACCTTATCCAAGTATTACTGAAACAGTATCCTGCAAAATAATAACATGCTTTCTTATTTAAATCTGTCAGACTTGTGTGCTTCAAAGATAGACATGGGGGTCAGGGTCTTTATTTCAGTTGCTTAGTTGTCAAGGAAAAGACTTTAGATTTCTTATAGAGCTCATAGATGTTATTCTCTGGATGCCTACAAGTTATAAGAAATATTACAGCAAATACTTCATATTGTTATTAAACAATCTCCCCATCACCAACAACCAAGTCCTTGTGCTCATAATTCTTTTTGTGGACCTCAAAGCAAGGGTGCATCATGGTCCAAGGTCTAAAAATGAAATCCAAAGTCAGGCCCAGCTCTGGCATCTAGTTTACAGAATTCCAGTTGTTCTTGATTCTAAATGATTATTAGTTTTAGATAGCTGCAGTTGTTCAATCTGATTTTGCCTCAGTGCTCTTAGAGGAGAGTGAGAAAGAAACAGTAGAGTTCCCACCGCTGGGACCACAATGTGAAAAACCTATTCTGACCCAGATCAACCAAAGCTACATCATAAATCACAACAAAGGCCAGCTCACCTTCAGAATATCTCTGAAGCAAAAAGAAATTGATGTGGCACTGTCACACTTTGGTCACCCTCTTTCTTGGGGCTGTTCATCCTCTCCAGTCTAGTCTTCATGAACTTTATGAGGAAAAGGGGTCTAAATCTGAGTATATAGTCCTGAAAAACAAAATTTCTTTAGTGTGGTGAGATATTTATGGGGAAAAAAAAAAAAAAAAAAAAAAAAAAGGAAAAACAACCAGCCAAAACAAACAACAATCTTATACCATCCTCACTCCCCCATCCCCTCCCACACCTCCCCTGCATCGCACCCCAAAAACAAACAACCAAAAACCAGCAAAGAAATTCAGGTCCCAGCAGTGGCAGTTGTTTCAAAAAATTAGGCATGTGACCAATGTTAAATTATTAAGTAAGAAGCAATGATGAGATCACTCACATACAGTATTAGATTCAGAACGCCAGCCAACCATCATGTAAGAATAGCTTTTGATAACTAATAACCCCTATATGAAAGGCTCCTTATCCAATTACAATTTTGTTTTGCCTTCTCTCCTTTCATGCATCCTTTCCTAGTTTAGAAAGCAACTTTCATAGGCAACAGGAAATATTCCAGTGAGTTTCACATATCTAATGAATGCTGATAAGTTATTTTTCTACCCTACTGGATACCTGGAACTAGGCATCAATCTGAGAGCAAAATAACAGACAGAAGTTCATTATATTCAAAGATATTAGCATTGAAATGCTAGTCTGCAGTTACAGAGAACTGTGCTGTAATACTTATTTTTTAAAATTTTCAGTATTTCTGTGCAGATATAAACTTTTCCTTCCCAAATTTCTATAAAGTCAGAAAAGGCAAAGTTTCCAAAGCCATAGTGAGAATAACAAACTGCTGAAGTTAATTGAAAACTCCCATTGTTTTTTCTTGAGGAGACTATTTGTGAGCACTCAGCACAATAATACACACCTTCAGTACTTGTAGTGAGGAGCTGAGATAGATGGTAGCTTTCTGCCTCCCATTACCTTTGGCTAAAACAATTTATTTTTCCACACCAGCTGCAAAGAGCTGTGGTATTGAAGTCTGTTGCTGATACTGAGCAGTCCGTAGTTCTGCCAGGAGACTTACTGCAGGCTGTCAGCATCACCACATGTGTAACCAAATTCCACATGTTTCAGGCACCACCAGTTTTCAGATGTATCACTGGGATGTTTTTATTCAGTGAAAAAAGAAAAAAGAAAGGAAAAAAAATAAATGTACATCTGCATATACTTAATTTTAATGTGGAAAAGAAGGATATTAAACACTTCACATATCCTTTCCCCCCCATAGCTGAATAATACAATTTCTTAGCTGATTTTTAAGCTGAAACTGAATGCTTGAAAGTTATATGAAAATTCCAGCTAATATGTTAGATTGGCAAATGATCTGTACCTATTTCTGAATAGAGGCTTTAAACAGTAGTTAAATCAAATCTCCCCATTATACAATCAGGTGGTCAAGAATGCATATAGAGGAAAAAAATGTGTGATTATGGCTAAGAAATGCAATACAATTTTGAGATTTTATTGACAGAATATACAATTCTAAGGAGATGAGGTACATTTACATTCATGAGGTACATGTACATTTACATTCATGTCTACTCCTATTTGTGCAATATATTTCTACATAAATATTGATTCAAAAGGAAGATTAGTGAGGCTCATAAAGGATTAAACTACCTTCTAGTGAAAACTTGTAATAAGCAAGCCATTTCTGTAAGTGGTGCAAGCCAGGTCAGCACAGCTGAAGTCAGTTGGGCTATAATGGCCACACAAGCGCTGGGTGTGCGGGGAGTCTACGCTCCACCAACACGCACACACAAAGATCAAACATTCTATATATACAGAACATTGCTTTTACATACTAAACGCAAGTACACCTACACATATGTACAATCAGAAAAGGTAACAAACAATCCTTTAAGTTCCATGACTTAACAGTCTTCATTTTCCATTCCTTTTCTTGATTACTAACAAGTCTCCATTTTCCATTCCTTTTGAACAATATGTCTTGCTTTAAGTTGTCAAGCAACTCGGCTTTTGGGCCTTACGTATCCCATTCTTCCCAGATAGAAGAAAAGCATATCCATCTCCTTTTCAATGCCAATAGGGCCTGGGTCAAAAGACACGTCCAGGTCACCAGGGGGCGTAACAGCAAAAGCCTTCGATGGCAGTAGAGGTGGGGGGGCACATGGCATGGCAGTCGGATCAGTAAAGGAGCCTGCAGCTCCCTCACTGTCTGGCAAACCACACGTTTCTGACTGTGGTCCCACATGGCTCTTTAAGGCCTCAGAGATTGCTTGCCAGGTGCTGAGCAATCTGCAACCTCCATATACAACCCTCCTGGGTAGACTTTCTACCTCTTCCTTACCTACCAGTCTCTCAAGCTCCAGGGCCTCAAACCTGTTGCATAAGGGCACCTGGGAAGGTTGGGCCGGTGGGGGCGGGCATTGCCTGCAATGTCGAGCAAGGACCTGTTTCCATTCCTCCTCAACTCCTAGGTCCCCTTCCTCTGCCCGACAGCAACAGGGCAGGGGGTCCACCCACGTTTGGGGTGTCTCACCCCAGTACCTGTCCTTCAGGCCCTGCAGGGAGTTGCTCCACAAGTCTATCTCCTGCTCACACTCCCTGATATCCCTCAACCTCTCGACATCCTCCTTGAGTTCTGCCACCAGGCGGACCAGGTCATCCACCTGCTCGTACCTCATGCACACAGTCTCTCTGCCCCCTGCAGGTGGTAGCAAAAGGCTCAGGCACTCCCTGCATCCAGAGACCTGAACTGCTGGATTTTTGAGTGGGCAGTCAGTCTGGGTGTGTACAGACTTCCTACAGAGAGCACTGTGCCTGGTAGAGACCACTGCAGCTTTGCTAGCGGTAGACCGCCATTAGAGGAGGTGTTTATACAGGCAGGGGGGAACGCTCTGCCCTTCCTGCTCACCCTGCCTGCACGAACTGCTGCACCACACCTTACTGACGCGCCACGCCCTGTTTGCCTGTCCTGGTTGCTGCGCTCCTGGTCGCTCGTGCTCCCTAGGGGCAGCTTTTGAACAGTCGGGGAGGAGATGCTGCTGCCTCCGCCTATGCCTTGTTCACCTCCCTTGCGAGGGCTGCCGGGTCCTGGCAGCTCCCTCAAGTGGGCTCGATGCCAGAAAAAATAGCCCTGCCTGTCCAATCCCCCACTCCGCTGCAGAACGCGTCTGCCCGGAGCCAGTCACCTCACCATCACATTCCATGCCATGTGATGTGAAGTGCCCTATTTTCAGCTAGGATATAGCTAATTTTCCTCCTAGTAGCTGGTAGGGTGCTGTGCTTTGGATTTAGGATGAGAATAACGTTGATAAAATGCCTCTGTTTGAGTGGCTGCAGAGCTGTGCTTACACTAAAACAAGGACTTGTCAGCTTCTCACTCCGTCCTGCCAGCGAGGAGGCTGGGCGTGCAGGAGGGGCTGGGAGGGGACAGAAGCAAGACAGCTGACCCCAACTGGCCAAAGGAGTGTTCCGTACCATCTGGCATCATGCTGGACAAGTACTGTGGGGTGGCTGGCTGGGGGATGGCAGGGGTACCGGCTGCTCGGGGGCAGGCTGGGCATCGCTCAGCAGGTGGTGAGCAACTGCATTGGGCCAAGCCCCAGCACATTGCAGTGATTTGAATCTCTCTGGAATTGCCAGGGTGATGACACACCTCTTCCAAGCCTTTCATTCTGCCATTTTGTTAGGATTTTGCACCTGTTCAGGGGTGAACTTCCAAAGCACTGGAGGTGTCCGCTGCTCTACATGCCTGTCCATATCCTCCCACACTGCCTGCCACTCATACCTCTCCTGCCTCAGAACAGACCTCTGGATGGCATTCCTAAGTAGCTGGTTAAACTTGGACAATACCTGAAGCACACTCAGGAGACATTACAATAAGAACATGCTGGTCCGAACGCAGGATATTCAAAGACATGAAGAGCTGTCTTAACTAGCCTGGAGGAGAAGAGGCGGGTGAATGAGAATGGGGAGCGAACAAATGGGAAAAACCATCTCCACCTGCCACCTGCATAGATTGGATCCCTGAAGAAAAATGGTCCTTGAAATATCCTCTCCCAAAGTAGCCTATGCCGAGGATGCATGGAGCATCCAGGCCAGTCCCAATAGGGTGCTTTTGCCACTCATTCCCAGTTAGGCTCATGCTGGTCTTGGGTAGTTCTTGATGCCCTTATGATATCTTCCCCTTTGTCTTCCTGTTCCTTTGATGGCCCAGCCACTTTGGAGTAGCCTATCTCGTCTTCTTCTTCTTCCTCCCAGACTCAGTAGGAGTTCCTCTGCTTTCTAAACAACCTGACTTTCTCATCCCTTTTTAAAAAGGGACATGATGTTTCCCTTTTTCCACTCAGCAGGGACATAGCCCTACTGCCAGCACTTTTCAACTTGGATGGAAAGAGACTTTCAGCCAGTTCCCTCCACACTCAGGGATTCATGTCATCAGGTCCCATAGACCTGTACCTGTTGTTTAGATTCATCAGGTGGTCTCGAACCTGCTCTTTGCTTACAGTGGATGGGACTTTGTTCCCCAGCCTCCATCTATGCGTTCAGAGAAATGAAAGACTTAGGAAGCCCGCCTACCAGTGCAGACGGAGGCAAAGTTGTTGAGTACCTCAGCTTTCTCCATGTCTGTCATTACCAAGTACTCAGGTAGAGAAACTCACTCCTAGGATAAGAAATTAGACACATCTAATCACTTACACACTCCTATTTTCACCCCTCAGACTTCTGTTTGCACAAATGGTAGAGGTGCATGGTGGCCTTCGGGGACTCCTGCTGTCACCCCAGTGCGGCAGCCTGAAGGAAGCTGGGTCCTCTCTTGGGCTCTTCCTCGAGGCTCTGTGCAGAAGGGATGCCACCTCTCGCACAAGGGCTGCCAGATGGGAAACAAGCACTCACACAACCCCTGACAATTGGCAAAGGTCTTTATTGCCACGTGGCTCCAGCCTAATGCCTGGAGTGGAGCCTGGGCGATGCAGAATAGGGAGCTTGCCGAGCCCTTCTGCACAGCTGCCGGTGTTCCTTGAGGACACTTTTCAGAGAGCTGTCGGGGGAGTCCCATGTTTGTTGTGGCCGAGGTGGGTCCACTTCCATCGGTTCCTCTTCATCTTGTGCACCCACCTCCATGGGCTCCACGGGTTGGAGGACGAGCCAGTCCCTGGCAGGGACTGCCCACACAGGCTGCCTTCCATTGGGCATATTTTCCGGCCACGGTGCCGCACCAGGACGCCTCCCAGTTCCGTGCCTCGGGTCCATTCCGTTCTCCGCTTGATTTTCATTAACGGAGTTCCTGACGGCATCTCTCCCTTGGCCACGGCTGGGTCCCGCATCATATTCCGTCCGCTGGGCACGGCTCCGCTTCCCGTGGCCCTCCAACCCACGCTCTCTATCTTTGCTGTCATCACTGGACCTCCGGCTAGGCCCAGGCCTGCTGCTGGTGTCCATCCGAGGGGCCGGCCTGCTCCCCACATCGCTTCGGCTCCAATGATGTTTATCGTAATAGCCTCTGGGCCGGGCACCAGACACCTCCTGGGCACTGCTGGTTCTTGTGCTGGAGGCGCTGGCCCTCGACCCATGGCGCATTCTCGCAGAGGCAGACATCCTCCTCAGTGGTCCTAGGAACAATCTCTTGTCCTCGCACTGAGAAGGGCTGCTGCTCGCCTCTCTCTCTTTGCTCCTAACTCTGGCCTTCCTCCAGCCGCTGGCTTTCAGAAGACCAAATCGCTGAGCAAGTGGCGGGCCAGTGGCAGGGGGGCCCCTTTTATAGGGCCCGGGGCAAGGGCGGGCCCGCTGGTGGCCACTGTGACCTCGACAAAGCTCTGTGATGGAGCAGCCCGTGCGAGGCCGAAGGTGGCTGCCTTGGGAGAGGCCCGGAAGATGCCCTCATGTGGAGCAAGGACGAGGGCTGGGGGGGCTGAGGGCCCCCTTTTCTGGGGCTGGCTCCCCCCCAGGCCATTTGGCTTGCCAGAGAGAAAGGCTGCCCTATGAAACCCTGCCTCGACCCATTTTTTCTCCAGATCTCCAAGGGTCAGAGTCTCTCGTTAACAAAAAGAAAACCCCACCAACAAAACCAAAACAGACCAATTCACAAGGCTAAAGCAGTCAAAACTGAAGTACCGATCACAGAATCACAGAATTTCTAGGTTGGAAGAGACCTCAAGATCATCAAGTCCAACCTCTGACCTAACACTAACAAGTCCTCCACTAAACCATATCACTAAGCTCTACATCTAAACGTCTTTTAAAGACCTCCAGGGATGGTGACTCAGCCACTGCCCTGGGCAGCCCGTTCCAATGCCTAACAACCCTTTTGGTAAAGAAGTTCTTCCTAACATCCAACCTAAAACTCCCCTGGCTCAACTTAAGCCCATTCCCCCTCATCCTGTCTCCAGGCACGTGGGAGAACAGACCAAGCCCCACCTCGCTACAGCCTCCTTTAAGGTACCTGTAGAGAGCGATAAGGTCGCCCCTGAGCCTCCTCTTCTCCAGGCTGAACAAGCCCAGCTCCCTCAGCCGCTCCTCATAAGACATGTTCTCCAGGCCCCTCGCCAGCTTGGTCACCCTTCTCTGGACTCTCTTGAGCACCTCGATGTCCTTCTTGTAGCGAGGGGCCCAAAACTGAACACAGTACTCGAGGTGTGGCCTCACCAGAGCCGAGTAGAGGGGGACGATCACTTCCCTAGCCCTGCTGGCCACACTGCTTCTTATGCAAGCCAGGATGCTGTTGGCCTTCTTGGCCACCTGAGCACACTGCTGGCTAATATTCAGCTGACTATCAAGCAATACTCCCAGGTCCTTCTCTGCCAGACAGCTTTCCAACCACTCATCTCCCAGCCTGTAGCTCTGCTTAGGGTTGTTACGGCCCAGGTGCAGGACCTGGCACTTGGCCTTGTTGAACTTCATACAGTTGGCCTCAGCCCATCGGTGCAGCCTATCCAGATCCTCCTGCAGAGCCTTCCTGCCCTCAAGCAGATCGATACATGCACCTAACTTGGTGTCATCTGCAAACTTACTGAGGGTGCTCTCGATGCCCTCGTCCAGATCATCGATAAAGATATTAAAGAGGACTGGCCCCATTACCGAGCCCTGGGGGACTCCACTAGTGACCGGCCTCCAACTGGATTTGACTCCATTCACCACAACTCTTTGGGCCCGGCTATCCAGCCAGTTTTTAATCCAGCGAAGCATACGCCAGTCCAAGCCACGAGCAGCCAGTTTCTTGAGGAGAATGCTGTGGGAAACGGTGTCAAAAGCCTTACTGGAGTCAAGGTAGACCACATCCACAGCCTTTCCCTCATCCACCCAGCGCATCACTTTGTCATAGAAGGAGATCAGGTTCGTCAAGCAGGACCTGCCTTTCATAAACCCATGCTGACTGGGCCTGATCGCCTGCTTGCCCTGCAAGTGCTGAGTGATGACTCTCAAGATAATCTGCTCCATGAGCTTCCCTGGCACTGAGGTCAAACTGACAGGCCTGTAGTTCCCCGGGTCTGCCCTCCGGCCCTTCTTGTAGATGGGCGTCACGTTTGCTAGCCACCAGGCAACTGGGACCTCTCCTGATAGCCAGGACTGTTGATAAATGATGGAAAGCAGCTTGGCCAGCTCCTCTGCCAGTTCTCTCAGTATCCTTGGGTGGATCCCATCCGGCCCCATCGACTTGTGCACATCCAAGTGCCGTACCAGGTCGCCAACCATTTCCTCATGGATAGTGAGGGGCACATTCTGCTCCCCATCCCCTTCCACCAGCTCAGGGTACTGGGTATCCAGAAAATAACCGGTATTGCTGCTAAAGACTGAGGCAAAGGCGGCATTAAGCACCTCCGCCTTTTCCTCATCTTTTGTAACTAGGTTTCCCCCCGCATCCAATAGAGGATGGAGATTCTCCTTAGTCCTCCATTTTGTGTTGATGTATTTGTAAAATGATTTTTTGTTGTCTTTAACGGCAGTAGCCGGATTGAGCTCCAGATGAGCTTTGGCCTTTCTAATTTTGTCCCTGCACAGCCTTGCAACATCCTTATAGTCCTCCCTAGTGGCCCGCCCCTTTTTCCAAAGATTATAAACCCTCGTTTTTCTCCTAAGCTCAAGCTGCAACTCTCTGTTGAGCCAGGCCAGTCTTCTTCCATGCCGGCCTTCTTCCATGCCAGCTTGTCTTTGGCACGTGGGGACAGACCGCTCCTGTGCCATTAAGATTTTCTTCTTGAAGAGTGCCCAGCCTTCCTGGACTCCTCTGACCTTCAGAACTGCCTCCCAAGGGACTCTGCCAACCAGTGTCCTGAACAGTTCAAAGTCAGCCGTCCGGAAATCCAATACAGCGGTTTTACTGGTCCCCTTCCTGGCTTCTCCAAGAATGCCAGGTGCTGAGCAATCCCACTGCAACCTTGTCGCTTTTAGTTGCAGAGTCCCACACCTTGACCTCAACTTGGTCCCATATTTCAGGATCATAAACTGTCTGATTGTTAATAAGGAGAATAAGCTGTAAGGTTACCAGGATAGTCTTTGTTTCTAAGGACGCATGATTCCCCATAATGTGCAGCTGCTTACCAGCGAGGGGCAGTTGTGTGCGCGGGTCCGCTTCTCTCAGCTTGAGCTTCTCTCCAGCTCCGGTGTGCCATTTCCAGCAACTTTCAGTGCAAGCTTCTTTGGACAGTTTGCTGAGTTTGGCCAAACCTATCTTCATGAGGCAACCAATGTGCCTGTTCCCGTCCTGGTCTCTGTTCTGCTAGCCTGTTCCTTTTCATTCCTTTTTCCTGCTTCTTTATTGATGACATAACTTCATTATATCGCGTTGCCTTTTTTTTTTTTTTTTTTTTCTATCTCGAAGACAGGCTCCCCTCTTATACCCTTCTCCCCACAGCAGTCCTTTTCAAAAACA
This sequence comes from Aythya fuligula, assembly GCF_009819795.1. Classification (NCBI taxonomy): domain Eukaryota; kingdom Metazoa; phylum Chordata; class Aves; order Anseriformes; family Anatidae; genus Aythya; species Aythya fuligula. The sequence goes on along the minus strand of NC_045566.1, from coordinate 27,333,243 downwards.
ACTTTTCATTGATCAAACTACTTTGCAAATAACAGCAACGGCAAACACCCAGAAACTTCCATGCCTTAACATGAGAACAAGCAACCCTGAGACTGCATGGAGTCTCCTGAATCGCCCTTCTTTGTTCCCTCTAAACTTTTTTACATTCCTGATGACCTCATCGTTAAGAGTCTAATGTTATCATCAACCACGGAGCTTGCCGACCCCCGTGGCCACACTTCCAAATCTCCCCCTTCTTTATTAATATCAACCATTTTCTCAACACGAATTACCACTCCATATATAACAATGACCCAGACCAAAGCTCTTTAGATAACCTTAGAAGAAAGAATAGTAAAGTCTGTATATTTTTGTTCCTTTTTCTCTCAGAAATTCCCACATCAACTTTCCACATAACGTGGAAAAGCTATATTGCCAGAGTACCAAAAGACAATATCATCAAGACACTTATCAAAGACAATATCATCAAGATCCATATTATTATGATTAAAGACTCCAAACACAACGAAGTAATAGTATTTAAGTCATTAAAGTCAGAAGCAACACACTAAGGTACATGTAAATTATAGTTTAATCTACACAATTGTCTGTGTACGCTTGCAAAATACATTTTTGCTTGATTGCTCAGAGATAAAAGCAGAAATGCATCCTCTGGGATTCTGTTTAGGAGATTTGTCTTGAAAATTATGTGATAGAATCAGTCAATATATACACATAAATTATACCACTGACATTTACAAAAATGACACTTGAAAGATTTTCTTCTAAGTAAAACGGGGGAAAGAGCAACAACTCTATCATCATTTGGATACTAAACAGAAACTTAAACTTTTACACTCTGTATAATAAAACCATTCTTATGAAACATTAGGAAAACAATTTGTGCATGCTTTAATGGGAAATAAAGCAGCATTCCCTCACCTGATACTCAACAGGTCAAAATCAGCACGATGCCATCAAAGGCAACAGAACTAGGAGGGGCTATGTAAGCCCCATCTCTGACCCCAAGTGTCTGGGCGGTGACGTTGTTAAAATCTGAACCAGGGCACAAAATACATGCTACTGTATAGCCAGCAATGAGGTTTTCAGCAGTGTGTTGCCACCCATGTTAACATCAGCTGCAGGGAAACTTGGTACATGGATTGCTACACACACCTATGTAAAGATCCACTATTCAATTTCCCTTTCATCTCTCCCTTCATTTCCCTTTTTTCCCTTTCCCTTCATTTTACCTTTTCTTTCATGGGATCTTGGTCTCAGTCATTCAGTTTCACACACAAGCATGTTCATGTATTCCACGCTGTCATTTGCTCCTCAGCACTGCCAGACAGCCTCTGGATAAAGCATGTTTAAGTGCCACAGGTGTTTGCTAAGCAACACATCCCAGTGCCAGAGCCTAGAAGTGGATTTTTTTTTCTTCTACAAAGAAACTATGTGCACTTTAAAAAATTGGATATGAAGGACGCTAGAAACCACATGTTGTACCATACCCTTACATCAATTTGATATAATTTTAATATCTCATATGGTTTTATCTTCTTGCTTACCACGGTGTCTGAATACTCACAAAACAAACAAACAAAAATCCACTGCTACAGGAAAATTCACGGATTTTCTGACATTTTCTCCTTCTCTGAGGACACAGGTTCTTACAAGCATGTTTTTATTAGAAGGGCAATGGGCATAAAAATTGAAGAGGATATTCCCATAACAAGAACCACTTGAGGCACTGCAATATTGGAATTCACTGCCCTGTCTGACGTCCCCAAAGCACTCCAGGTGCTTCCTGTCACCCCTGCAGGGTCTGCCAAGCTGAACACAGGCTGCAGCACAGCCCCTGGTTCTCTTCAGGGCAAGAAATTCCCTACCCAGTTGTCTCCATCTTTTATGTTCTACTATTAAGGTGATGTAGTATATAAAAAGTTCAAGTTCTTTCTCTATGAAGAAATATAAAAGAAACCCTCATAACAGAAATAAATACAGGAGAGGAAAAAGTACAAACGGGTTTAATTGTTAGTTATGTAAATTATCATTTCACTGTTTGTAAATAATTCATTTTATTAAGTTATCATTAAAAGTCATTTGGCAAAAAAATTGTGTGAACTAAATTAAAACTGTTGTTCAAGAATTTATCATGATGCTTTCTACAGTTTCAGATGTGATACACACCCTGGGCAGATGGTGTATTTTCTGCTCCACAGTAAGGCATTGATATGAAGGATGCCACATGTTTTCATACAAACCCCTTAATCACCTGTGAAAATACCACTATAAGGTCTGCCATTCCCCACTAACAACTTCTGGACATCTGAATATTTGAAAATATTTGAGTGGTTGGCAGTACAAATGGCAAGTTCTGAATAGAGTAAGCAGCCACCCCAAAATTCAAATCATTTCCAAACTCTTGCTTTTACTGTCTAAAGAACAGGAAAAAAAGAAAAAAAAAAAAAAAAAAAAAAACCTATTTTACTGTCTCCTTTAATTTCTCTCCTTCCTTTCCTCTCTTCTTTTTCTTTTTCCTTATATATATTTTTGTTGTTATTTTTGCTGTTGTAATTATGATTTTTGTGAGGGTAACTGCAGCTGAAGTTGGAAAAATAAATGATGTACCAAAGTACATCAATGGGTTTGTAAATGCTGTGAACACATATTCCCTCTTACAGCCGCAGAGAATGCACTGCACTGCAGAGTTTCTTTGATTGAATAGTCTGGGAATTTTTCAATGTAGAAGAATAAACAGTAATCTAAATCTGAATTTCAGCCAGTTCATCTTATCTATTTTGTCTCCATGCTATATACAGTTGAAACAACAACAACAACAAAAAATAATCTGGTTTATGACCCTATAGAACTTCATAGATAAACATATACCTAGAAAGACAATACTTTTTTAATATACTTTTTCATCCTCACAAAAACAAACAACACTAGCAGAGATCAAAATAGATCTGTGCATCATTTAGATATCCATGTCTTCTGTTTCAGTATGCCATACTTAGCACTTTATTGCCTGTCATTTTTCCAAGTTCTATATAGTTGTCTTTCAAAAAGCATATAAATCACTCAGGAACTTCTCTGTAACTTCAGCTTACTTAGGAGACCTATCATCAATCATAATTAATGACTCAATATGAGCAGTACTGTGCCTGCTGACTATATACTAGTCTTTTCAGTGTCATGGGCAAAGACTAGCTAATATGGATATTGAAAGCCAAGAGAGAAATTTAAGAGATAAACCTTACAAACTTTGAGAATATGTGTGACTTATTCTAATTCTGTTTAGCATTAGTGATTATGATCTATAGACTATAAAAGGATGATTTATTTAATGAATGCAGTAAATATTATTATTATTTATTGTTAACCTGGATTTGACTACTGATTTGCGTCTGTATAAGCTACATAAAAGTTAATACAGTTTAATAGAAAGTTGAGAAATCTAGGAGTGTAAAGATGAAGTATATTTTATTTTCCATAATAAGAAGTGCCTGTTGCCCAGGATGAAAATAGAGGAACTACTACTAACATAAATGACAAGCCAGTTACCAAAATTAGCAAAAGTGAACAGATTTCACATACAACATGGATTAATGCTCTTTATTTACAGCATACTACCACACTGGAATGCACTGAAGAATGTAGGATGGCAAATCTACTAAAAATAAATAAATAAATATAAATAAATAAGAAGTCCCACAGTGGTAAATTGTTTTACTTGTTTTTCTTTCAGACAGGATGTATTTTTATTTTACTTTTTTTTTTTTTTTTTGAAAGATGATGGCTGTATTCCAAAATAATCACCTCTGCACTACAAATAAAGTTAGGCAGATAACATTTTTTAACTTTGAAAAAATCCAATAGACAAGATAACCTTATATTTTTCTGAAAGTACTTTTTTTCTCAAAAACAGCATGAAAAGTTTGATTCCAGCAACCTAAACTTGAGTTTTCTGCTCTAATCTCTTCTTCCAAAAGACACTGCTATTGCTTTAAGACCCCCTTATAAAACCACTGTAAATAATAGGCAATGGCATTTAGCTAAAACTAGTAGAAGTTTCTAATTTAGACCTCCCTGGACGCAGGGCCCATTCTCTATCTACAGAGTGTTCCCAGAAGCAGATGTGGGTTGTGAAGTGCAGAAGCAACAATGGGGTTTTGGGCAACACAGGGGAGGCTCAGCCCAGCTTTCTGCTTTGTCCAGACAGCTACTTTCATCAAGGAAGAGAAAGAGGAAGAGGTGGAGGAAGAGGAAGCAGAGGTAGAGGAAGCAGAAGAAGAAGATCAGCACTGGAACAGCAGCAAGGGAATCCAAGATGCCAAGAGATGAAAGGGACACAGAGGTAGTGCAGGGAGAAGGCAGTAGCAGAGACGCTTCAGTACAAAATGACTTGTTTCGACCTCTGATGTCTTTTAAAAACTGATTATCAAAACATTTTGACCAGAAGATAAAGCTAATTACACACCAGTGCAACCTTAGCCTCTATCTCAGTTCAAGAAGTGAAACAGAAACTTCACTTTTCAATAGCATGAGATCTAGAACTATTTTTGAGCCTATTTTCAAATTATTCATATTGCTGAAATAACTGGTAAAGGAAATTGTAAGGAATGACCACCTCTTCCAATGTGAATTTCACCTCAATCTGACATAACTTCTTCATTTTTTTCATGAAGAAATGCCACTCCAAACAGGAAAAGACTGCAGCTCATGTAATAAAGCTCCAAACTCTAGTTAAGAGTTCTGAACAGGGGATGGAAAAATACCCCTCTGCCTCATCTGTACTGACGATACATGAATCCCAGTGTGCAGAATGCTTTCACAGTCCTATGATCTTGCATCCATATTTAAAAATATGTTTTTTGTTGTTGTTGTGTTTTTGTTTTAAACTGAACTTCAGCTAGTTGGGTAGTGTCCTGGTTTCAGTTAGGACAGAGTTAATTTTCCTCCTAGTATCTGGTAGGGTTCTATGTTTTGGATTAGGATGAGAAGAGTGCTGATAACATGCTAATGTTATAATTGTTGCAGAGCAGTGCTTACACCAAGCCAAGGATGTTTCAGCTTCTCACTCTGTCCTGCCAGCAGACAGGCTGGGGGTGCAGCAAGAGCTGGGAGGGGACAGATCCAGGACGGCTGACCCAAACTGGTCAAAGGGGTATTCCATCCCATATGGGGTCATGCTGAACAATATGGGGCTGGCTAGCCGGTGGGGGGGGGGGGGGGCAGCTTTTTGGGGTTAGGCTGGGCATCAGTCAGTGGGTGGTGAGCAATTGCATTGTGCATCACTTGTTTCATACACCTTATTAGTAGTAATATTATTATTGTTATTATTATTTTCCTGTCTTAATAAAATGTCTTTATCTCAACTCATAGGCTTCACTTTCCTGTTTCTCTCCCCCATTCCAGAGAGGGTGGGGGGAGGGTGAGTGAACAGCTCTGTGGTGTTTAGCTGCCGGCTGGGTTAAACTACAACAGTCCTTTTTGGTGCCCAACATGGGGCATGAAGGGTTGAGATAACAACAGATCTGACCAGAGTGTGTTAAACTAAAATTGGTATAAGTATTAGACCTGCTTAATAGTTGCTAGTCACAACGTTGATTGCTTTAATCTCAAATTTGCTGTGTCTGTTTTCCAAATTGAGTTTTATAGCACGTTACTTTCTGTATGTGCTCCCTATCGTGTTGTTTATCCTTTCCGGGCCCTGGTTTAAGATCATTATGGTACTGTGCAGTGTAACAGTGGCTTATGATATGATGAAATTTCTGGTCATGACTGGTATTTGTACTCAGCACTGTCGTCGACTCTATACTTTGGAAACCATATCTCAGAAACTATTAACAATTACACCTATTGCCTTTGTTCATGTTGCTCTGCAACAATTAAAACATCAGCATGTTATCAGCACTCTTCTCATCCTAATCCAAAACATAGCACCCCACCAGGTACTAGGAGGAAAATTAACTCTATCCTAACTGAAACCAGGACAGGTAGAAAGAACAATTTTCATCCACAAGCAAACATTCACTGAAGGTATACTATGGTCACAATTCATTTTGGAAAAAATCAGAACTGGCAGGTTGCACATCTATAATGCACTTGACCAGCAGTGTGTCTCTTAAATTGCTTGGCTACCCCAGCTCAACCTAGTTCTTCAGGCATATTATATTAGTAGCTTCCAGTCTATCACCTTACTGTGGTACCACCATTAAATGTTCTTTATTGCCCATTTTTGTTCTTTTCAGCAGAGCAATCATAAACATAGCAGACAATGAACTCCAAGTGCTGTTAGAAAGAACAAATAAAGCACATTTATATTATTACACAATCAAAACTTCATGCTAACTGCACATTATTGCAACATTAAAATACACATGATAAATACACCATAACTTTATCTTAGACAAAATACTACATAGCACTGTGAAATGCTGCACTTGGTAAGGTGACAGCATACAAAGTATTATTTTAAAACACCGAATAATAGTATATTTAAAGATCAAGCTTCTGTTTGGAAACTGAAACACAAAAAGTTACCTGTTTATATAAAAGAATTTTCTCTCTGCCTTGATCCACGACCATCACAGTCATTGTTAACCTTCCCCTGTGTTTCTTACAACTTGGGATCAACCCCTTATCTGTCATATTTGGTTGCTCCATATGAAGCTACTGATTGCTGCTATGTATTATTGCTTTTAAGCCTATAGCTCTCAGCAACACTGGTTCCATCTGTTTTGTCTGTGTATCTGTTTTGTGATTTGTATAATTATTTTTCCTAAATCCTTGTTAATTACACATGCACTTTTTCAGTAAAGAGAATAGAATGATGAAGAGGTGACTGAGACCACAGTACAATGTAGTTCCATAGCTAAATGGGGAAGTTATGATTATTGATAATAATTAGTAAAAATGAAAATATACAGATTGAATATTTTGTCCAAAAGTGACTTTGAAGCTGGAAGCTAAACATTAAAAATAAACTGTAAACTAAGTACACTGTATATGGAAGCTAGATGATAATCGGGCAGAGTCAGTTTCCAAAGCTCAATAGCACTTTTAAAAATGTTTTTTTAGACTTACCAAGGCTAAAACAAATATACAAAGAATTTATTTTACCTTTCAGGTTCAGCTCAGCATGCTAGTCTTGTCCTATGCCAACATACAGGTCCCCACTTATTTTGTTGGTGGCATTGTTTGTTTGCTTGTTATTATAAATACCCATGGATGTAAGTGTATATGCATATACATTAGCCACATCCAAATTCATTTGTCCTAAATTAGTGGACAACAAAACTAAAACCAAACAAAACCTGACAGTCCACAGTGAAAAAGGAGAGACTCAAAAGAGCAGCCTGCAGAATTTTCAATCTGGAGCCAAGTTCACAGCCAGGGGAATAATAAAGCAAACAGAAAACAGACCGAAGATCCTCAGAGCGGCATCCTCAGTTGTAGTAAACAAGCTCTGCTAAATTACTCCATTCATTGAGCCGGTCTGTATTTTGGCATGCTGCTGTCTGTTACTAAACCTCTACAGTGAGCTTCAACAGAGGACAATGTACAACAGGCAACAAAACAATAAAATAATTTAAGAGCAATTACAAAGAATCTTACATATGACAGTTCTTCTCTCACTTTTAAGACCAGTTCACCCACCCTTAGCAAGAGATCTCACAAGTGACAAAAAAATATAGCCAAAATCTTGCCAGGCACTAGCTAGCTATATCTCTGATTCCACTGTTTACAAATCTGTAATAACGTTTCTTCCATCTGTTCTGCAGTTTCCATCTATACGCTCAATTTACAAAATGAAATAAATTGTTTACGAATTTGTTCCAAAAACCTCTTCCACAGAGGTCTTCCAGCACATTGGATATAAGGGACAATAGTCTAAAGTTTGGGCAAAAATACATTTACAAGTAAATTTAAGGGCTGTTTGTGTTTAAAACAAAAATAATAATAATAATAATAAAATAGGGTTCTCAAGGCAAAATTCTAAAGAAATACCTATCAATTACAATTCAGCTATTTGTCTCCTCAAGGCCATGTACAATTAGTTAACTAAGCTGTCTTGTTTAAAGCATGAACGCAAAAAACTAGTCAGTTTTAAAAAGCTGAGTTAAGTGTAATTCAGCACATCAACTCTGACAATTCTGTGGTAAAATTCAGTAGTTTCTGAAATTAAAACAAAAACAAATGCTCCCTGTTTATCTAGGTAGGACTCTGAAAAGCAATTGGGAAGCTGGTTTCAAGAGGCCCAGACCCTCTCTGAATAAGCTTAGAGTTCTCTCTCTGCTCTGTGCAGGCAATAAGTGTCTCACTCAACACAGTCCAGGTGTGAACAACATTGAAATTATAGCCACAAATAAAACCGTTCATACATAAAGCCTAAATTATATGTGGACAGTTCACATCCAACAAATGACTATCACAGAATTATAACTCTCATTTTCTGGTGTAAAAAGGAAATGAGACAACAATCAAATCTCTTTAGAAAACAACTAATGTTGGTCCTGAAACAAATGGTATTCCTCCAACTGAATAACATTTAATGTTTGCTCACTGGGCAGCAAGTTCTGTTCTCCCTGTTCAATTAGCCAAGCATTCACAATGGAACCAGATTTAAATTATACTTCTATTAAAACTCTTTTTAATGTTGTGTATGTGCTTCTCTATTTCTTTGAAAGATATGTGAAGGAGCCATAGAATTAGAATTCATTTGTGTTGTTATAACTACTAGCTTTGCTGTTATTATTATTATTATTGCTCAAGATTCTCACTCCCTCAGTCACATCTAAGATTCTCACTCCCTCAGTCACATCTAAAATACCAGCAACTTTGTTATGCATTTCTACTATTACTACAAAGCAAAAACCTAACACTTGAGAAGGCACAGTAACTGAACAAATATTGCAGACGTTGCTGGAATTAAATAACATGGCACTTATGAATATAGCCCATGTTTCTTTCTTCATTTACAAGATGCAGTGAGTCAGAAAAGTAGCACCCGAGTATGATTAAAAAGAAATGTTTTTTGACAGCCTGCTTTACAGTGACTAGTGAACATTGACTCACCATCACCACCCCGGCACAGCATCATTTCTACTTGATATTTGCCATTCCATAATTAGAACAAATGACATACTTGGGACATACCAAAATGTTTTTAGTTCATTTTCTGCTTAAACCCATTTACAGAGTCTTGTTCCTGCCTCAAAAGGTAAGGTACACAATCATGAGCTGTGCCGCCTCCATTTTAGAGACAGCCCTATTATTATAAAAGTAAATGCCACCCACTTGCTAACATTGGAGACTAATTAACTCTACAATTTCTGCTTAAAGAGAGTAAAAACCATCACTGACTGTTCCAGTAGCTATTCTACAAAGGTAAGAGGATTAGACAATGCTGTGCCTTCACCAGTCCCAAAACAGTTCCTTTTTTTTTTTTAATTGTTATTGTTGTTTTCTTTTGTTGTTATTTATTTTAAATCCCAGCCTGTTTTGCCTATTTTGCTTATAACTGTTTTTTATGCACTGTTTTTTTCTAAAATTGAAAATAGTCCCTTATAGTACCTGTGGTTATGAATCCATTTGCTGAAAAAATGTTTTTGAAATGCTTTTTGTTCATAATCTCATTCAGTTTTTGAAGTTTTGACTTTTAAAAGCAAGTAGTACCAGAAGTTGTTGAAAGCAGGTCAGTTAGCGAGTTCTGACTTCAACAGCCATGCTGAAAAGTATGACAGCTACATAGATTCATGAACTATATGGCTCTGAAAAGAAATCTTCACATCCCACTTATTTGGGTCCAATTTATTTAATAAAATGATTTTACTGTTTATACATCCATTTCAACACAAAGAAAAAAAGTGTTAAATAAATATGCAAGTCATCCAATGAAATAAGACAACAACAAAAAAGTAATGGCCAAGGCTGAGGGAATACCTGGAGGGAAAAACCTTACTTACAACAGCATCAATATGAATTTTGCAGTTAATTAACTGGTGTCAGGATTAATAGCTTAACCAAGATGCAAGAAAATAACAAATCTGGTTGTAAATCAGCAATATCATGTGGAATTTCTTAGATTACATCTACTACTCTCTGTGCCCAGCAAACACTGGGCAAATTATCTTCTCTCAATTCTGGTGAACAAAAAGCAACAGGGATGGCATAAATACAAATGTTTTAGAAGCTTGGTTCTGTAAGCATTTAAAAACAGATTTTAGAGATTTTTTAATATTTTACTGACCAGTTTTCCCATGTTTAATAACTGAATGCTTCCTGTTAAATGCACCAAAGCAGCAGTGCAGAAAGGGGAATTTTTAATATAAGGTTCTGGTATGCACATCAAATACAGCGGCTGAAGTCATACATGAATCACCCAAAAGTGTCAAGCTCTCTACAAGACCTTGGGATATAAAGAGGAAGAACTTAGCAGCTGTTGACATGGCATTTTTTAAAAATGGAAGCCTCTGATGGCTTCTTTTTTATTTGCATCTAGCCGAGTAGTTATACAGATGGGTGACAGCCTTGAAATAGGGCATACCTGCTAGAGACAAACTGTTAAAACTGATGCTCTGTTGCAGCTACTACCAGTCTTCTGCAGCAGCTACTACCAGTCTTCTACTACAGTCCTCCCAGCTGTGACGTGGAACCTAGCTCAGGAGAACAATCTGTCCGTGTCCCCATCTTTGCAGGTACTCCCCAGGAAAGCTGGCTGGTGCCTCCTCAGTGCATCCAGGCAGTCAATGCTTCCTAGTTAGAAATCACACTTATTTGCCTCTGACCCACTTAAAATCCTTCCAGCTTGGGCTGGAAGGAACCTTAAAGTCCACCCAGATCTAACCCCCCTGCCATGGGCAGGGACATCTCCCATCACACCAGGTTGCTCACAGCCCCATCCCACCTTGCCCTGAACGCTTCCAGGGATGGGGCATCCACAGCTTCTCTGGGCAGCGTGTACCAGTGCCTCACCACCCTCATCATGAAGAATTTCTTCCTAATATCTAATCTAAACCTACTGTCTTTTAGTTTTGAAGCCATTCGCTCTTGTCCTATCACTACTCTCCACAACAGAGTCCCTCCCCAGTTTTCCTGTAGGCCCCTTTTATATACTGGAAGGCTGCTGTAAGGTATCCCCAGAGCCTTCTCTTCTCGAGACTTAATAATAATTAAAAAGCCATGTCAAAGAGATCAACCCACCAACAAACCACTGATTAAAAATCAAAGTGGAATCATATATGCATTTCCTATTGTGGTAAATTGTGTTGTTAACCAATACATTACTTCGTACATGTTATGAGTCTACGTTGGTGTCCTTCGATGGATTATATAAATCAGTATATATACACACACAAATAGCAATATTAACCATAGTGAACACTGCAACATTTGCAGTTGAAAAATTAAAGAATAACTGTTCCATAAGATATTAAAAAGTAAAAGTAACCCTTACTATAGTAGTAAAGTGTAATTTTAGTCACCATCAAAAGTATTTTTTCAATGTTAAAAAATATTCCATTTCCACAAGATTTTGATGGCAATTATAGAAAATTTAGTTTCAATTGATAAAATTTCCTGATTTAGAATTGTTCATGGCCAGGATTTTATTTTGTTGCATTCCTTGAAAACATACTACAGAGTCTCTTTTCTCTTGAAACTGGTTGTGAATTAGTCCTGCCCAGCTATTTATTAATTAGATGAGAAAACAAATGTTTTTTTTGTGTTTTCTTTTTTGTTTGTTTGTTTCTGTTAGGATAAAATTGAAAAATTGAAAGAATAAAAATACTCATATAACTAACAATTAGAATAACTTGATTTGTTCTGTCAACATTAACTTTTAATAGCTAATATACATCCTTGAGCTAAGTGATAGATGTTATTCTTTCTATATGTGATTATCCAAAGGGACGTTATTAATACTAATTAACAAACAGGGATAAATGTTAGCGATTAACCCTTATAATTAGTCCCAGTAAGGAGAAGTAATTTATTTAATGTTTCACTGACGTATATAAGGAATCAATAACAGATACTTTACTTATGTAGGAACTCAGTGTTCTAGAGATCTTTAGGGACTGCTTGGGCTATAAATAAAATCAAGACTGCAATATCTTTGGAGCAGTAATTTCATTATACTTTTACACAGCACCAAATACAAAAAAGACTCCATCTAGATAAGATCTGTGGATATTACAAAATATGTAAATACATGAAAACTGAAAAATGGAAATCAAGCTACTATTATCTAAGTAATTGACTTAAAATAATGTTTTTATTTAGTATTAACTGTATGAGATTTGTTTGTGGTTGTCTCTTTGTTTGTTTTTCATGTAATATCTGTAACATCTATTAATATAAATTTTATTTATAATTAAGGAACTTTCTTTCAACCCTCCCCCCAAACTGTGGTCCCATTTTCCTTTTGTTGAACGCATGTAAATTCTGTTAATGTTTATGGGAGTTTAGTCTGTACAAGGCAAGGCAAAATCATCTTATGTTGAAAGTTTAATTAAAGTTCTTTAAAGAGTTTGATGTATGCTATAATGTGCTAATTATTTTGATACCTATGAACTTATAAATTTGGAGGGAACTAACAAATTGTCATTTTGACTAGAAAATAAAAACAGAGTGTGCATGTAAGTTCATAAATAGAGTTACAAATTTATGACATAGGGGTAATACAATCACAATCAATTTCTAAAGAGCTTTCTGCATTTCAGCAGTGACACACTCATAGGTTATCCAAACCATCAGATTTGTCTTCTTTCTATCTGACAGACAAGCTGTGTTCAGACAAGCCTACATCACTTATGAACAGTAATACTGGAGATGAACACCTTTAATTCATTCCTGTAGAATATTGTATCCTGGTAAGTGTCACATACCAGTGTTCCTAGCAACAGTGTGTGCTGTGAATGTTGTAGCAACCAATGACAAAAATAAAATGACAGAGGAAATAAGTATGTAGGACTGAATGACATCCATAGACTAATTGAGAAGGGACAGCTTGGTGATTGAGTAGGAGCTGAAATGTGGTTTGTGGGTCTGTTTTTGTGAAGATAGAGTGTCTACAGATAAACATGCTAGAAATCAGTTTGAAAAGCAATTCATGACTTGCATCCTACCTTCTGCCATTGCCTCATTTTTGGTCTGCAAAGTGGTTAGAAGACATGAGATTTTTTCTGGAGTCCATAATCTTCTCCTTTCTGCTTTCATACAAAGGACTTTAAAGAGTGTTCCCAAGGATCTGGTCAGATGTCCAACTGCCAAACAATCTATGGTCAGGTGTCCCCAGACCACATTAGAGATGTGGTAGAGCATGTATTGGTAGACAAGGTGCATAGTCCTTTATGCAGGAGAGAGTCATGGCCTCTTTAGCAGTACATTATAAATTACAATGCACTTCACATAATTCATGGGATGCACTGCTATTCAAATAGTTTTATAGATCAAAACAATCTGGTCAGATAGTTACTAGGCTAGGACTGGAGACAAAGCTGACCTAAGAATGAAAGATCTGATACCTGCACTCACCCAGTAATAATAAACTAGATGGGGCATTCTGAAAACTGCAATGTGTGGGAGAAAATGCAAAGGGAGGATTGACTGTTCATAGCCGACATGATAAAGCCTCTTACTGGAATAAAGTAATATATTCTGCATAACTCCTAGAAGACTTTAAAGAGTGGCTGATAGAGATCAGAGACCAGAGGAGAAAAGATGGTCATGTCCTAACAGCATCAAAGTACAATGGAAGGCTCAAGGAAACTAGAATTAGGACTGTCCTATGGCAACACATAGGATCTGATCAAATCTCATTCAGCTGTAGCTTTGCTCAATGTACATGTTAATATTACAGGTCCTGAAGTTGCTGATTATAAAATCATACAGTAGGTGACCACATAACTTTCTTTTCACTTAGAAATGCCATGATAAACTGGAATAGCCATTTACTCTCACTGAGGGGTTTTCCTTGCCCACTTCCCTTACAAAGAAAAGGGAAAATAGTTAAAAGGGTCCCCTCATCAGCTGAGCTGATGAGCAACCTGCAGCTAGGCCACAGCACTCTAACCAAATATTTGAATTAAAATTTGCACAGATCACAAAGGGCATTTGATGTGTGTTAAATTGCTTGTATCTACAGTTGGAAATTGTTACCTGAGGTTTTATTCCAGAAAACATTTCCCGAAAACTGACATTGCAGAAAATTCCAATGTTGAGATAGGCAGGAACAGCACAGGTTTTAAAGTGAAGATCATATGGATTTATATGTAATTGTTATTTGATCAAGCACTGCTAGACTGAACTCTCATATGACTGTTCCAATGGGAAACTTTTTTTCACTCACTTGTACTACATCATTTGTTCCCAAGTTGAGTCCCCAGTTATTTATTTTCAGCCCTTTTTGAATCTGTAGCTAATCTAAAAGCAAATTTATCTTTTAATTTTGTTTCTGTGTGAGAGCAAATCTGGGAAGCTAAATGTTGGCCACATTTCTAACTGCTAAATCTAATAACATTTTCAAATGTAGACATAAGGGAAAAGGAATAGGAAACCATCAGGACACGTCCCATAACAACAATGTAAAGGAGAGAGAAGGAAGATAAAGTATTTGGGTTGCAGAAAACAGATACATACTTATCACCTCATGTTGTATGTGTCCTCTCTCTTCACACAGAAAGGGAAAATAAAAGGGGTAATTGAAGACTACAATAGTTGTGATAGCATGAAAGAAGTTGCTATAAGAATGTTAGCTGGAGAATGAATAAAATGTGTTTTCATATCTAAATAGTGATGCTTACACAATTAACTCAGTAGCTATTGCAGCCACAAAACCATCTGCAAAATGAGGCCTTAATTCTACACATTAAATGTATCCCTATGCTGTATTTTGATAAATTCTGCAGGCAGTCTGGACTCTGCTACACAGAGGGTTCACTCAGCTTTTACCACCTGAAATACTCTCACAGTAACTAGTCCTCAAGGCTCTATATGGACTACTGCCGTCTCATTCTCCAGAAGACAGGTAGGAAGCAAAACACTCCTCTTTCACCACCATGCATATCATTTCCACTAACAAGGACAGGGTCTTCTTTCAAAGTTTGATTTACAGGTGCTATAAGGCCATTGTGCTGACTGCATGTCAGTCTCCAAGGAAACTAGTAGCATATGTATTCTGGAAGCATCCATAGAAGAAAAGAAGTGTTATTAAAAGTATTCTCAGCATAACCTCTGCTATGAGTAGAAGCAAAGTTCAAGGTCTTCTGTTGAATAGTTGAATGATGCTGTGTTCAAATAAAAGGCTCCCAAGGAAAAAATAGCAGGTCAAGCTGGGCATCTGGCTGTTGTACAGTCTGCAGTTCTGAGAGAGTCAGAAATTGAAAAAAAAAAATCTATTTAAAGCTTTAGAAAGGCTTAATATTCTTTTAGAATGCAGCCTAATTTTAGATTGGAATCTCTTCAATATACTTAAGTGTTAGCACTTCCTGTAATACATCCACTTTTTGCTATTATACTTCTCAACCTAATTCATATCAGCTTGCACATCTGTGTTTTAAAGTTGCTTCTCAACCTCTCTCCAGAATTTTTCTCATTTATATTACTGAAGAGAAGCACAGGATATCATGTCTCAACCAAAATGACTGCTATTCTCTCTGCTCCCAGGAGCCATGCAGACAGATGTCCTATGGCTGGGACTGATATTCTGTGCAGTGGAGAGATTCTGAAGGTGGACAAAGCATCACATAAAAGTTGTGCACTTCCATGATCATTGACAATTGTCTGGGGCATTTTCAGAGTATGCGCAATAAGAGCAGAGTCCTACTTGAATTTTAAATGAGAACATAAAATTCCTCTTCTTCAGCCCAAGTTCCCCCTGTAATTTCTACCTCAATAAGATATGCTTTCCTTTTTGTTTTAATTAAGGATATTGTTTATTCGATCCTAGAAGAAGATTATTCAGGAACAGTTGAACTAATCCCAATCTAAAGTTTAAAATAGTAAAGCATTTTGGGAACATGTGAAATCAAAGGTATTACATAATATATGAGATTCTCATTATTGTTGCTGTAGTACTGACTGTTAGGAACATAGCTGCTCAATATTGAAACTCATTTCCTCTTTCAGTGACACAGTTCAGTATAACCAAACACAAATAAATGTAACAAAAGGCTAAATCAAACAAAGAAAATAAAGAGCAAAAGAGCACTACCAATAATATACAGTTTAATTCCCAGCTTGAATCCAGGTGGCGTATGATAATTCCAGACATTTTCATATAATAGTTGAATTTTACTTTTAGAAACAGTTTCGGTCACATTCAGCCATGACCCTGTCTCCCTAAGCCTTGAACAGACATACATAACTACAAGAAAACATTTCAAGACTGAAGAAGGAAGATAGTTTCAGGCACAAGTAAAGTTCAAATGTGATATTCAGTAAATTGATGGAATTGGCAGGGAGAGGAAAAGGGGGAAAAAAATTACAGAAGAGCAATTAAAGTAATTAAAAAGTAATTACTATTTTTTTGTGTGTTTGTTTGTTTTATTGTTTCTACTTTTTTAATCAGCAAAATAGCATGTTGGAGTTAAGCCCCCATTTGCCCCTGTTCTATTGCTTGTCTTCACTTTTCATATCTAAATCCCTAGAATGTGTATAAACAACTTCAGTCATTCTAATGGACAGGAAAAAATGAAGCATATTGTAGTCATATAGCAACACAATCAACCAGTAATTTTCTGCAGCAGTTCTATCAAACCCAGAAGTGAAACAACTGTAACATACAACAACAACAACAACGTGTATTACATGTATGTCATGTAATTGCACAAAAGTTATATCTGATTTCCAAAAAAAAAAAAAAAAAAAAAAAAAAAGATTCTTTTATCAAATAACAGTCGGGTATACATCTTAAATATGGCTTATATTTTCTTATGAGAACTGATAATAGGGCAAATAGTATATTGACAAGACAGTCTCGCCAATACTTGTTCCCAAATCACCTACACCATGGGACATCAGCAGTACGTATCATCACATTACTCTACTCTCTCATTACAAAATATGATTTAGTGTGACATTGTGCAACATGAGAATGTTTTCAAATCCTTATGTTACCCTTTTGCATTTCTTATTGAATTTGTCCTGCATGTGCCATATCTGTAGACTTTTGTTACTCGATGTTAAAAATGTTTTAAGTAAACACAGATATATTTTCCTATTGATTTCCACATCCCACAAGAAAAACAGATTAAATTTGCAAGACTCCACCAAATGCTAACACTGCACATGACAGTAAATGCCTCAAAGCATGCATCCCATGTAGACAGCAGAGACAAACTACCAGAGATATAGGAGAAAAAAAATCAGAAGCCTTTTCATCATTATTTTTTTTTTCTATTTTCCTCAAAAAACATGTTTGGCAACAGAAGAGACAGTTGATGAGAGTTTGATATTCATATACATAACAGAATAGTATTTTCCATGATAGAAAACACAAGTCTATCTTAGCACTAAAAAACACAGACAGGAAATCTGACAGGCCTGCTTAGAATCACGTCCAAGTAGGGAAAGCAAAGAAGATCAGATGTTCATAAGGGCTTATCTGGTGGAGTAGCAAATACAGTTGCGTATTCTTCCTGTGAAAGGTGATCAATCCATCAAATAACAAAGGAATTAAAAAGCAAAGTGCTAATCTACCAAATTCAAGTTCTAGCATCTCTAGTGAGGGAGACAAACAGGGAGCAGAAATTAATCTTTTCCACCTGGCAAAGATGCCGATTTAGGTCAATATCAGAGAAACTGCCTGTAACAGTATGAAGTAAAGTATTAGTAGTATTATGCTCATTATAAGGAATTGACCAAAGTGAACAATACAAGCAATCTACAGAACCCAACAACAGTTAATTTTCAAAGAAACCATACAAAGGGTTCAAATTACCCCTCTTAAGACCCATTAACATTTAAAAACGCTTGATGGTTTTACACAGAGAAGCTCAAGAGATAAGCTTTTCTAATTGTGGGCAGGAAAATAAAACGAGAACAGATTTCTTCTGCTACCACGTTGGAAACTAGCCTGTGCAATACAATACTTGAGGGATAATTAGTGTTCTGTCAGGCATCTGACCACATCATATCTAGTAAATAATCTTTCTTTCAAGTGCAACAGAAAATCCTGTTTGTATTCAAATCTAGAAGATTTGAGAAAAACCCAAATCACTTTGTAGATGGCATTAACTTCTGCTTAAGCCATTTGGTTAATCATTTTAACCTTCCTCTGTGCAGCAGCCAGTTACAGGAAAATAAATTTCTGTTGCAATATTGTTTCAAACAACAAAGCCTTAATACCACACTGATGCTGAAACCCTAACAGCAGAGGCAATCTTATTAGATAACTTAATCAAATGCTTAACAATATTTTTAAAGTTTTTAGAAAAAGAAGATATAGCAACAAAATAGATTGACAAATGTACCTTGATTAATCATATCATTTTATTTTTTATTGTAGAGTTGAAATGAAAAAGAAAATAGACTTCACAGCTACAATAGTAATTGTGCACAGCAGTCATAAAACTGATACTATAAGGTTATGGATAATTTGAGAATAATGTGAAATTATTTCAAGAGTAACATTAGCCTTGTTTTTGTCTGTTATTTGGAGAAGCTTTGTACTGGATTCTGAGAAAGGAGCATAAGCAAACGTGCATATTACTAATATAAACTCATTCTCTACTCGCTAGATAAAGAGTAACATTACTGCCTCCTCAACCATGAGGAGATATTACTGTCTCCTCAACCGTGCAGACCAAACACTTTTAAAGTACATATATTACCCAAATAATGAGTATGTTTTCTTTTCTATCTTAATTGTACAAATTATTAAACAATATGTCTAGTACTTAATCAAAATGGACATGAAAGATAAATCCTAGGCAAAAATAGGGTGATTGGTAGGAACATCTGCTAGGCTTTATATAGATGCTTAGTTTTATTGACACTTCCCACAACTTTTACTCAAAACCTGACACATTAATTATTTAGCATAAGATTATCACCATTTTGAATTTTAGACATTCCTTTAGTGTCTGTTTACATAGATTATGCATACTAACCAAAATAGTTTACTATGTAAGTGATAATACCAGCTTCCAGAAAATAGGTGTTACTCTGATGAGCATCTTTCATTTACTACCAAGATTATCAAAATTTGGAAGGATGATCACAGAATTTTTTCTGAAATCATCTGTTCAATGCTCAAAGCAATTATAATTATAATTGTACCATTGCCTGCTACAAATATTAATAAATGCAATTCCTTCTCTCTGACCTCATGAAGGGTGGAAAGGTGCACTGGGCAGTCCCCACAAGCAGAGAGCATGGTTCCTGCTGCACCAAGTCAAATCTCATCCAAGTAGGATCAGAGACATCCTTTTACTGGGAAACACACTCTCAGAAAATATTACTACTTTCTCCTCTTTTTGGACCCCCCTCAAGACCGTGTGTGAAATAGCCTTTCTATTTCTGTTCAGATTTAATGATTTTGTGCCGAACAACTTCTGCAAACCTAATGAACACGTAACAGAAATGAATGCCAAAACAAATCTGCTGCTACATTTCCTTTTGTTTCCAGCCTGTAACCTTCCCTCTTTCCAATTCAAACTAAAGCATCGCCCTTGGTGAGAGCAAAGATCTTGCCAGCTACACTACTCTAATTCTGTTTGAGATACCTGGTTTTTCATTTTTCCCCCCATGGATGAATGTTTTGGTGATCAGCAATGTTAGTGAACACCACACGGTAAGGAGAGGCATGATCTTCCACACAGCTCAGAAAATACCCTTCACCAGACACTTGCAGGGTGTTTAGTTATTTGCAAGTATCACCAGGTTTAACAATATAATAAATTTGACAAGCAAAGAAAAGAAAGGCTGATGTCATCAAATAATTTCCATTTTTCAACTGAAACAGGATAATGATTCATGTCTTAGCAATGGGAAACCAATATCCTAACTGTTCAAGAAGCTGAACTGCGACTCATAGTATTTAAAACTAGATTTACCATAGTATTTTTAACTATGGTTCTGCATTTCAGTCACTTGAAATGGCATCACTGAAACCCAAAATCACAGAATTTCTAGGTTGGAAGAGACCTCAAGATCATAAAGTCCAACCTCTGACCTAACACTAACAAGTCCTCCACTAAACCATATCACTAAGCTCTACATCTAAATGTCTTTTAAAGACCTCCAGGGATGGTGACTCAACCACTTCCCTGGGCAGCCTGTTCCAATGCCTCACAACCCTTTTGGTAAAGAAGTTCTTCCTAACATCTAACCTAAAACTCCCCTGGCGCAACTTAAGCCCATTCCCCCTCGTCCTGTCACCAGGCACGTGGGAGAACAGATCAAGCCCCACCTCTCTACAGCCTCCTTTAAGGTACCTTTAGAGAGCGATAAGGTCGCCCCTGAGCCTCCTCTTCTCCAGGCTGAACAAGCCCAGCTCCCTCAGCCGCTCCTCATAAGACTTGTTCTCCAGACCCCTCACCAGCTTCGTCGCCCTTCTCTGGACTCGCTCGAGCACCTTGATGTCCTTCTTGTAGCGAGGGGCCCAAAACTGAACACAGTACTCGAGGTGTGGCCTCAATAGAGCCAAGCACAGGGGGACATCCAGATCATCGATAAAGATATTAAAGAGGACCGGCCCCAGCACTGAGCCCTGGGGAACGCCACTAGTGACTGGCCTCCAACTGGACTTGGCTCCATTTACCACGATTCTTTGGGCCCGGCTATCCAGCCAGTTTCTAACCCAATGAAGCGTGCGCCAGTCCAAGCCAAGAGCAGCCAGTTTCTTGAGGAGAATGCTGTGGGAAACGGTGTCAAAAGCCTTGCTGAAGTCAAGGTAGACCACATCCACAGCCTTTCCCTCATCCACCCAGCGCATCACTTTGTCATAGAAGGAGATCAGGTTCATCAAGCAGGACCTGCCTTTCATAAACCCATGCTGACTGGGCCTGATCGCCTGCTTGCCCTGCAAGTGCTGCATGATGACTCTCAGGAGGATCTGCTCCATGAGCTTCCCTGGCACTGAGGTCAAACTGACAGGCCTGTAGTTCCCCGGGTCTGCCCTCTGGCCCTTCTTGTAGATGGGCGTCACGTTTGCTAGCCACCAGTCAACTGGGACTTCCCCCGATAGCCAGGACTGCTGATAAATGATGGCAAGCGGCTTGGCCAGCTCCTCTGCCAGTTCTCTCAGTACCCTTGGGTGGATCCCATCTGGCCCCATCGACTTGTGCACATCCAAGTGCTGTAGCAGGTCACCAACCAGTTCTTCGTGGATAGTGAGGGCACATTCTGCTCCCCATCCCCTTCCACCAGCTCAGGGTACTGGGTATCCAGAGAACAACCGGTATTGCCGCTAAAGACTGAGGCAAAGGCAGCATTAAGCACCTCCACCTTTTCCTCATCTCTTGTAACTAAGTCTGCCCCCGCATCCAGTAAAGGATGGAGATTCTCCTCAGTCCTCCTTTTTGTGTTGATGTATTTATAAAAACATTTCTTGTTATCTTTAACGGCAGTAGCCAGATTGAGTTCCAGATGAGCTTTGGCCTTTCTAATTTTGTCCCTGCACAGCCTCGCAACATCCTTATAGTTCTCCCTAGTGGCCTGCCCACTTTTCCAAAGATTATAAACCCTCTTTTTTCTCCTAAGCTCAAGCCACAATTCTCTGCTCAGCCAGGCTGGTCTTCTTCCCCGCCAACTTGTCTTTGGGCACGTGGGGACAGAACTTTCCTGCGCCATTAAGATTTCCCTCTTGAAGAGTGCCCAGCCTTCCTGGACTCCTCTGCCCTTCAGAACCGCCTCCCAAGGGACTCTACCAACCAGTGTCCTGAGCAGCTCAAAGTCAGCCCTCCGGAAGTCCAATACAGCAGTTTTACTGGTCCCCTTCCTGGCCTTGCCAAGAATAGTGAACTCCACCATTTCGTGGTCACTCTGACCAAGACAGCTCCCAACAATCACATCCTCCACCAGTCCTTCTCTGTTTGTGAAGAGAAGGTCTAGCGGGGTGCCACCCCTGGTAGGTTCACTAACCAGCTACGTCAGGAAGCTGTCTTCCACGCTCTCCAGAAACCTCCTAGACTGCTTTCTCTGGGCTGTGTTGTGCTTCCAGGATATGTCAGGGAAGTTGAAGTCCCTCACAAGAACAAGCGCTGAAGATTTTGCAACTTCTGTCAGCTGCCTGTAGAACTCCTCAGCCATCTCCTCATCCTGGTTCGGCGGTCTATAACAGACCCCGACCAGGACGCTAGCCTTGTTGGCCTTCCCGCCGATCCTAACCCAAAGGGACTCGACCTTGTCATTCCCAGCCTCAAGTTCTACAACATCAAAAGACTCTCTAATATAGAGAGCCACACCACCACCCCTTCTGTGCTGCCTGTCCCTTCTGAAGAGCTTATAGCCAGGCATTGCAGCACTCCAGTCATGAGAGTGGTCCCACCACATCTCCATGATGGCAACCAACTTGTAGCCTGCCTGCTGCACGATGGCTTCCAGCTCCTCCTGTTTGTTACCCATGCTGCGTGCATTGGTGTAGATGCACTTCAGCTGGGCCATTGCCTTATCCCCCGGCCTTGCTATTGTTCCCCCTGGCACAGCTCCAACAATCCTTGCTTCAGCCCCATCCCTCTTCTTACCTAGTTTAAAGCCCTCTCAATGAGCCCTGCCAGCTCCTGGCCCAGGATCCGTTTTCCCCTAAAAGATAGGGACCCGTCTGCGGCCATCAGGCCGGGTGCCGAGTAAAGTGCCCCATGGTCGAAAAACCCAAAATTTCTGTGTTGGCACCAGCCCCTGAGCCACGTGTTTAACAGGTGGGCTTTCCGTGTCCTCTCTGTACCCCTCCCTGCCACCATAGGGATGAATGAAAACACCACCTGCAGTCAGAGCAAGAAAGTCCTTTTCAGTTGGGAATAAACAGGAAAGAAAAATAATTCCACTAACTTGGAAATGAAACTATAGAATCATAGAATAAATAAGGTTGGAAAAGACCTTCAAGATCATCTGGTCCAACCATCACCCTACCACCAATGTCACCCACCAAACCATGTCCCTAAGCACCACATCCAACCTTGCCTTGAACACCCCCAGGGCGGTGACACCACCTCCTCCCTGGGCAACCTGTCCCAGTGCCTGACTGCTCTTCTGAGAAGTAATGTCTCCTAATTGCTTTACCTGTTGAAGAGCAGTGCTCTTTGTTCAATTCTTTAATTCTTGAAGAGTAGGGGCATGACGTTTCCATTTTTCCACTCCCCAGTGACAGCACCCCACTACCAGGACTTTTCTGCTGTGATGGAGGGAGGCTTGGCAACTCCATCAGCCAGTTCCCTCAGGACCCTGGGATTCTGCTCATCAGGTCCCGTAGACCTGTACCTCTTTGGATTCATCCGCTGGTCTTGAACCTGCTCTTCGCTTAAACTGGGTGGGACTCTGCTCCCCCAGCCTCCATCTATGGGGTCAGGGAAATGAAAGATGTGGGAAGCCCTTCTACCAGTGCACACAGAGGCAAAGAAGTTGCTGAGTACCTCAGCCTTCTCCACGTCTGTCATTACCAATTACTCAGATATAGAAACTCACTCCTAATATAAGAAATCAGCCAGCTACAATCACTCACACACTACTGTTTGCACCCCTCGGTTTATTTTCACAAATGTTAAAGGCGCATGGTGGCCCCTGGGGACTCCACCTGTCACCCCAGTGCAGCAGCCCAAAGGGAACTGGGGCCTCTCTTGGGCTCTTCCTCAAGGCTCTGCGCAGAAGGGATGCCACCTCTCGCACAAGGGCTGCCGGATGGGAAACAAGCACTCACACAACCCCTGACAATTGGCAAAGGTCTTTATTGCCACGTGGCTCCAGGCTAATGCCTGGAGTGGAGCCTGGGCGATGCAGAATAGGGAGCTTGCCGAGCCCTTCTGCACAGCTGCCGGTGTTCCTTGAGGACGCTTTTCAGAGAGCTGCCGGGGGACTCCCATGTTTGTTGTGGCCGAGGTGGGTCCACTTCCATCGGTTCCTCTTCATCTTGTGCACCCACCTCCATGGGCTCCACGGGTTGGAGGACGAGCCAGTCCCTGGCAGGGACTGCCCACACAGGCTGCCTTCCATGGGGCATATTTTCCGGCCACGGTGCCGCACCAGGACGCCTCCCACTTCCGTGCCTCGGGTCCATTCCGTTCTCCGCTTGATTTTCATTCACGGAATTCCTGACGGCATCTCTCCCTTGGCCACGGCTGGGTCCCGCATCATATTCCGTCCGCTGGGCACGGCTCCGCTTCCCGTGGCCCTCCAACCCACGCTCTCTATCTTTGCTGTCATCACTGGACCTCCGGCTAGGCCCAGGCCTGCTGCTGGTGTCCATCCGAGGGGCCGGCCTGCTCCCCACATCGCTTCGGCTCCAGTGATATTGATCGTAATAGCCTCTGGGCCGGGCACCAGACACCTCCTGGGCACTGCTGGTTCTTGTGCTGGAGGCGCTGGCCCTCGACCCATGGCGCATTCTCACAGAGGTAGACATCCTCCTCAGTGGTCCTAGGAACAATTTCTTGTCCTCGCACTGAGAAGGGCTGCTGCTCGCCTCTCTCTTGCTTTGCTCCTAACTCTGGCCTTCCTCCAGCTGCTAGCTTTCAGAAGACCAAATCGCTGAGCAAGTGGCGGGCCAGTGGCAGGGGGGCCCCTTTTACAGGGCCCGGGGCAAGGGCGGGCCCGCTGGTGGCCACTGTGACCTCGACAAAGCTCTGTGATGGAGCGGCCCGTGCGAGGCCGAAGGCAGCTGCCTTGGGAGAGGCCCGGAAGATGCCCTCATGTGGAGCAAGGACGAGGGCTGGGGGGGCTGAGGGCCCCCTTTTCTGGGGCTGGCTCCCCCCCAGGCCGTTTGGCTTGCCAGAGAGAAAGGCTGCCCTATGAAACCCTGCCTCGACCCTTTTTTTCTCCAGATCTCCAAGGGTCAGAGTCTCTCGTTAACAAAAAGAAAACCCCACCAACAAAACCAAAACAGACCAATTCACAAGGCTAAAGCAGTCAAAACTGAAGTACCGATCACAGAATCACAGAATTTCTAGGTTGGAAGAGACCTCAAGGTCATCGAGTCCAACCTCTGACCTAACACTAACAAGTCCTCCACTAAACCATATCCCTAAGCTCTACATCTAAACGTCTTTTAAAGACCTCCAGGGACGGTGACTCAATCACTTCCCTGGGCAGCCCGTTCCAATGCCTAACAACCCTTTTGGTAAAGAAGTTCTTCCTAACATCTAACCTAAAACTCCCCTGGCGCAACTTAAGCCCATTCCCCCTCGTCCTGTCACCAGGCACGTGGGAGAACAGATCAAGCCCCACCTCTCTACAGCCTCCTTTAAGGTACCTTTAGAGAGCGATAAGGTCGCCCCTGAGCCTCCTTTTCTCCAGGCTGAACAAGCCCAGCTCCCTCAGCCGCTCCTCGTAGGACTTGTTCTTCAGGCCCCTCACCATCGTCATTGCCCTTCTCTGGACCCACTCAAGCACCTCGATGTCCTTCTTGTAGCGAGGGGCAACATCATATATATGTGTGTTTGTATCTACCTCTATTGTGTCATTTTCTAAGTTGAAATTTTAAAACATTTCAGTCATCAGTTGAAAACCATTGGTTGCCTGACAGCAAACATCATATGACAAAGGAAAATTCCTATCTGAAAAGGCAAAGTAGTTAAATTTACAGTGGTGCTATAGTACTGTATCTTTGATGTAACACTGCAGTGCAATGTTAAAATCTTTCCGATTAGCTGAGATGAAAGTTTACATTTCCCCATAAGCTTTTAAAGAAATTAAAAAGAGGAGAAACATAAGCACGTGTAATGCTTTAGGATTCAAAAAAGTTGCTTCTTCTAGATCAGCTCTTATAAGTAAATTATGGTAAACAGGTTTTAACTTTTTTAACTGTACTTCAATTTTAGTATTTTTTATTAAATTATTTCCAATTTGTATTTACTATGTATTTATATTCTTTCTTATTGCTCTAACACGTTTTTACTGCTCCTTTGTTATCTACAAGAAACAGACAGAAGAATAAAAACTATTGCTTCAAAAATTTCAGCGACCTCTCAGTTTACAAACACACACATCCTCAATTTTACACTTCATTAATGTTCCAGGTGGCTTTAATAGGCACTTTTGATGGGTGTGCAGATATTTCATGGTAAACTATATTCCTTGACCTACACATTTGTAGCTGTGGACCAAGAAAAATCTGACACAGATTAAGTATGAAAGAGTTTTTGAGTTTTTCTTCCAAGATCACAAGCACCTGTCATGAGACAGAGAGCTAGTGCTAGTCCTATCCAAGGAATCAAGGCTTTTTGACTTTTTTTTTTTCTTTTGAGCATCTGCAGTGTCTTCCCCATTTGTGCAGCAAATAGCGAATTTTATTTTATTTCTTTAGAATGAAATTAAATTCAGTGGTGGAGAAGAAGACAGCTGTGTGACACCTGAGAGACTGGGGTTAACCTGGCAAGTGGAATAGCTCCAATGGTATGAGTGTCCGGCAGGCAGAGTGCTCAGCGAGGACTCAGGAGATTGACTAAAATCAGAGAGCACAGGACTCCCACACTGTGGGTACGTGCCTCAACTACTCCCTCTGGGCTAGCCATGGTTCCTTCCCCTCTGAGGATTTTATGCTGCTGCTACACATTTAAGAGTTAAGCAATTCAATAATTCTTCATGCCAATGGTGAGCTTCACTAGTGACAAAAGCTACAAAAACCTATCTAGAAATGAAATGAATTCAGCTAGAAATACCCCATACTTTTGATGATGTGATTTATCCATTGTATTGGTATCACAACCTCCTATGTTTCATTTAGTTGCAAGGTACTTGAAGGGGTATTTCCTGCCTGTGGTTAAGTCTACCTGAATAATTAGATATATTTTTTGAAAACGAAGAAACTGAGACAAAAGCTTTACCTATCCAAAATAAACATAAGAGATGCAAGTTTTATTGACTCATCTCCTGCATACCAACATTTTGTCATTTTTACCGATTTGCACCTCACAAATTATACCCTCATACAAAAAGATGTATTTAAGATACCACACGACTATTTTCTCTCTGGCATCAAATATAACATACCCTTTCTGCATCATGCATGAAGCACACCTGTCATTTTATTCAAATTAGCACATCATCATCCAAATTGGATCAATCTGAACAATCCATCTGTCACTAAAAATTTAGGGGTATATTATCATCATCATATATAAGGAGTTACGCAAACAAATTCCTGCATATCAATATGATTCAATACCCATAAGAATATTAAAATATTAAGAATTGCAGTCAGTGCAGAAGTCTTCTGTACGTAATGTTCCACACCGAATTCAAAGTCCTTTAGCACAAAGCTTGAGAAACAGGAAAGAAAATACATGTCATAGAGCAGTCAAACAAATGAAAAGTCATTTTTTTTTCAGCATGAAACTCTAACTGCCATTCCCATACCCCAAACTTGCTAAATCAGACAGTTAGTACACAGAAAACATAGGTACTTGTGGTAATAATATTTATAAAAACATTAAATATCTCTTTTAAGAGATCAAACTCTTGTTGCAGACAAGTCTTTTACAACATTTGAAACTTAAAAGTGCAACTGTCACAGCACAAAATCAACCAACCAACAACAAACACCTAAAATTCTCCATATGAAAAGGGACTTACTCATAGTTATTTTTACACCTGTATTTATCAGAACATGGATAAATTTAAATAATTTTTTCAGCATATTATTTCAGTCTAATAAAGCAGCAGACATTTTTTTTTTTGCTTGTATGGTAAAGAGACCACATCTTTTTATAGCTATGTGTTTACTTAAATCCAGGAGATAGAAAAATGAAGGCAAAAGAAAATACTCCACAGCTACAGTATATATTCAAAATGTCTTTCTTCTGTGCAAAGCAATGCATCTCTCTGTAATGGCATTAATATACAGAGAGGGAACTTTGGTTAAGTGGAGAAACACACAGGGGAAATGACATTTTCCAGATGCAAAGAGTTAGCTAGTCGGGAAACATTTTTTTCTGTAAGAAGAAAATAAATGAAATTGCTTGAAAATATTTTGGGTCTGACCTTTCTGATGGAAGGTAGCTGAATTAAGCCCAGGCTTGTTACAGGTGACCTACAGTAAGTAGTAGTGTCCAAGGCACTTTTTTTTTTTTTTTTTTTTGATGCTGTTATCTGGATGTCTCTGGCACTGCAGGCCCTGGCTGCTGACATACAGGTATCTAGCACCCTTTTGGATGCTGCAGATTAGACTTGCCACCTCCCAATTTGTGATTTAAAATTGTTGGAAATAGCATCTGAGGAAATGTTCCTAAACTGAATAGTCAAAGACTTCTGACACTGTCCAAGAAATAATTTTTTGCAGGATTCATTTGGATTAAAAGCAGCATAAACCTCTCCACATTTCTGTATTGTTATTCAGTGTTTTGAATTTAGGATGTTACAAATTTCTGTAAAATGTGAGGTGGTGAATAAGTGCAGGGCTACTTGTTTCTTCCTCAGAATGTCTTAGTCACTGACAGCTGAAGTTTGGGGTTTTAAACTTCAGCACATTAAGCATCAGTATGACATGGCTTCTGGTTCCCTGCTGAAGTATATTCCCTGCTTCCCAGAAAATCATTAGATGTTATTGTAGCTCACTCTATTATTGTAGGATTTTGCTGTCAACTGGATTAAAAAAAAAAAAAAAAAAAAAAAAAGGAAATGAAAGCTCACAGCCACCTATTGTTTCTCTAATTTCCATCAGTTGAATCAGATATCTGCAGTGCAGGTACATTTTCCAAATTTAGGCCCAGGTTTTGATACTTGTAATGAAATGCATAACTTATCCTCCATTGTAAAAAACACTTAATGGATACCTACTTTCTAAGGCCCCTGTTGTTAAGGATGATTATAACATAAGGATTAAAGAATAGATGGTATGGACTGGTAGACTGAGGACTCTTTTTATTTGAAAACCTCTAATAGACCCTCAGCAGGTCCATACCTTGCAATGAAGGAGAAACTCTGATACGAGTAGTTGTAAAAGGCACACCAGCACAGCTTTCTACATGCAGTAGCAGTGACAGGAACACCAGGGAGTCCTGGATGGCTGTGCTGCATGTACTTGCTTGTATCACGATGTTCTTAGTGTTGTTGCTAGTGCATAGGGTGCCAGAAGCAGTGATAGTGCAGCCAAATCCATGGAGAAAAGAGCAAGAACAAGGATTTAGGGCTGGGCAATCAGAAAGCAAGGTATGGACAAAAGCAGAAATCAAAGCAGAAGCAAGTCACAAGATTTTTAATGGAATTAAGCACGTTGCGTTATGCATATACTGGCTATCTAGCCTGTTGCCCTTTATGCCCTGTACTCCAGTACCAAATCAAACCATTGCTTTGATCACAAGCCCCAGCAGGTATGTGACACAGCCTTCAAGTATCCTTATGTTGATTCATTGTGAATGTGCTCCATTTACTGCCTGGACATACCCTTAGACAGAGAGTGAGCGATGGGATCACATTGGCCTTCCTTATGCTAGACCGTATTTTACTCTAAAAGTAATTCCAGTGAAATCAGAGCAATATGCATGAGATTGAGAGTGTCAGCTATGATAGATGGAAACTTGACAAGAAGAGAAGTAATCAGTGCCACAGCAGGCATGCCCACAGCACACTAGTACAAATGGTAGAATTTAGTACACGTACACGTCCTTTATAAAGTTTTGAAATATATTAACAATTCATTAAAAGATTTTGCCAGCTCTTTTGGAAGCATAATGAGCAGATAAAGCAAGACTACACAATCAGCAATAAAAACACATCTTAGGAATATCTAAAAAACATTTTTAAAGGCAAAGATTAAAAGCAAGGATTCGGTTACTTTATACTGACACTATAATAGAAATGAAATAGTTTAAAGTTAAAATTGTAAAACCATTTCTAATTACACAAATAAAAATATCTGATGTGTGGTTTTTAGCAGCACCAAGAACTATGTTTTTGGCATGTGAGGAAGACAGAGAAGAGAATTTTGGAAAAGGGATGAAAGGTAGCCATGCACATCAAAGACAGTGTACCCTGTGATTAAAAGAAGCTTTAAAGCCAGCAGACAAATGTGACTGGTTAGAGTAATCACAGATCAAACTTTTCTTACACCTGCAATCTTATGAAGACTTTCTACAGCATAGAAAAATATCGTCCTAAAGCCTCATGTTTCTTGTCCTGAGATCTCTGCCATCAAGCCCTAGGAAGAGCTTTAATGATAGGCAGTCTTCTCGAAAGAAAGAAAATAAATATATTTTACAGTCTTCATAAAGTCATTGTGGTACAGTTTTTCTCATTACAAACAGAAAATTTAATTATTGACCAAACTACACCAAAAGTCAGATAAAAAGGTGCCCGGTCAGCCAGAAATTCAAAGAGCATATCAGTTTTAGGCATTCTTAAAAAAAAGGGGGGGCATGGGGTGGGAGGCAATGGGGAATGTGATATTTATATGACGTTATAAACAGCATACATTCTAGCAAATATAATCACTTTCCTGTTTCTTTGTCATCTTATCTCTCCTCACACACTGCATTTGTCCAGGCTATTCAGTTCCATGAAGCAAGGAATCAGATGCATTATACATATACATGCAACAACTTCCCTCTGATCTTTGAGCAATACATCTTGAGGCTTCAGCCCACAGCCTGTATCATGCATGTTTAACTAAGCATGCTAATGTTAATTAACATGCATGCTAAAGTTGTTGGCTTCACAGGATCACTCAGTGGCTACAGCTGAGAAGCTACATCAGGCTGAAAGGTTTTGTCCATATTATAATTCCTATAATATAAGACTATAGTGACTTCTCCTCACGATGAGGAGAAGTTAGTCTGGAAAACTCTTGCTTTTAACAGAGCTCTCTGAACATTAATTGAGAGTCTTATGGATTTTTGTTAGTTAGCTTGGTCTTTACTGAATTGTTCAGCTAAGGGGTGCCTGTCAAATGTAGAAAATATGCTTTCAAAAAAAATCAATCACAAACTTTTTAATCAAACAGTGCAAGTTAGCACTGTTTTGCATGTTATACTTTTCTGTATGCACAGCTGATCATCTGGGTCTTATACTGGAATTTTTAGCATTGGTATGAGACAAAGGCAATGTCTAATGAAGTCATTAGTGAATTGAATCTCTCTGGAGAAAATGGTCATTGCTTTCTGCAAAGCATAAGGCTTAAGTAAGGCCTTAAGCAATGTAAGGTATTCAAAGTGTCTTTTTTTTCCTCTGCACATGAAATTTATCTGGTTCCAAATACAGAGTAAAAATTTGGAAGAAACTGAATGCATTCTGGGAGAATTAGACAAGACCATTAACAGCCAGATGCATTGCTTGTATAGGCTGACAGAGCCCCCTTGAAGTCAGGAGAGTTTATCCCTTATGCAGTATGTTTCAGTTATTTAGCCAAATGATTCTCTCAGAAGATCATCAAAGGAATTGTGTGCAAGACTAGCATCTCTGCAGTGCCCGTGGTTTGATCCTCTTTTGGCTTCTCAGCCTGCCAGACTGCCAGAGCTTTGGATAAGAGATTTTGGAGACCTCAGAAGCACTCTCTCCTCCTTTGTACAACAGTAAATGCCTGCTATTTGCAGCCAGAATTCACTCATTTCCATTTCATGCTACACTATTATTCATAAATCACTTGCCACAAGAAACACACAGTATGATGTGTAGACAGAGTTTTCTCATTCTTCCTCTCAAACCTATTGTAATGGTGAGATGTGTCAAAAAATATAGGAAAAGTGATAAATAACACACCCTTGTTGTGTTTCTCATGGTACTTTTAGATAAAAATTAAAAATGCAATTCTAGAGAAATAAAAATGGTAAACATCTGACAAGATTATTTTATCAAGGGAGGTAAAGTCTCAAAACTCCTCTCCTTTGATGCCCTTGAGTAAAGCCAGTACTTGGAAACGACATGCTTGAAGATTATTGCTTAGTAATTTCCTTTCAACACATGATATCATTGTTTTCAACAGGTAGTCCCCACCAACCAGAGTTTTGCTTTTTCCTTGTGTTCATAATGTATTTTTTTCCAAAAGTCTTTTTTTTTTTTTTTTTACCTTTTTTTTTTCAGACAGTATTTTCAGACAGTATATATCTGTCAATTGCATTTGCACCCAATGAAAATGTTAAAAATCAAGTTTAGATTTGAGGTCCTTGAGAGCAGGAAAAAAAATTGTATCACAGTAAACCTGACAATATAGAAGAAGATAATAAAACTTGATCTATCCATTCTTATTCTCTCCAAATTCTGTAAGTTAGACTGAAGCATGACATGAATTGAAGTGGAACAATTAAATTCTCTTATTTAAACCCCCAAAGAACAGACACTAGCTCTATTGCAGTAACTTCAGCAGATTGATAGTACAATAATATTTCTTTCCCATTTCTTAGTATTGCAAGGAACACCCATTTGCCAGCTCAGTAGATCCAGACCTGTAGTGCCATTTCACTACTGGCTGATGTTCAGTAGTTTAGCAAAGAAGTTGAACATAACAGATCTACTTCAAGACTCAAACCTGTCATACATTCTGTGCCTCTTCAGCTGTGCCATTTGATCCATCATCTCAAATTTAAAACCTGCAGACCACTTTCAGTACAACAGTCAAGAAACTAAAGAAAATCTAAAAAGCTACACATAACACTGCTGCTAGTTTATATGATCTAGTAGGACTAAAACTCTGGCTCATCCAGGTCTGTAAATTTTCAAAAATAAATTGGTTAGAGATGATGGAAAAGCAACAGCGGAATCAGCAACAGTGCTACAAAGCAGCACTATCACTTTTACTTAGCCGCACTTCAAACATCCACAGAAACCAAGATGAACAGCACTCCAGCTGACCTCAAGTTCCCCTCTATGCACACTTAGCATGATTTTGAAAAACAAATGAACTTTCTAAATCACCAGTGTTTAGAATCCTACCAATTTGGCTAAACATTATGCAAACACTGCAGACCTACAGTATCATATATCAATAGGAGGTTAATCTCTACTGAGAAGTGTATATTTAGCTGTATACACACATACACAATTACAGAAAGTATAATTTGTGTAATTCAGGCACTAAATTATGTTGTGTAGTGAACAGGGAGACTAATTGGTCCTGCACACCTGTTCCACATAGTAAGAAGTTTTCATTCCATGCTAGAGAAAACAAAGTGGAAAAAAGTCATACCAGACAGTTCTACTGAAATTATTCAGTGAAAAGGATGATTCAGAAAACTTGATTGCAATATTTTGGGTGTAGTGAAATCAGCTCTAACAGCAGTCGACATTCAGAAAAACATCTGAGGTTTCTCATATCTATATTCTGTCAGCCTTCAGTGTAGGCCTCCATAGCTACCCTAGTAAATACATGTGACTTCCTAAAGAGCAGGCTGCTCACTTTCACCTGCTTGATCAGAATACAGCAAAAGAGAAGAGAGTGGGGAAGAGGTGTCACTTGAAAAGTTTGCCGTGAAGCTCTGGAGCACTAGGATGCCGCCCTACCTACCCTCCTGCAGCCACAGGTGCTGAAGGCTTCCTTCTGCTGACTTTCATCAACTGTAGCAGAGAGGTAGTATCTTAACCCTTATCAGAAACACTCCTCTATCCCCTTCTGCAAAGGAGGGTGTGTACTTTCACAGAAACACCCTGCAACTGCAACAGTAAAGACAGAAGATGTGAGATGGCAAGAAGGACATGGGCAGATGAAAGTTTGTTTTTACAAACATACCAAGGTTTATTGCTTATTGGCAACTTTTCCCTTGCCTGTAATCTTTATTACCAGTCTGTATCGAACAAAAAAAAAAAAAAAAAAAAAAAGAAAAAAATGATATCTTGAATATTAAATATCATCTACAAGCTGAACAATGCATTCTGGTTAAAAATTAGACACCAGATTACTTAACTACTGTTGCTCTCAGCCTTTGTACCTATGGAAAAAATCAGTTCTCAACACTTTGTCAGTAGTCCTATATTTTTAAAACCAAATCACCGGGTGAGGTCATTGACAGTAGAGAGAAGTGGAGGCATCTTTGCAGTCTTTACTGAGCTCCTGACCTAAGGCAGACAGGTACAAAAAATGAGGGCTGCTCCATGTTGCCTATTCCCCTTTCACAGTCAGTTTCACAGGCTTTTCCTTTTCTTCTCTAACTGTGCTTATTATTTCATGGCCTTTTCTAAGCAGAAGGTAAACTAAGTAATGTTTGAGTTAGATGTTTGAATCCACTTTGTTAAATTTACTTGGAAATCAGACAAAACAAGTTTGACCCATTTTAGTCACTCCAGTTGAACTATTATTTCAGAGTGCGCAAGCATAAGAGTAAAGAGTATTTACTTAAAATGAAGTAATCACTTTGAAGTTTTCTCCTGGTAATATAGGGTCTGTATAGCTGGATAGACTAATGCTCATTTAACAAACAAACAAACGAACAAGTTAACATAAAAATAACTATTCTATTTATTTCTGAAAGACACTATATAGCAAGCTGCTGATGAGAATTCTTACCCACTGAGAAATATTCACCTCTTTTCTGACACAAGGATCATGTTCCTCAGCTTTCAGTCAAGGAAGCTTTTACTCCAGCCACAAGTCATGTGTCAAGCTCCAAACAGAACTGCTCTCCCTGAGGAAAATACTCATACAGCTGATGTGCTTCCTCCCTTGTCACCTCTTTCCTGCTGCCTTGCAGTAAGATGCAAACCCTTTTACCAGTCCCGGATGTTGTTCAGCAAAGTAAAGCCACACAGGTGACTTAGTGTTAGTGCACTTGACACATGGTAACTGAAAAGATTAAGTTACCAGCATTTTGTTGGATGCCCGAAATTTTAACAGTGAACAAGCAGGCAAATGACAGTAAACAGGGAGCCAACCATGCAGCTGGGGCTGAATCCCCAAATGGTGTCAGGGAGGGGACAGAGGGCTCTTCCTTACAGTAATCTCAGCTCCCAAACCAAATGAGGGCACTACTGATGCTGAACTCAATCCTGTGTAGGGGCACCACATATAGCTCCCTAACTCAGGCTGCTGTTCTCTGTCAGAAGAAAGATAATGAAGCCATGGGTTAATAACTTGGGGTTCGTTTAACGTTGCTGTAGTAGCTGGAGTATAGCAGGAAAACTTGAAGCATTGCCTTCCCTGCTCTGCCAGCTCCCAGGATGACAGCCCAGAAGGATTATGCTTGATTACTTCAGGTCTTTGTCATCCAGCAAATGGAAAGGATGGAAATTAAAGCTGCACTCCAATTAGGAATAAAAGTAATTTTGAGTTATTAAATTATTGCCAACCACACAGTTCTTGTGAAGATACTTCTGAAGAGCGTGTCCTACTAAATCTCTTAAAATATATTGACTTTGCCAGCTTTAACCCACATGGCAGCTCTTCCATTCAGTAACCAAACTATTTCATGTAGAGATTAACCCGGTGATCCCACACTTGAAAGAGAATGCTGCAGGACTTCATTCATATTCTAGCACCAACATTCTGTTGGGAAAGGCTAATTAATCCACACTAATAGCAAAGGGATGGAACCTGAAGCCTGAAGGAAATGCTGAAGGATGGTTCTGCTAAGGTACTGAGCCAAAATAGTAAATTTTATATGTGCTATAAGTGTTATGTTATCCTATAGGATCAACAAAACCATGGGAAATAAATGAGTAAATCATTAGCTGGATATAGTCATAGTGGCTGCTAAATGTGCAGCTTTTGGCATAGTGTTTGTGATTTAATGTTGATCTGTGTGCAGAATCCAACAGCTAGAAAGGTTTTTTTTTTCTTTACAGTAAATGATTTTGATGAAAAAAATATCTTTAATTTACCTTTGAAAGTCAAAATATACTTTTTAAAAACTTCTAAGTTGCAAGAGCCATTTCAAGAGAACCCAGCTGTCATATAAGCTTCTACTTGTGATGCACAATTTTACAAAGAAGTACCCAAGTTCTGACCAAATATAATAGTAAATTTGTTCTTTGAACTCATGTAGCAGTGAATAACTGTTTGGAACTATTCATTATGCACTATTTGTGAAAAAGAATTTAAAATATGTGCATGAATGCTAAAAAATTGCTAATATTGCAGATTTGTGCCACAAACTTGGAGAGAATTACAGAGGTCTTTCCTTTTGCACAAATGAGTAGTCTTTGCAAATGAAACATTCTAACTGAAAAGTTAATTATTCTTAATTGTGGGACCTAAAGAAACACAATATATCTGCTTGATTAATTTAATCTTTTAGAAAATTGATTCTACTGCTTTTATTTGCCCACCACACACTTTTTGTTCGTTTGTTTGTTTTTGTCCTTGACAGTACTTTTAAGACTTAAATAATCCTGTCTAACATTATGTTGAGTCTTGAGTGAGACTCATGGTGCTGAAATGAGAGCTTTTAGTTTTCAGCCCTGCCAACCAGAATCGACTGCACTTCAGATTTTCCCTATACCACTTTTCCATTTTGCTAACATAAAGCAGAGAATTAGACCCAAGAGTCATATTCTGACCATCTGTTTTAGAGAGCCAGTTTACATGCAGTTCAGAGCATGGCTGGGGAGCCTTATTTCCCAAAATAGTACTGGAAAGATGGATTTCTCCAGGACACAGTTCGGAGCACCCAGGACCAGATATTTTAAGTGAGACACAGAGCACCCCTAGGAGTTAAGCACGCAGCCAACTTGTGCACTTACTGGCACAGATCTTTTTAAACTGCATTTCTCAAAGACAAATTCCTAACAGCCCATAGTAGCAAGAAATTTTGGAAAGCTAGAGCTCACGCACAGGCACTCAAAGGGCATCTGTCCTGAATAGTTTCCCCAGTCTGGGCTCATGGACAGGTAGGAAAATAATGTCAAATGTTTTTCTGTGTGGAAAAAGACC
The DNA here is from genome assembly GCF_009819795.1 of Aythya fuligula. NCBI lineage: Eukaryota > Metazoa > Chordata > Aves > Anseriformes > Anatidae > Aythya > Aythya fuligula. Next base: position 27,296,312 of record NC_045566.1, on the reverse strand, counting down.
ATCTGCAATTTTATTCTGCAGTGGGCAATCAAATATTTTAATATAATTCATTAGAATTAAGCGATACTGTGTTTCTCTAAAATTATCCACAGGGGAACTGGGATGAACACGATTGCACTCCTTGCTTCTTGTCAAGAGCTGCTGCAAATAACTAGGTCAGAGCCTGTGCCACAGAACCAGCTTGCAGAAGGCACCTTGCCAGGAAATCAGGTTTTAAAATTCCTGTTAAATTACATGAAAGTTTCAAATGAGTGACAAATAATTGTCAGAGAATAGGCTACCTAAAACTCACCTCACTTCTCTTCAAATATTCGCTCACATTTGCTTCCCTGTTTGGGAGAGTTTAGTTTAAGATCTTCAAGGTCAGTCTGAGAAGGAAAATCTATGTAAAACTCAGGAGATGAAAATGGATGTGACTGAATCCAGAACTGTTTGCCAAATCAGTGATTTTCACACAGCTCTGAACAAATGCATGCAGCTTGTCCAATGGCACATATAGTTGTCCTTACTTGAGTGGAAATCATTCGACTGTCTTAAACAACAGTACAAACCAGATGAAACAACTCTTTGTGAATAACTTCATTTGGACATTCTTCCTTTTGTGAGGTCAGAGTGCAGAGCTCTTTCCCACTCATCCCTGCATTCAGAAAACTACTACAAATGATTAGAGGCAGCAGATAAGACGTCAGACTGGAAGAACCATAATGGGCCCAGAACCACAGAGGGATGATGAGGAACAGCAATGTGAAATGGGAATTCATAGTTCAAGAGCTAAAGAAAACGGTGCCAAGGAAATGGTATCGTGTACTTACTATAAACATGACAAGATTTGACCTTACTCTGGAAAATAACTGAAATTAATGCATTCTTCTAGTTGATTAAAGCAAGGTTAGGAAGCTGAAGCTGCTGACAAGGTTGTAGCAAAAGAGCTCATCAAAATCTCATCCTCTGTAGAATGCCCCAGATCAGCCTGGCCAATAAATATATAATATGCATATATTATATATATATAATAATAAAATAAATGCCTCAATAAATAGATAATTGTCTCATTTCTGTTCTGAGACAGTGTATATAACCCTCAGCTACACTGACTTTAAAACAACAATTAAATAATGCTTCTAGAACCCCTGAAAATAAACAAATATTTTTATCTCTTCTCCTCTTCTCCAAAGCAGGAAATTGAAGTAATGAGATTTTTTTTTTTTTTTTTTTTTTTTGATGAAGCTACAATTCAAGCCACTCGCAAATAGGATTAGATCTCAAGATCCGAGACCGGCCCTCTGTCCACTAGAATTTATGAACTCTTTATTAAGCTTTTGGGAATACTGTCTTATAATACGAAAAAAAAAAAATCACAATACTTTGACTAAATCTATATATTAGAATGGAAATGTAGCAGTAAGAACAATCAATGCAGCTTACTGATTAGGAAAGGATTATACATTGATAAAAAAAAAAAAAAAATCAGATTAGATGGCTGCACACACTGTGGACCTAAGAGAAGTGTAATGAAAATGAGGGTGTATGGGCAGGTGCACAGATTATGCTGCACAGCATCAAATACAACATTTGGTTCCACTGGTGCAGGCTGGGAATCTGTGATACCCTTAGAACAGTATAAAGGTGTTTTTTTTCCCTTCCCAGTTCTTGATTTGTAGCTCTGATTCACTGTAATACAGAAATTAATATTAGTTACAGGGAGAAAATAAGAGGAAGAGAGAGATGCTTATCAGGGTGTTCTAAGGCTTAATTAATATTTGCAAAGCTCTTTGAACTTCTCTGATGAAAGAAGCTACAGAGGACAAACTGTTATTATGTTTTACTATTATTATTAATTAGTTTTCCACTGAATTCATTGTGTCAATGTATGAATCGTTGAACCCGCATGCTTCATCAATTGTTGTACTGTTCTCTTTACAAGTGCTCTTTACAAGCTTCATTGTGGTGATTGAGAATATGGGGGAAATAAAACAGAGGATAAATAAGTCTATTTACAAGTTATAGGTACAAGTTTGAAACCAGCATTTTATCTGTTGATCAGGAAAAAATTGTTGCCATAGCAATGACTACATCCCATTGTACTAAACACTTCCTTAGATACTGATAAAACTGTACCTTCAAACACCAAGCTTCTGTATGCTTGTGCATAGTTTACAAGAAATAATGTTTCTGTCAGAGGTTTTCTTATGTATTACAGTTTTTAGTCTCTAGACTCACCATGAAACACTCCCATGGTCCAGCACAATTAGATGCTGCTTGTTGCGTGGTCCAGCAGCATGACTTCAAGCTCAGGTCAATAGAAAGCCAGAAGCAGCACTGTGGGCAGGGTGAGTGGGCATACCCTCCCATCCCACTGCCCATTTACTGAATGATTGTAAACTGCTAATCATTCCTGCCAGCAGTGGATGTCTGCCTCTTTTTGGAAGGGGATCTATGGAAGCAATAAAAATGTTTACTGCAAATCACCAGCTAAACCCTAATAATAAAATGAATTTTATTGAGAAAGGCCCAGAGCTAGAATTCATGTGCAATTCAGTCAACTTTGACTTCTTATTTAAATGTCAGGGGTACTGGTTTGGGTGCCCACATACCTCATTTTTAATGCTTCTCCACACCCTCCCTCTTTTCTTTAAAGACAAAAGTACCAATTTAAATAATTCCCCCACGTTATTTGTCTTTTCCATTCAAAATATAAGCCAATCTCACCACGTTTAAGCTCATTCTGAAGTTTGGGAAATAAATATTTTTTATCTTGCTAAATATTTGCTTTGAATTCTAATTGGAAGTATGAAATTAATATGATTCTTTATCATTGCAAAGGAATGTCCAAGTGTTTTTTGACACATCTATTACTGTTTTGTAATGTTGCAGAGTTAAAGTGCTGATTGTCAGCTCATGTAAATCAACACAGCTCCAGTGAAACTCCATCTTCCCACACCTAAGAAAAAGGTTTGCAAATGTTTCAACTGTGTCTGATTCACTAGCAAGAGAAAGCTTTTACCTACCATATATAAGGAATAGTCAAAAGCTGGAGAAATCCTTGTTATACATTTTAGGAAATGTGCAGTGATTTATTTCCTCAGTCAAGGATACTGAAGAACATAAACTCTAAAGAAAAGTGTGTGTTTTCAAGGGTCACCACAGCAGCCTCTCTTCTGCCAATCATTCACTTCTATCAGTTGCTACTCCTACAGTCATTCCTTTATACAAGGCAGTTATCTTGTTAGACATTAAGCTTTCCTCCATCACATGGATTTGTTTACAGCTCGTGCTTCTCCCCCCCCTCCCCTATTTATGCCAGAAACAAACTGCATTGTTTCTCTCTTTGCAAGTACGCCATTTAGTTTTCACTCAGCCTTTAACAAGGTTATATTCCCATTAGGGATAAGTATGTTTTGCCACCAACAGATTTGACCGCTGGAACATATTCATTTTTTAATTTAATGCTGTTTTAAAAAAGGAAGGGTGAGCTAAAAACGTTATTATGAAAATTAGACTAGCATTTGGAAAGGAAAAGACAAGCTCTTTCATGGCAAACAAAGAGATGTGTAATAACACATCCCAATAGTCAGCCAAGTGCTTTGATTTTTTTTTTTTAAACAGTCATTTTCCTTTATTTATAAATTCTGGATTATAATGAAAAATGGCAATTGAGTAGGTTACACATTTTTAAAAAGAGCTGGCAAGAGGAATGGCAATGAGGGTATTGGAAACCACTGAAATGAAACAAGCACTGTGCAAAATAGATAATCTTTTATGCTTTGGAATTTTGTATAAGATTTGGAAACTAAGGGAACATCTGTAACTTCAGGCTAGAGATGTGCATGTTGATCTTCAAGCTAGTCAGTCCACAGAGCTCAAGTGCAAAGTCCTACAGAAAGACTCATGTCTTGCATGCATTTAACTGCTTTCTTTAGCAAAATGTGACACCTGACTTGGTGGGTCTTTCAGTGGGCTGGTTAGCTTAGCCATGGTGATATGCTGATACAGTGCTCCCTCATTTGAGATGTTACCTCAGAAATGCTTACAGGCTTCTGCACTGCACTGTGGACATGTTAAGAAGCTTAAGGCTGTCATGTGCCTTGTTCAGATTGATTTCATAACTCACTTTGCCTTCCTTGATTGTCAAAGAAAGTCCATTAGGACTGAACTAATTTGTTTCTTTCCACTGACTAGTGAAGATGCTAAATCATTATCTAAAATACTTCTCAGTTCTATTACACAGCATGCTTTATGACTGTAATAATTGCAAGATTTAGTTCTTTAATCTTTAACACATCATCTCAATGAATTCATTTATTAGATACGTTGATGGATTGAACTGCTTTTGTACAAAAAAAAAAAAACAAAAAAAAAACATCCTGAAAGGTACCTGAATATACCTGAAATAGCAAATCTCACCACATAATTAAAAGTAGCAAAATAATAGCTTCATCCTTCAGGATAGTTCCAATTACACTGTTTCTGTTCTCTACCCTAACTCATGTAATATACTCTTGTACTTTGTGTCCTTACTTTGTCAGAGCTCTGAAGTGCATGCCTAGCTTTATAGAGGAGTAATATTTACTGTGGTTGACTTACCTAGCGCTTAGTTGTTTTGCTGAAATTATAACACGATAAAATCTTAGAGACTGATGCTTCCAACAATGCAAGTAGCAGACAAAGAACTCCTGAGCATTAGGCTAGCTGTTTGCATTTTGTGTCCTGTCTTGGACAGCAGTCAACAAATGATGCCAAAGGAAGATTTTAAGAACAAGGCAGAGCTAGAGGTTACGTTCCTAGAACATTTCCATAGTTTCAAAATTTGCATCTCAGAGACTGCCTCAGGCAGAAGTGCTTTCAAGAACTAGATGGCCTTCTATCTCCATTATAGCACATGTACTTTGTGTGCTGGTGCTGTTTGGTATATTACCACTAAAATTGCTGTAAGTTAAAAAAATAAAATAAAAAATAACCCCAAAACAAAACAAAACAACAAAAACACATGTATCTATATACACTGTTATCTCAAATACCACCATTTTTGCAATTACTAACAAAATCCTCAGATGGCTCAAGTATAAACATTTAATTCTTCCCCACTGATCCTTGAGGTTTTAATGCCCTGAATCATATCCAAGCTTAGCAATAAAATCAAACACAAAGGAAAACCTAAAGCCCCAAAATGTTTTTTGCTTTCCAGTAAGCATTTATATCACTCTCATATTTAGGCACTCAGAATTCCTAACTCACTTTCTTTGCTGCATCAATTTTCTTAGTTATTTGTATTACAACAGATATTGGTTTGCTTGGCCAAACAAATCCCCCCCACACACACATACACTGCTTTTATTTATCTTAAGTAATTAAAATTCATATCCCCCCCTTTCTTTTAATTTCTCTAATGGGCTTTTTATCTAACTGAATAACAACTTTCCTATTATTCTGTAGAAAAAAAATAAATAATAACTTCATGGAAATTATCATATTCCTTAAAGTATGTCTTACATTGATAGATTTACCCTTATTTCATTGGGTCTCCAAACACATTATTCCTTTAAAGATGCTAAGCTTATCATTTCATAGGCCATTTACCTTTATAGTTATGGACATTTTAGGACTACTGAAGTATTAAAGATACCAAATCTTAAGCTTTATGCCCTGTAAGTCTACAGATAAAGAAATAAGCTGAATGAATGTGTGTCCATACATCTCTCTCTCTCTCAATAGTATATAAGGCACGTATTGCAGTGTGAAGTGGTATAAAGATTTTATTGGCACAAGCTTGGAACAACCTCATTAAGTCTTAGTGGTAAAGCCCAAAATTGAGTTACGTCTATCACACCATGAAGGTCTACATAGTGCCACTGAAGAGTATTATAGGAAAGTTTTGCAGAATTGAGTACATTTCATTGATACTGTTTTCCTTCCTTGGTAATCCTCTGCCCTTGAAACTGACATCTGAGAAATCACAAAAACAATACATTTCATACAACCAGGATAGATGGGCAGAGGTCTCTCTACATTGCAAAGTTTGACTGTTTTACTTTTTAAATAATATTTTTATGCACAAGTGAAATGCTAGCATCTAACTAAAGAACAGGTAAGTATATTTTATGTCTAGATCAGCAAAATTTCATAGTACCGTGGCAAAGCAGATTCATGAACCTTGCATGATCCTGTCTATATGTTGCACACCAAGGAAAACCCAAGTGATGCTTCAACACTGCAGTCACCTCCGTGTCTATAGCTTAGCAGACGTATCAGAGCTGCCAGTTGAGATGACCCTGGCAATGTAGCCAAGGCAGCACAAGGGATGGTCACATCATAGGGTGACTTTCATTGCATGTTCTTGTGGCAATGCAACTTGATGCAGATAAGCAATTTTAAAGCCAACTGTGAAACATCTACAAAAGTGCAGGGCACCACTTCAGACCAGCTGTCGCTCTTGGGAGTTTAGATGGTAACGGAAGCCAAAACTCTACAACTACAACCACTTCCCTAATGCACAATTTCTCCCATGTCAGTACCCTATGACAGTGACCTATGTTTCTGTCTTCAGAAAGGCACATTATACAGGAAATTATACTGACTGTGAAAACATAACAGAAGCTACAGGACACCTAGTTGCAAGCCTTCCTGGTAAAAACCACAGCACACCTGTATCACATTTTCTACACAGAGGAGTCAAAAATCCAACTGTAAGTTCATAGTAAGGTCAGCAGTTTTAAAGCCTTCAAACTGGCATGGGTCAAACTATCTCACCATTTGCTTTGTCATCCATTACGCTTTCTAGAAGTGGTTATCATCTAAAGTACTACAGTGAACGTTCCCTTGAGAGGCATTCTCTGGAGCAGAGGGCAGGCTGCTCTCCATCAAAGCCCATAGCTATGAAATATACTACTACTGCAGAGCACAATGAGGCAGAGTTTTCACTCAAATCCCTGGGTAAAATTAATCTTTTTAAACAGAAATTCGTCTATTAAATCATAAGCCTGATAGCCCTGCAAAGTTTTCCTGTAGAAACAAATTATATTAATCCTATTTGAAGGAACATCTTAAGATTTAAAAAAGAGAGAGAAAGAATAAAATCTGCTTTTTACTTACGTCATTTTCAATACAGATACAGCTCACAGCAATATCTATAGTTAATATTACAAAGCACTACTTAATGTAGTTATCTTTCAGTTTCTGTCATTATACTACACTTTACATATATGAGATGAAATTCCCCCTCCAAGTGTCATTTTAAAAATAGTTTTTGAAAAGTTATTTGTCCATTTCTGAGAAACAAGCATTTTTCAAATATAAAAAATAAATACATTATGCAAAGACTTAAGTTCATGATTTGCAAAAGGATCTTGCAAAGTTCATCACCAACTTGATTTTTAGAAGACTGCATTAGAGGTAGGGAATGCTTTCAACAAACAAGAACTGACTGGTCTGCAAGGTTCTGAATTATTATCTGTACATTCTCTTAAAAGGGGAAGAGTAAAACCCATAAAAATTTAATCTGCTCAGAGCAACCTCTCTTCTATGATAAATATGCCAAACTATAATTTATTCATCTTTTTGTTTAGCACAAACAAAATTATGAACCTGGTAAGCAGCTCCTGTATAATAATATAGGCGAAATAAGGCTTTTAAATCTCTTATACAGAGAGAACCTTCACATGAATAAGAAATGTAACTTATTTAGATTATATTTGCAGTTGAGCTTGTTAAAAACAGATCAGAAGTTTCTCCTGATTCAGAGAAAACCAGGTAATGAAAATAGATACTGACACTTTTCACTTACCTAGCAATACAATTTACCTCTCCAAATGCTTCAAGCTATTTTCATTATTAACAAACTAGCACCATGTTACTGCAAATGTACAGGTGCTCTATGATTTTTTTTTCCAGCTTCAGATACAGAGCTGATATTAAACTATTGCATATTTAAAAGACAGAAGGAAAAGACAAAAATTGATGCTGAATCTGAATATTTCCCTTTATTCCCAGGTTTTACAACTACAGGTTTGAGGTTTGATTAAAGTCAGTTACTAGTTTGGTATAAAAAAATGCATACCGACTGTAACCACAAAATTAAGCTCTTATTATCTTTATCTTATTATCCTTTGTAACATCTTTCCTTTATTTTGTAGCTGGGAGAAAAATTAAATACAGTGATACAAAACACAGCCCTACTGCACATAGCAGAATGGAGTTTAAGGGCACTTCTGACAGTTGCAAACATTTCTGGGGCCTCTTAGCCTGGGTCATCTAGCCTGGGGAAGGATTTGTGTGGCAGACAGGGCCACCACTGAGCCTACCCCAAGTCATCATCCTCCTCAAAGAGGAAGAAAAGGAGTCGTAACCTACTGTAATTCCTGGATTGCTCAGGCACAGAGGGGCAAGAGAGGATTCTGTTCTCCATAAACATCTTATTTACTGTCCTGGGAAAAAGGTTTTCCCCTTAGAACTTGATTTAAAAGTGTATCAGGAGATTTTAAAGAGAAAGAGCTGCAAAGAACTCACAGCTGTTACAAGCTTTATTGTGAGCTATATTGCAGTGCTACAGCTCAATAATGGTTTGAGAAACTATGCTGGTTTGAGGTATAAATTTCCCGTAGTGGTCTCCTGTTCAGTGCTTAGGTCAGGATCATGAAGTCAGACATTCAATAAAGTTATTATAAAAGTATTAGCCTTCCTGGGACCCAAAAAGAAGAGAAAAGCAAAGCTAAATTACAAGTTATTTTCCAGGCTTAGTAAATGAAGGACAGGCTTTTGATTTTACTGAGTTCTAGCTCAGCAAGGTATTCCATATTTAATCTACTCCAGCCTTGGCATTACATGTCATTTTGTCACTGCTTCTATAAAAGTTGCATCAGACACATTTGCTAGCACAGGTATATGCAAAGATATGCCATTTATCTTTAAACACAATAGCATTGATTTACCCCTTCAAGAGCAGGCAGCATAGACTGTAACTCTGAGGAAAGGAAATTATAGTCTCACTCTGGGGAAAGTTTGATGATATTTCTCCCACTGTCACTTTCAAAATACCACCAAAGGGAAAGAAGTTCCTAATCCAAGTTAGATCTATATAGGAGCCCCTCCTTTGGGTTGCAGGGCTGACCTGTGAGGTGAGGGGTACTTGGTGTACCTGGCATCCCACTTCCCGCTGGATGGGAAGGTCACTCTCTGCTCTGCCGTGTACACAGGCTCCAAGCCAGCCCCTTGCTGACATACTCCCTGGCTCACACTGTGTGCAGCTGGGCTGGTGCAGAGATGTCTTCTGATGTTGTTTCAGAAAGGAGAGATGTCTGGACCCAGTGAGAGTTAAGGGACTTCCTGCACCACTTGGGAAGCCAGGGGCAGGGTCAAGGGAAAACTAGGAGACACATAACCATGTCATTGTGATTCTGCTCCTGAGACATTTCAAAGGGTCTGTCTGACTGGTTGCTCAGCACTTTCATTTAAAGTTATGGTTGTACAGGTCTATGTATTGCTAGATGGGAACTGAGAACCAAAAGATCCATTTCTGGTTCAGCCAATTAGTTCTCTGAACTTTATTTCCTTTTGTGTTGGTTTCTTCCCCTACATTTTTGTCCCTCTGGCCTCTTCAGACTGTTAACCTGTTCCTGTAAGCTGAATGTATTTTAACATATGGCACTATATGTAAAAGGCCTACTAGAAGGTTAATAAATTAACAGATAACTAAGAAATTAATAGTAATATATCATAATTACTAAAATAACTTTAAGACTGAAAACGTGTCTATTTTAGATCCTACTGTATTATCAGTTTTCATACTGGTTTAATTCAGTGTTAATAAGGATACGTCCACAGCCCTTGAATGGCATCTTTTACTGTTTCTGAACATTGACAATGGTTGTTCTGTCCTGGAACATATGAGCTACACATAAGGGTAAATATATAATCCAGTGCTTGGAGATTTCACTCTGTGATTTCCATTTACATTAGTAAATACAAATAGTTGTAGTATATTTCTCCCAGAATATTTACTGAAACTTGGTGGAATAAGAGAGTCACAAAGAATATAGTGGTAGAAGAGTATTCTTCCATGAAGAACATTTTCCAATGTCTAATGCAAATAAACATCCCATGTGAAAGATCTTATCCTATGAGTACCCTGCAGTGTATTACCAAAAAATAAATAAATAAATAAAAAATCACTTGGCATGCATTTCCCAGCATTAAACCAGTAATATCAGAGGTACTCAAGGAGGAAAGAAAGTGGGACTGTTTGCTGCTTTGGACCCAACACCTCTGTGCCACACAAGATCCACATTCTATTAACTTTGCAACCAGACCAAAAACTTTGCAGTAATTGCACTAAGACTGACATAACTGAGCTAGTTTTAAACTAGCTAGTTCAGGTACCAATAGAAGTGTATCCATGACAACACAGAATTCAGTAAGGATAAATTTATCCTGTATGACCTAATATCACAGTAGAAGAATCCAGGTTCCTTAGCAGTTTTGGTACCCAGATACATGACTGCACTCCAGCCCAAGCTAACACTGTGCAGGAAATCTCCTTAGCATGTTCTAGATGCTTCACAAGTTGCCTTTTTGTTGGGAAAGACAATAAACAGCATCAGTAGAAATGAATGTACTACTTAACTAACTGCATAGTACTTAAAGAGCCTGAATACTTCAAAGATCAGGTCAACATTTTAACACAGCCAGTGGTGATAATGCTATCTGAATTTCGTGTAAGTACAATGTGTGGTGGCTGTAGTGCTTCATCACTGATGGGTATCTCAACAGCACAATGATTCCTGCCCCTCTGTGTTTTGGTGTTCAGTTTGGTGCCAGCATGTTTGTATTTAGTGCTGAAGGAAATAAAACTCAGATTTATGCAGAGTTACAAAGTTCTGGTTGGGATGGATGCCACTATCTTTGAGACAGGAGCTGCCTCCAGTTATATCAGTCACCTTCCTATGTGCATCTGGTTAGTACCACGCTGTGCATATTAACACCACAGGACATGGTGTTTTGCTTCTCCAGAGCACAGCTTTGGAAAAGATTCTCACCACAGTCTCCCATCAGCATTTGGAAGAGTCACGTTCAAAGTCATCCAAATACATCTGAATCTGACATGCTTTTTCCTTCTAATGACTTCCTTTGATAGGGACCCTTGGGGAATAATTCTTTTTTTTTTTTTTTTCTTCCCAGTGGAATTCTTCTTTTCATCATACTATAATTTCTAACTGTTAGTTCCTTTTACATTAAATTTTAAAAGTGGTGCGATTATTTTCACTCACAAGCTGAAATAAAATGCTAGCTGAACTATGGCTGGATCTCAATTCAGTTCTAGAAATGTTAACAGTAAGTTAATAAATTCCCCAAATGACCCCAACTCCATCCACCAGCCACAGTTTCACCGTATCTGCTGCACGTCACCTCCTCCACATGCTGTCCTGACATCAGAGACACTCAGCGGCCATTAGAATTGCATTTAAAATAAAATGCTCACTTTGCCAGCTGTGAAAAACACTCTCTGTCCAGTATCTCTCCTAATCCACCTTTCTCAACTCTCAATTCTCCACTAGGATAAAGGATAGTATAAAGCCAGCTGTACAGATAACACTGCCGCAGCCAGCATGAATTCCCACAAGTCTTAAAGCTAAATTTCCATTTAACAGTTTAACAGCAAAAATCTAGGATTACAAGGATAGAGCTAATAAGCAGCTCCAAAGCACTGTCTGGAAAAGAACCAATGTAAGATTAAAAGTGAGCTCAGTGATTAAATAGAAATATATATAATAAAACAAATGCAGAGTTGAGCTATTGAACCTGCAGCAGATAGGCAGAGCAGCTCTTCTCTGAACAGATTTTTTCTCACTGGTCATCTATGTTCTTCTTCCCCCAAGGAGAAAAATAAAAACAAAAACTACTACGACCTTAGACCAACTGATAATTCCCACTTAAATGGCGCTTTAAAATCAAACCCTGTAGGTGCCCGTGCTATTGGGAAATGACAGGCATGGACAGACTACAAAAGGCTTAACCGTTTTTGTTTGCATTGATGTAAGAAAACAACTACAGTACTGATATGGATGTCCTTGGTTTTGTTCCTTTGTCACCAATTTATACTATATAGGGATTATTTCAACTTTTTCCAAGCCTGTATCAGAAGATCAGTTTCCATGCATGCAAAGAGCAACTTTGATGTTTTAACACTAGCTTCTTGCTAAAAATCAGGCATCTCCCTGATCATTCAGTGCCCTCTCTTTTCAGCAAATGTTTGAAATGCTAAGCTGTTTTTTCTTTTTTTCTTTTCTTTCTTTTCAATCCTCAGACAGACTGAGATGTAGGACTGCAGTTATGCTGTAACAATTCTGCACTTATTGCACAGAGATCACTTCTATTCAAAAGCTCATTAATAAATTCAAGAGTTCATTGGCTAGCCCATACAACCTGCTGTACAAAACAAGTAATACTAAGCCCATTTTGCAGATTGGAAATTGAGGTACAGAGAACTACTGTCTTGTGTAGTAGGACAATAAGAAAAGAGTAAAACATGGGTTTTAAAGACTTTAAATTAAACCTTATTCTTTGGGTTTTATTATTATTTTTTATAACCATTTATTTTCTTTTTTCCCAGCATTTTGCTGCTCCAACAGAGGGTATGGTCCCATCTTACTACACACATAATAATAAACAGCTTTTTCAGCTGATGAGGTTGGCAATAGTAGACATGGGAAAGTTAATATTTTACTCCTAGTCAAGTAAAATAGGCTCAGGGAGTGTCAGCAATTTGCCCACAATCAGTCACTGTGAAATTTTGAAATTGTGTGCATCTTCTAGGTCCTGTTTTGCTAACAAGAGCAAAAGACCACCCTTTTCATTTTACATGGACATTTGTTCCAGAGGAGAATCTACCATCTCTGACATCAAGAGAGTCATCATTTCATTCAAATAAAAAGGAATACCTTCCAAAATAATGAAATCATTTTTCTAGCATTATTTTTCTTTCGACTTGAGCACAAAATGAACAATGATTCTCACATTTGTTCATCAATTATTATTTTTTTAAGATATACATTTAAATGTGCCTGCTATAAACATCGATAGACCTTCCCAGATACAGTACCCTTGCAGGCAACAATCTTAAAGCACACCAGGTTTTCTATCATCTTGAAACACCTAGGAAAGTGTGATGTTTACAGCTGCTTCTGTACTTCAAACCTTGACTTTTTGCACCTCCTACACATAACACATTTTGTGAGACTTTTCACATGATGTGAAGGTGATTGCTCAACACTTGGCTTACAGCATTAGACATAACCCCTTAACAAATCATGGGATTGACACATGGGTTAATTATCCTAGCATGCCAATGAAACCAAGCAGGTTTCAGTTTTGGTTTTACTCTCAGATATAATTCTGTTAAAGAAATAATGTTTTGTAATATTTTTTTTTTCAGAGTGTTTAGGAGTTTTGGCCCCAGTACTAAAATCCCCAATCTTGATCTTTAATACCGTAAGTGTTGACAAAGTGGATTGATTATTCTCTCCAATGGGCTTTACAGATCACTTGGAATCCAAGTCCATGCTAATGCATACGTGGTTAGCAACAAAGACTTCCTGTACTGCTAAGGACTGCCTACCCGAAGCATTCTACATTTTAAGCAGGAAAAAAAAAAAAAAAAAAAAAAAAGATAAATGTAATGCAATGTACAAGGATGGATAAAAATCCTCAAGTGAAGTAGACCCTGCTATGCCTGCTGGTGACACTGATGGTGTCACACAGCGACTCTTTATGACATTTCAGTTAACTTCTAATAATAAATGAAGGTCTAAATTCTGTGCATACACCTAGTGCAACTCCATTGACTGCAGAAGCATGTACTAGAATTGCCATTATGGTACAAAGTATAAACCCAGAATTTAGTTCTAAATGTTTGCAATTATTTTTGTGTGTGTTTTGCTGATAGCCTATTACTCTAAACCAAGAGCAGATTGCTGTCAAGTGACATCCTGAAAATCAGCAAGCATTTTGTATTTGGCAGTCAAGGCCAGGAAGGCAGATTGATGAATAGTGTAGAACACTGTTATAAAAGAGCTTGATTCATATCAGGAGGAGTTTATTTGATGGGAAGTGTTGTGTTTATATCACACTAACAAGTATGCAGATAGAGTAAATAGCGTTAGCATCTTCATCATTCGGTCTTAGTCATTCCAATAAACAATGCCATTTTGTGGTCGACAGAACTCTTTACTGCAGTATCACAAATGAGTATATAAACATTTATACATACAGCCACACTGCTTTCCTTTCTAAGGGGAATTTGCTTTACTCCCATTTTTTACTTGTCATGAACTTGCCCACGGTCGCTGAAAATGGTCACTGTGGGGGATCCTGGAAAAGAGCCCAGTTTCATTGTACCTAAATCACCTCACCACAACATTTAGCCCTCAAAAACTACCAACTACATCCATATTAAAAAAAAATAATAAATAAAACTTTACAAAATTTTCCCAACACAAGTTAATAAGCCACAGACTGTTTTTGTCTTAGTCATGGTCCTCTTTAATTTTATCATTTAAATGACTGAGTCTTTCCTTCTGATAAGAAAAAAGAAACATGAGCTGAGTGTTTCCCACTATTTGGACAGTATGCATTATCTGTGACTAAATAGAAGGTATACCAAAACTAAGACTAGAATTATTAAAGCGTAAAAATATAGGAACTCATTTTCTTTGGGAATACAAAAATAGTTTGGTGCCTAACTATATTAGGTCCTTTTGAAAAAAATCTCAGACAAATACTGAGATAGCTTTCCTCTTCAGGTATGTATCTACCTTGAAACAAAGGTACAAGTTTTTTTGGTACTTCTCTGGAGTTCCAGAAAGGTTATATCTAGCAGATCTGAAAGCATTCTTCAATTCCCATTATTTTTGCAAACTTTTTTTCTCCTTACTCCTAGTGCAAATAAAAGTAGTGACATATAGTAATACTGGAAATTAATATTAAAACAAACAAACAAAAAAAAGTCAGAGGCAAAAGTGCCAGGGTAACCCCTCATAACATTTGAAATTACATTTTACAAAGTTTGGGGACCTTCTTTCCAGAAATTCCTTTCAAGAGTCATGTCTGTAAGCTGACAGTGGAAAGAGTAAAGAAGATCTCAGATAAATCCAGGTGAACTTGAAATAGTTAAAATGCTCCTACTATTGATTAGTAATAAAAAAGCAAATGAGAAGATGCAGAGAGTGGGACAGCAGAGGAACTGTGAGCCAGGAGAATGCTAATAATGGACAACCAACTTTCAAAGGGGTTAGTATAAACCGCCTCTAAAGAAAGGAGAAAAGATGCTGCCAGCATTAGTGGGATTCAGCTCTCCAGTAGGATTGGTACCCATCTGCAAGAGAAGTTTCCTCTGCCTCAGTTTTTTGATGGAGAGCTAAACAAGTTAGCTGAGATCTCCAGTGGAGTTGAACACAGGACTCAGAGGCTTACGTTTGTGCTTCATCAGTCATGTAAGATTCCAGTAATTGATTACATTTGAACAATGTTTGAAAGAAAACCTAGAGCTGGCATTGGTCTTGGTGGCAACGGTGAGCTGGGGGGTGTCTCCAGCCCCTGCTGTGCCTCAAGCTCAACACTTCATTTGGTTGGAGAAGTGACAGGTCAGGAAATTTGACTGGTCAGAGTGCACATCTCAGTCTCACATTACAGATTCAAAGACAGTAATCTGGACAGACTCATAAATTACTCCCCTACTGCAAGCAATTATTCTATTGACAATTTTGTATGATCAAAGAAATAATATACCAAATTTTGCACGCAAAGTATGGTTCTTACCTTGGATAGCCTATTTGGTTTATATTGCAAAAAGTTCGTTTTGGCACCCTTTGTAGAGCTGCTGCCTACCAATTGTCCTATCTGAGTCTCAGCTGTTGTCATTTGAAGGACTGCATTTAGTAACCAGACTGGGGGCTTTGTTAATTGTTTATCTGCTCTAGAGCCTACCAGTTGGCAGACCTAAAGGCAGCACATTTCACAGCTCCTGCTTTCTGTTGTCCTATAAAATAAAACTATGGACATTCATAGCTCCAAGCAAGCTAATATGTTGCACACTGAATGAAAAGAAAACATGAGAATGCTCCAGAAAAGATGAAATCTATCTGAATTACTTTTTCCATGGAGAAAATAAATGCATATATTAGCCTTGCATGACAAGTTTATAGTTCAGGTCACAAAAATAAATAAGTAAATAAATAAATAAACATAAAAAAGCATATATAGTACCAAAATATTAATTGCTTCAACAAAGGATCTACAAGAGCAATAATTTAAAAAAAAAAAAAAAAAAAAAAAAAAAAAAACTAATTATATGCTGACTCCTTCAAACTGCAGTTGGGGATGGAAAATGGTCATTACACAAATTATTTTAAGTATACCCCTACTAAAGGCACACCAGCTGACTGCCCTATGGCACCCAGAGCAAAATATTCCACAGGGTTAACAGATAATGTCTCTGGAAACGAACAAAGAACCCAACGTAAGGGAGCCATTCTCCTCTCCACCTGTGTTTGCTATTTAATTACAGATAGTTTTTCCCCTACTGTATTTTTTATGTTGCTGAAATAGAGCAGGAATTTATTTTCATCAATTTAAGTACAGGTTGCTTTTTAAAACCAAATGGTTCTTAAATACAAATGGTAACAAAAAGTAGAAGTGCAGTTTCTAGGAAAAATGAATAGTTAAATGTCAAAAATTAGGATTGGCAGCAATATATTGAAACTCTGGGACAATGTTTTCTCACATATAAGATTACAGAGAACAAATAAATCAATTTTCTAAAATGTATAAAGTAGTAAAACTTACCCTGTCTTAAGCAGTTTGTAGCCATATCAGAAACTAGGAGATAAAACTTCAGAAGATCTGCAAGGGATTGCAAAAGAGTAACACATATCAAAACCAACATCATTGTAAAATATTTCATGATAGGAAGAGGCAAAATATTATAGTTGTATGATACTATAACTGTGTATGTGACAGCCTAAAACACTAATGGAATATTGCCTATTTAGAAATGTCCTAAAGGACATACAGAGAGAATGAATGCTCTGTTAATAATGAGAGATTTCAAAGATGATTTCTGGCAAAGCGAATTTAACATGGCCCAAAGCAGTAGAATTAACAAGAGCAATGGAAATAGCAGTGAAAAAAATACTAGATCTGCTCTTACAATTCAAATAGTCAAACTCACTTAAACAAAATGGGAAGCTAGGTGGAACAAGTCTAAACAGGTCATTTTCTTTAACATTATATATTAAAATGCTCCCATGATTTAAGTATCTCAAGATCAGATGATTAGCAAATAAACAAAACAAATAAAAAAAAGGCAAAGATCAAAAGCAATCACTATATTTGTATCTTTGAAAAGAGAGTCTACTAAAGAATACAGGGAAGATGTGGGCAATTACCCTCTCTATAACAGCAAGCACTAAGACAGCAAAACGTTATACCGGCACATCAGCTTATTTTAGCAGTTAATGTTATATCAGCTGCACAAAGCCAAAATTATAACATTAAAACCCTATTCTTCCCTACTTTTAGTAATTCAGGGACCAAGACAAAGTATTGGTTGCAAGAACAAGGCCTTATCTTAGCTGAAATAAGCTGTAGCTAATATGAAGTATTTCTGATCTTGGCTATATTATTCCATTAAGACCTAGCAATTGACAGCCATTCTGAAGTACTCATCACTTCACACCTGGCTTTCTTTAAAGAAAGTTTGGAGACCTTAGAGGATATAACAACTAGTTGTTATAACTGAGACTGGAATCCAGAGTCAAATGACATATAAGACATCTTATGCTCCAGGAGATACAAGGTATTAGAAGCCAGACCGGGTAAGAGCAAGTGAACATGTCTTCACTATCATCACTATTTAGGAACATCACATACCCTACAGGACTTAACAAGCAATGTCAAGAATGCCGAAGGAATTGTAAACCATAGCAAAATTAACACGTCCTATGAATAGGCATTAGGTGACCCTTAACATGTTAGTAAGCTAGACATCTTACAAGAATGCCAGAAAAATGAGATAAAAATAAAAATAAAAACAACATAAAATGTGCTGCTACAAATACTTGCAACCAGTCTGTATCACTGTATTAGGCTGCCATATGGAATATTGTCTCAAGTTTCTCACAGACAGTGAAAATTTGTTAAAAGATACCCTGCATGCTGGAGTCCAAACTGACAACTGTTTTGTCATTTTGACCTATGATACTAAATCTCTGTCAATGCAGAGAACAGATTTCAAACACTGGAGGTAACAGGACTTTGTTCAACACCAAATGCATAATTCCATTGCTACTGGCAAAAACAAAGCTGAGCTAAAGGACATCAAATGAGCAGATTCATCTTTCAGATAAACAAAACCTGGATCTTCAGATCTTGCTAAAACCATAGGCATGCCGCTCATGCTGTTAGTACAGGAGTTTCATCAACAGCATCAGCTCTTGAGGGACGATAACCGGCAGCTAGTTTCTAGCCCCACTCTTCAGTGGTCAGCCCTAACACTGCTTGAAGCCTTTATAACCCCCTGGACACTGAGACAGAATACATCTTGAGCAGTTTCAAGGATGACACCAGCCAGGGGGAGCACTCGGCATGGCAAATGACAGGCAGGGCTGCCATTCTCGTGGACCTTGATAAAAAGAGTGATGCTCTGACGGGAATATCAGCAAGGGCAAATGCAAAGCGCACAACAAGGACTGGATAATTTCATGCAAAAGGATAGTCTGGGAAAAGCTGGAGTAGAAAGCTATTTGCAGAAAAGGACCTGGGGGATTTGGCAGACTACAAATTGAACATGAGCTGGCAGTATGTCACTGTGGCAGGAAAGAACAACCACATAATAAAATATATATAAATACATGTATATATAAACATATGTATAAACAGGACTTTAGGCAGGTGATCAAAGGAAGCAACTATTTACTTCTGTTTAGTGCTCATGAACCTGCATCTGGAGAACTGTGTTCAGTTTGGGGCTCCTCACTACAAAGACGATGCTGTTATACAGGAATGAGTCCAGCAGAGGGAGTCCAGCAGAGGGCCATCAAGATGATTAGGGGCTGGAACATGAAACACAGTGAGGACAAGGTGACACAACTGGGTTTGTTCAGCCTTAAGAAGAGGACACGGATAGATTTCATTTTTGTCTTCAACTAACCAATGAGAGGATGAAGAAAAGATGGAACCAAACTGATCACAGAAGAGCACAATACTAAAATGAGAAACAACGCACACAAGTTACAACAGAGGAAGTTTTGATTAGATATTTTTTGGTTAGAAAGAATTTTCACATTGAGCACGATCAAACACTGGGACAAGTTGCTCAGAAAGGCAGTGCAGCTTCCATCCAAGAGATGCCCACAGCCTGGCTGGACACAGCCTGGAGCTGCCTGCCTTGAGCAGGACATTGGACTCTGAAGGTCCCTTCCCACTTTCAGGGTTCTGTGGCAATGGGTGAGGCACAGAGCTTCTCAGGAATGTGAAAAACACTCCTCACAGAGTTCTCAACACCTGTTTGTGCATTTTTATGTAAGTGGAAATTAATTATTCATGGTAACAGTTCATTAGATATTTCTCCAGATCACTAAAGCAGACACTATGCCAATTCAGCCACAGTTACAGGCAGAAAGACAACTACATTTAGAATAAAATTCCCTCCCTACCCTTCTGAAAGCCTTTTGCCACTGTGACAGACTACAAATCACTCACGGAACTCTTCAAAACAAGGGCACACTGACCACACCAGATGTATGTATCAGCTACAGTGCTGAGCCCAGTGACACAAGGATGTGTAACAGTCTATAAAGCAGGCTCTTCAGCAGATGTCGTAGTCAATTGTCCCATCTAGAATCTGCCTCTGTGGAGTGCCCTAGTGAGTTCTGTGCTACTCATGAAACAAGTCAACCAGGTACAAGAGCACCCTTCTCAGAAAAGGGTAGCAGAGGATATTTTCTGTTCTTGCATGTGACAGTATGTACCACAGAGCTGACCTAAAGACTATAAGTTATAAGCAGTATTTTCAAATCTGTCTGATCTTAGCAAAATCACTGGACCTTCTATTAAAGATAATTGAAATTCCTTGACAGTACAATGTGGAGGGGAAGACGATACAGTTTAGCAGCTATTTGTTTCACTGGGGTTTCCTCTAGATTGGGCTGATGCATCTTCTGCACATAATAATCTACTCATAGCAAGCCATGGCTGTTATGGGGATTCATCTAAGTGACGGCACTCTCTGCATGGAGCTTCCACTCTTCCATATGACTTCTGGAGCCTATTTTGACCTCCTGGTATCCAGGTTCTCTTTAAAGCGTAAGGAAGGATCCCTCAGCACTAGGTGGGAGAAGATCAGGTAGAAGTATAGTAACCAAAACCAATTTGGTTTATTATAGGGTTACCATAGATTCAGAAAGCAGGGGACCACTCATTCCTCCGTATGGAACAGTGTATTTTGTGAACTCCTGACACTAGAAAACCCAGGCCACAAAGGGATCAAAACATAATGAGAAGTAAATTTTGAATTATAGTTTAATCTGTATAGCTTGGGCTTTAGGAATAAATGAAGGTTTCCAGTTCAGTCATTTGTAGCCACATCTGGGCAGCTATCCAGATATACAGATGGAATTTGGATTCTGAAGTACAAATCTTAAATTCTTATGTTATATGTAACATAAATGTTTTTTTCAAGCTAGTTCCTTTTGACTCACCTGATTTTTAAGTGATATGATCTACAAATTATGTATTTGCATTAAATAGAGCAGATGCTTTTTAACTGTTCTCCTTATACTGACTTCATAAAAACAATGATGCACAGTAAGAAATCTCTTTTAAGATATGATGACCTTGCTCCAGGCACTCAGAAGAGCACCTTAGACCCTATCCAGCAGCCAACAGTCGTCTTCCCTGAAATCCCCCCTATTGATCTTAAAACTGTGGAAAGCAAGCTGTTCATCAATTCTATCCCACAGTTCCTAATACATTCCTATAGAGACTGATGCTTTCTGAGTGTTCAGATCTGGACATACAGCAAGAAAAAAAAAAATAAATCAACATTTCAGAAGCAGCCAAAATAATGTTTTGACAACATTTGTTCACTTAAATATTTTTCATTTATTCTTTTACCATTTCTTCTATGCACAGCCATGTGTAATAAGCAATTACATTTATGAAATTGCATTATGTTGTGTTAGGATTTGTGCTATACATAACCCAAGGCATTTATCACCAAAAAGTCAAATCAATTAAAATATGTGATGGCTGGAAGATAATAAGACCTAGTCATACAACTATTTGACATTTAAACTGTTATACTCGATTTTCAAGGTAATACATGTATAAAATATAATAGATTCTATGCTTGCTTTTTTTTTTTTTTTCCCTCTTTTTAGGGCAAAACACTAGAAAACCAATTGTGAAAAATATGACAGTGGTGAATTACATTCAACCGAGTCTAATCTGGAAGTGGCTAACTCACACTGGCTATGCAGTGATTCTATGAGGTTTCCTTGAAATATGCCCTAATTAAATATATTCAATATGTTTCCTGTTTATTATACTAACCAACTTTGCTACCACAATATCTATGCTGAATTTTGTAATCTGACAAATCTGGTGTGAAGTCAAAGCAGGGAGAAGGAAAGTCAAAAAGAATTCACTTACATAAAATTGACATTTTAGTTCCTGATACTGAAGTGGCACTAAAAATCCCAGCATTTTGCCTGAAAAATTAAGTTTTCACATTATCCCAGTCATTTGAAAAATACAAATTCTAAGTAAATTCTACTGCTCTAGAAATCAAGTAAGGTAAGCATCCAAAGGCTCTAAGGATTATTTGAGTATTTCTGAATGTTTTCATAAATCTGCTAGGAATAATACATTTCCACTATATCTTCCTACCTTAGCAAATCAGAAATCAGTAGCTGGCCCATTTGTTTATATTTTTGGTAGATGACATGCCCCCTCCTCCTTAACGGAGGTTTTCCAGGAATACCATAGCCTTTTACACAATGAAAGATATGAAATACTTTTGTAGTAGCCAAGGAACCCGTCATAACATTCAGCCAACAAGTATGTAAGGTCACGTCTACTAGTCACACAGGGCTCAAAAATGTTACAGCATTCTTCCTAAGCAAACCTTTCCTTTGCTTTTACTCAGCTTCAGAGCCCTGTCCCGAAAAATACATATCAAGAATTTCAGCAGTCCCTCACCTTCCAACTCTTCATGCAAGTCTCTTTTTTATCCCTGTAACTGGAAGATGTCCCTTCACCATCTTCCTACATAGGCAGAGTAACTTCATAATTCATTCAACATCAGCACTGAACTGCCACTGTTTCAGAGGATTGGGAAATAATGAATACTGTGTTCTTGTTTTTAAAAACTGTGCAGATAATCCATAGAAGGATTATATGTGATATAAAACACATGACAGTACTGGGACAGCTGACCTGGAAGACCAAAACCTGCAACATCCAGTCTCACAAAGGAAAGGTTGATAAGATCAAAACAGCCTGAACAGTCTGGGACGAGTGACATGGCAGCTCACTAACCTGGCACTCTCACAGCCACTGCTGACTAGAAACTATGCAATCTGGCCAGCCTTCTTGCCAGATTTGGTTTCCATCAAATGTTTTGATGTAATCTCTGCAATCTTGGGAAATGTTTAGATATCATAGAATCTTCATTTTCCAGGGAAAGGCCACATAATGGAAGTGAAATCTGCAAGTTCAGGAATGCAGAATAAGAAAAAATCAAATTCATTTTATCCCGCTTAGAATTTTCTGGTCACAAAAATCAACACAAGAAAGGGACAGAAGTACCACAGTGGATAGCTCAATGAAAATATTTCTCCACAGTATAAAGAAAATATAAATCTAGGAAACATTAGTAAGATCAAAGAACGAACAGAATATAATATCAAAACTTAAGAACATCTTTTAATACATCAGTGATTCAGGTAGCACCTGAAACACTGTTCTGGTCACTTTATATAAGAAAGGTTATTGCAAAACTTATGAGGTACAGAGAATAATCAAAGGTTTGGAAAGACTTTCATACAGTCATTAAGTACTTGAAATAATTCACTATAGAAAGTAAAGGAAGGGAAAGGAACAATGTTAAATACTGAGTTTCAAAGAGAATACAGATTGAATTCTGTCTTTCAGGCCTCACTAAAACTACTCATTAAATGAAATTAAACAGTGGTAAATTCTGGTAAAAGCTGGCAAATAGCAGATGAGTAAAGAGCAACCCAAGCAAATACCATCAAAAGTTTGTTATCTTTGTACTTCCATCCTCTTCAGATGGAAAGTTTTGAGACTGCTATGAGAGGCACCATTTGGATCTGGACCTCAAATCTAAAATTAAATCTAATCTTAAACAAACAAACAAGCAAAAAATCACTGACAACAGCCACTGGATAGAGGCATTTGGGAGTTAAAACTAAGTTTTCCAAAATCTCTAATGCTACTTCTTATTTGATTTATGCCATCCTTTAGTCTTTACACGAGCTGTGGTTTCCTAAAGCCTGATTCAATGAAAAATCCCAAACAACCAGTCAGGTAACAAAAATTGCTTGGTTTCTTGAATGCAAGGTAAATGGAAAAATTCACATGTAATCTTAAATACTCATCCAAATCCAATAAGTTATAAAAATAGAAAAGCTGATAAGAAACTAAGCTGTCATTGGCCAGCTAGAGGAAGCCAAGGTTGAATACTGACATCTACGACTACTGAAAAGCATAGTAAAAGCAGCCTTTTCAAAATTTCAGTCTGAAAGTTTTCTATTTTACAGCTTACAGATTATAGAAGATGATTCAAAGACCATTTAAACAATATTTTCACAGGAACTCAGCATGTATGAAAGCAGTAAAATAAGTAGAAAGATTTGTAAAATAACTTTGTGACTGGGGACTAAGTAAGTCTTGAACTTTGACTTTCAATGGGAATTGTGGGTCATTGCTTCTGCAAGTTTGTTCCTATTCATTGTGCTGAACATTTGATACTTTTAATTTGAGAGTTTGTCCTTCCTCTTTTTTTTTTTTTTTTGTAACTTACATTGTCATCTCATAACATGACCATAGTCTCTACAACCAATATCCTATTTTATTAAAAATATTTACGATGTATTATGACCTCTCTTCCTTTTTCTGTGCTTGCATGTCTTTGGAAGCTGATGGCAGTTCAAAGAGGTTAACGAGTTAGAAACATACCCGTGTAATACCTATACATGTAGGTAGCAATATTCAGCACCTGCATGTGTTCAGTTATGGCTGTGGGCTGGTGACAGGGCTGTTGCCCACACCCTAGCCTGAGGTGCACCCAGCCAAACCAGACATGAGAAGATACTGGATGTGTCATGAGAAATCACTAGACATGACAGATGAAAGGATGAGAAGCTGACAAAACTGACAGATAGCTCCATGGGGAAAGCAGAATTTCTCTGGTGACTTTGGGGGAGTTATGTGTGAAATGGCCAAACTTCACAGTAACTGAAAGTGAGAACTGGGTACACTTAGGGGAGGTAAATCTGATGAGGTAAGGAGCACCATGTCAGTATGAGATCAAAATTAACTAGATAATGGTATCAGAAGCATCAAACTTGGGTACAGATGTAGCAAACTAAGACTATTGGAGTAGGTTGTTTATTTTGATGAAGACTAGGCCAAAGAAGGGGTGGGACAAGGGCAGCAAAAAATGTGCCAAGAAACAGAAGTGATAACAAGGTATGCCAATGATACTATCAATTCTGACTGGGGGGACCTGGTGCACCACAATAATGATGCAAACTGTTGTTGTGACTTTACCTTGTGGCTAGACCTGCTCCCATGGCCAGAAGGATCAGGAAGGGAGAGGCTTTTCCTTTGTGGATGGGGAAACATCTGAGATGGAGCAGTTGTGCATCCAAGTATCATGGTACTGGTGTCCATTACAGGCCTGACAGGTCATTCATCCTGGGCATTTCCTGGCATGCCCAGCTCACTGGGCTTTTCTGTAGAGAACTGATGATTTTACCCCCCAAAAAATGAAATACCTGTAAAATGAAAACTAGTGAATTATATCCAAAATACTTTGATTCAGGTAAAGAAAAAATATCTGCTGTTGAACCTTGTGGTCTGTGCAAATCATATTTTCCTTAAGCAAAAATTCTCTTCTGAAGAGCAGTAACTATGGTACATGAAGGAAAACACATCAGGGGAAATATTTCTCAGCTAGTGAACTCAGTCTACAGGTGAGGTGATAACAGAGACATAAAGGACAAACTGTCCCATAAGGATACAGCACTGGCATTTCCCAAACTTCTTTATGCCTTTTTCCTAATTGATAGGGGGAAAGGGGAGACCAGAGACTGTTGGACTGTAGGTAGATGTGTGTGGAACAGAACACCCATACCCATCACTAGAAATAAACCCCATTTATATGATGACCACTGAACCAGACAGAAGCTTCAAGCAATAAAGCAGCAGCCGGTGCTATTTGTTACCTCCTCGTGCTTACACACAGCTCTTGGTAAAGGATTTGAGAGAATAAACCATCTAATAGCACTGCTGGTATTGGCTGATGCCACTACAACACACAGCAGGATGGGCTGACCCTGGCTGGCTGCCAGATGCTCACCCAGTCACTCTCTCTCTTACCCTCCTCATCAGGACAAGGAGAAAATAAGGTGAAAAAGCTCATGACTCAAAGACAGGGACATCACTCAACAATTACAATCATGTGCTGAACAGACTCGACTTGGGAAAATTAATTTAATATACTGCCAACGAACATAGATTTGGGTGGTAAGAAACAAAGATTAAACCAACAACTCCCCACCTCATTTCCCCAGGCTCAACTTCAGTCCTTCAGCTCCTCTACCTAGCCCTGCCTCCTGAGGCAACACAGGGAGGGTGGGGGGTAGGGGGTTATAACCAGTCCATAACAGTTTCTCTCTTCCTCCTCACACTTTTTTCCCCTGCTCCAGTGTGGGTTCTCCACAGGCCACAGCTCCTATCAGGAGAACTTGCATGGACTCTCCACAGGCTGTGGGGCAATCTCTCCTCCCCTCCTTCTCTGAGCATGGTGGTCACAGGGCTGTTTCTCACACTTCTTGCCACACTCCTCACTGCTTGTCCAGCATTTTTTGCCCTTTTCCTTATATACTATTTCACAGAAGCACCCCGAGCTGGGTTGCTGGGCTCAGTTGTGCTCTGTGGTGGGGCTGCTGTGGCATGGCCGCTGTGGGACCTTCCAGAAGCAGCCGTGCCCTCACAGAGGCTGCCCCTGTGGCACCTGCTGCCAGCACCTCGACACCTACACCCAATATGCATGGCTATTTTCTTTTTCAGACACTGTGTGGCCATGCCAAATAAATATAAAGCGCAATTTACACCAGAAGAGTAAAATCTGTTGGTTTTACGGTAAGCAATAAAATCCTCCTGATGTGAGACAGTAGTACTGGTCTGTCTGCTCCGATGCACATGGCCACAGAAGGATCAAGAGTGAAACACTGTCACAGGGTTAAGTGAAGTTCTATTAGCATAAAAACTCCTTACCTCATAAACTGTCACACATTAAACTGTTTTCTCTTGAACTGCTTGGTAGTTGCTGCCTTTAAGATGAAGGATTTCTGATTTTGTTTCTTAGTAATGAAGTACCGACTGCTACCACCATCCTGTCAGTCTCTTTTACATGACCGGCACTGCCCTCCTTGACACCATTCAATTAACCCATCATCAAAGTATGCAATCAGAGCAGACACACAGCAATACACATTATAAATGGCTCTCATGTACGCTCACTCAGCTGTTGTAAAAGCAAGAGGCAGACCTCACGTACTAAGGGCTCACATAAGGACTTTATTTTTAACTCTTTTCCCTGTGCTTAAAACCCTCCTTGTAATAACATTCATTATGCCCTCTCAGCTCTGGCAATTCCTCTTCAATCAAAACAAGTGACCATAAGGAAAGCATATTACAGTTCTATACAACAGACAGCAGACAACTTTTGTTGCTATTGCTTCAAGGAAAACCCTGAAAATGATCTGTCAGTTAACATGAATAAAAAGTATTTTATACACCCCTTTCTTACCATATAATGAGTGTTTACAAACCACTTTCTTCATATAGCATCATGCAGCTTACTCACAGATTTCTAAATATTAATGACATTGGATTTATCCACTGTGAGGGTACAATTTACAGTAATAAAACATTTGAACCTACTAATGATTTTGACGTTCAGTTTCTTTCTAACTTATAACCATGAAAGGAAAAACTCTGTTTGTGTTAGATGCCTGTCAGCTCTACAAGTTATCAAAATTATTTGCCAGGTACAGACAGTTCAAAGCGGAATCTGGACACAGCCCTTGCTGGCATTAAGAACATTTGTGGGTCCTTCTTCCTTGGTCCTGAAGAGTGATGTTAGTGATGAAACCCCTCAGGCACTACACCCTGTTGGTGTTTGGAACTAACAAAACTACTTTTTAAGAGGGAGCATTAATAACCTAATTACAAAAAACTTCCACACCCTGAAACTGGAGAAATATTAATGTGTTATTCCTATTGAAAACAACATACCCTCTCTTTCACTCAAATATAACACCCGCCCTGTGCAGCAGCAAATACTCTAGTATTTAGAAAGCTCCACTGACATCCAGGCAACACAGAAACTAATAATTTATATTACTGATATTTTTATTAGTAGTAGTATATATTATGAATACTGTTCTATGCAACAGACTAAGACAACCCTCCCTGCCACAAGCTTTCTCATTTTTCTATGCTACCATCTAAACAAGTCCATCATTCCCTACCTTTAGAAAACATTTAGACAGAACAACAGAGAGGACAAACAAATTTACAATGAATTTTAGGTGCACTAAAATCAAATCATGCTGATCTTTGACTCTGAAAAGCTATATGCACTTCTGAAGGTATCATCTACATTTAAATTTCTTAAATAACAGGATATAAGCATTTCTTGTCCTTAATTTAACAATGTACATCTGCATTTTAAAAGTTAATTTATCCTACCAATCTTCTATAAAACAAATCACTGTTCCTAACTGAATTTTACAGAAAGGGAAGTAAGGCAAAGAGGTTCATGCACCATGATTGCATGGCTGATGGGGGCCCACCCTAACAACTATTACGTCAGATGATATCATAGTCAAAGAAAACTTATACAATGCATCTGAAATTTATATTCCATGATGGAAATATATAAAATATTTATTTTAAAATTAAATTTTAAAAATAAAAATTATATTTATATTAAAATATAAATCATTTCAAAAAAAAATTCTCAGAAACCTTGATGGTTACACAAGAAATTTCTGAAAGTCACAGCTTCTCTTCATTCTTGTCCCTTCTATTTCACAAAATTCAACACAAGCAATGCTGAAAACTCTGTTCCCAAAGGGCATTATCAGTGTTGCAGAAGCCTGTAGGCTGCTGAAATAATTTAGCCAAAAAACTCTCAGGAGAGTCCCCAGAAGTCTTTTCCCAAAGGAATTAGGTTCAACAATAAAGTTTAAAAAATAAAAATACAGTCTCCCATGCACTCAGCTGAGACTTCACTAATTAATGCATCTTCCAGTGACCTGTAGGAGCCACTGCAGATAGGAATAGTGGAGGAGAGTTTCAATTACACATCCCATCAACATTTTAACATATAACCCATATCCAGACTTATAAGCAATTTTATCATAGATAATCCTACATTCGAAACCACCATTGATTAGCTCAAGAGATTAAATTTATGCAACAACAAATCAAGATTCTTTTTTTTCACTTCCATCTGTTTTCATGTGCATTATATAACTTAATTAGGTTGACTTCTAATATAATGTTTCATACACGTACACAGTAAGACTGCTACATTTTTTTTTTTTTATCTATCTCTACACATTATATTCAAAATTGAGAATGTTTAAATTATTAATACGGTAAATCTTAAATTTTTCTTAGATAAGCTGGACTAAATTTTTTAATGTATTAGAATCCCAGGATTCTAAAGAGCTCATAATTTTTATTTCTTCATAATGTTTAACTATGTATGTATTTATTCAAATGATGATGTGTTACTGTTTCTTCTCCATAATAATATAAATCAGATAATGTAATTGGCTATCATTCCTAATGGTTGAGCTTAATTGTACCACTTAATTTTACTACATGATTTTCAGTTCTAGCAAGGCTTTGCCCAATCTACAGTTTCTGCAATATAATTAGTATTAGATGATTACAGAAAATGTTCACAGATAGGAGCAGAAGGAATTGATGTTATATCTTAAGGATTTTCAAGGATATAGAGCACCTAAAATAAACAAGAGAGATCATCACTTAACAAATTATTTCTGTATTTCCTATTATGGCTTCCAAAAAATAAATCAGCTGATGTAAGTTTAGACATTTGATGGGAAGCTATCAGCATCAGGAAAAAAAAAAAAAAAAAAAAAAAAAAAGCCAGGAAACAAACAACCTTGAAAGAAAATATATATTTCTTTTAAACAAACAAACAACAACAAAACCAACAACCAAACACCATATAAGAATCACTAGAGAAAGAAAACAAAGATAGCCAAGGGCAAAGAAGTTTTGGACCAATAGAGCCTGACAGATGCACATAGGTAGAATGACTTATAATTCTTAAGAGAGAGCAGTGAGTGTTACCTCACTCTGGAACGAATGGACACGGTTTTAGTATTAATAATCTTACTTATACCAAAGAGGTTTTAAGCAGCTACATTTATCAATCCATTCTGTCTAGAAAATTTATCTTAGATCAGATAGGATAGTTCTAACATTAGGAAAAATACAAATTCATTTTCTGTCTGAAACACTCTATGAAAATACTCATTGTTTTAATCTTAGAATATCAATTAAAATTTTCTTTCAAATTGTAAAAGAACCATTTATTAAAAGAGAAGAAGGTTTGCTTTAGCGTAAGAGAGATGGTCATAGATTGTGGCAAAGGGTTTGCTTAAGAAATAGTCAAATAAGATCATTTTGTTAGAGGAGAAAAAAACTTCTGGGTACACCGACATATAATGAGCAGAATTGATTTGATACTCTGATTTTTTAAAAAAGTAAAACATTGATGAAACTCTATCTAACCTGTAACACACTTCCAACAAACATATCATTTTCTTTTGATATATTTTAATTCTGTCAGGTCAACACTTCCTGGCAGAGAACAGTCACATGTATTGGGAATTCCATGTGCCATTACATCCTACATTAAATATAACATTGTTATGCAAATAATGATAATGTATTTATAATCATGCCTCATTAATGTCCTCTGATTAGTCTACAACCATTTCCCAGCTGTAGCAAACAAGAACAACTTTCACCATATTACACAATCTGATGCAAGGGGGCTGATAACAGAAGTCACATGCAGAGTTTTTACAAAGGCTTCTCAAATAATATTGCTGATGATCGCTGTAATATTTCAGTTTAAAGGAATCATAGTTTTTTTACATATAAGCTCACAGGATATTAGGAAACTGCAACATGCAAGGCAATACAATTTAAGGCTATATAACACCTCTACTTTCTGAACTGGTTTTGTATACCAAAAGACTTGCAAATGCCTAAACGTATCTGGAAAACACAAGTTTTACAGAATTCTCAAGGAGAATGTCAGGTCATTAGGAACATTATTAATGTGGTAGGTGGACTCAGAAGTAATATGGTGATGTCACTATGATGAGGACATCCTGAGCAAGCCTGCAGGCAAAAAAGAACACAACTACCAAGATAACCTGAAACTATAGCGTTAGCTGTTTAAATGGATGATTTGCTTGAAAAACAAGCAAACAAAAACCATAACAGTGAATATATTAAACATTTTTCACCTAATTTCAGGTTAAATCATGGAAACAAAACAATAATTCTTCAAACAGATATTATTCTAAACATTTTATAGGGGAAAGAAATACCCAAGGCAACAAAATGGAATAAATTCCATGCAACAAAACCAGAGAGAACCCCAAAAGTAATCCCAGAATTTTGACTTGTTTTTAATAAGGGCCCTGAAAACAATAAGGCTGAAATCATAGATCAAGTTGAAACAAACTTTGTATTTTACCCATAACATTTTCAAATCTTTGTTAATTAAATTATTAGAAGAAAAAAAAAAAAAATACAATAAATGCATGCAAGTGTTGCAACATTACTTTTTAGATGTAGGACACTGGAATCTTTAATCATATTACCCTGAAATCCTTGAAAACTTTACTAGTTCCTTGTATCAAGTGACAACATGAGAAAATAAAGCAAAGAAATGAATGCTAATTAACACTGTCTATAATGCAGAACAATCATTAATCTCAGCTGACATTGGCCAGAAATTCACATATTCACCAAAAGTGGAATGAGTCCCCAGCCGTGGTAGGGAACCTACAGACGCTGCTGGTATTTTTAGCTTCAAGCATTTTAATTAGAAATTGGTGCCCTTACCATAAATATGTAGAAACATCACACCAGAACTGAATTCCTGCATAAAAATAAACACATTTTAGATATTAGCATTCATCCTCAAAGTTTAACTGCCCCACTTTTAATTTGCATCCAAATTCTCAAACGTCTAGGAAAAGGTGAAGTTATCTACAGTTGAAGTTATGATTTTCTATCCATTTCCATGTAATTCCTAGGAAAAAATCTTCCAATATCTTACATTTAAACTGCATTTTGCTCCTCAGTCTCATCTACTAGAACTGTATTAACTAAAAGCAGCACAGAATTTGTTCCTTTGTCTTTTCTACAGACTGAGTAGATGTAAATGTAGTAAAATACTACCAAATCATTTTGAAGAGATCATTTTTTACAGCTTCAACATACAAATGTACTTATAGTCTACTTCAGCATTAAAGATTAAAAAAAAAAAAAAAAGAAAAAGAAAAAGAAAAAAAACTATATATACATAACAGCCAATATCACAAGAGCAAATTCATCCATAAAACACATTTTTTTTTTTATCTTTGCATGGTATTTTATTTTCTATTCTTTAAGCATTTTCACGGTGACTGTAGATCATTGATAAAAATGAACAGCAATTCACAAAAGCCAGGTTCTTAATGAAAGAAGGGCTCCTGCTATTTCTCTAAACGACTGATAAATTTTTCGTGTAGGTCTGCCAAGGTTTAAAAAGAAACACTAAAATGTTTATTGTTACATGCAAAACTTACCCTTCAGTGCTGAGATGTGGGATTAGCCTGAAATTTATAAAAGACACATTCTTCCTTTATAAAAATTAAAGAATAACAGTTGTTAGGAGGTTTTAGACCACCTTTATATATAGATTGGATTGTAAAGGCTTGGATTGTAAACAATAGCTTGTTAAAAAGACTGAGTTGGTAAGCTCTGCTAAGTATTTTGTCACAGAATCTCATATAACGGTGTAGGTTGGAAGAGACATTAAAAAACACCTAGTTCCACCACCTCTGTCATGAGCAGGGACACCTCCCACCAGACCAGGCTGCTCACGGCATCATACAGCCTGGCCTTGAACACCTTCAGGTATGGGACATCCACAGCTTCTCTGGACAGCCTGTGCCAGTCCCTCAACACCTTCAGAGTGAAGAATTTCTTCCTTATATCTAATCTAAATTTACCCTCTTTTAGTTTGAAGCCACTGCCCCTTGTCCTGTTACTACATGCCCTAATTTATGAAGCATCACTAGCAACAGTATGGCCAGAAGACTGCTTTCAACTTTTGACAGAAGACTGCTCAACTTTTGGTTTCATCAGCCCTGTAATGCCTGGCATCAGCTGTGATTATGATCCACTTAAGGCACAATCCTCATCCCCATATACACCCACTAGACTAACTAGCATGTACATATATGTCAAATCACCTGTTAAAATAATATAAAGCGTCTGAGTTCACATTTCAATTTTCACATTTTACTGAAAATTTGATGGAAATTTTAGTTATAGTTCTAACCTTGTAAATAGGATACTGGTGATACAAAGTTTGGGAGATGTGGACATGCCATTTAGGTGGATAGCAATAGGATTATCCTATTTTAAGTTTCACATAATACAATTCCTCCTTTATTAATAACATCTCTTCTTTCCAGGAAAGATTCATTGAAGCATATTGCCCGACCCCATCTTCAGATCAATTCTGAAATGTTAAGATTGGGATTACCCTTATAACTTCCCCTTGAAATGGGATTGTGCTATGGCAGATTTTACCCCAAAATAACTACAAGATCTAAAAATGCCTAAAATATTTAGCAAGCTGCTACTTAAGACTGAGTTAAAACTACATCCATATGGTAACTGCCAAATTCTAATGCTTGAAATATGCCAGTGCATTAAACAGCTTGCAGAAAAATGCACTATATTTTCATTAAATATATACTTTTATTAAATATATATTTCCATTTCATTAGGGAAAAAAATAATAAAATATTTCAAAAGTTTTTTCTAAATAAAGCATTTACAAAATATTGAAGAAATACAATCATAGGTCAAAATAAAAAATTAAAATAAAATAAAATAAAATAAAATAAAATAAAATAAAAGATACATGATTGCTCCCTGTACTAACAGTATTAAACTTCCAAGGAACTATTTTTTCTCCTTCTTCCCCTCCTTCTTGCGGCTGGGGGACCAAGCACACCTGAGGTAGGCATGCTCTTTGCTTTCCTAGCTCTATAATCTGAGTGGCTGTGCACAAATGATACAGCCACAACAAACTCAAGAATCGCAAGCCACCAGTAAGAGATTTGCTTTGTGCAGCTTCACCATAGGGATCATTACTATCAAGCTAGCTAATGCAAGACTGTAGTTAAAAATACCTGCTCTCTGGAGAGCCAACAAAACTATTTTGGCCCTTTTCCCTAGTTTGATGCAGTTTATGTGTTTTTGTTGCTGTATTATTTATTTATTTATTTATTTATTTCCAGTCAAACCTCTAAATATCATTCACAATTTGTTACTGTTTTCCAGTCCATACCACCTGTATGAGGTTACTACATGTAAGAGACATATCTCTGTCTCTTACATGTAGTAAGCTGTCTTCAGTACTGACAAACTAATGCTCTGGTATATCAGTGCAACCCAAAAAAACATCTAAGGACAAAACCTTTGAATATTAAAACCATTACGTGTAAAAAAATTAAGTGTTCACCAGCACAGCATCCCAGAACCAAAGTCGGAGCCAAATTTTAAGTCTGGATATTGGTCTTTTGCTCTATGCGGGTTATAATACAGATTTACATAAGTCACCTGCATAAAAATTCCCTGTCTTGACGTGGACTTATTGCAACAGTGTTCTGAGTAAGCTAGAAGCCTTGGCCTTTTCCTCATCTGACAAGGTTGACACACGTTGCGTGGTCATGCTGATGTAGCACAGCTGATGTCCCTGTGGTAGAGCAGTGAAACCATGGACACAATCTGCACCAAAGGTGGAAACTGTCTTCACAAGTAGGGAAACAAAACAAACTCCAAACGACTCTTCCTGCATCAGAGAGTAAAGATTTTGGCATTTTAGTGGGAAGTTCACAAAAGAGAGTTGCTAAGCGAGTTACTGTGCTGCACACAAAGTTTTCAACCTAATCAGACCAGCATAATACAGAAGGAGGAGCATACTGTGCATTACTTTAAAACCTCCTGTAGGCTCCTGCTAATCATGCCAGACTACTGCTCATAACTTAAATTATTCATTGGGGAAGAATAAAAGTTTAATCAATAAAACCAGGGTCAAGTCACCCATACTAGAGGTTCAGAAAAAGATGCCTTGAAAGTCAGCTGTAAAATATTATGTGTTTTGAATGAAACCTTAATATCTTCTCATGTTCCTATATTCATTAATAATAATAAACCACAACCTCATCTGACCTTTGCCTTCACAGATTTGAAAGAGAGTTTATGAAAATCCTTAGCATTATTGGAGTTCTTTACCACTACTTCAGTACTTAAGGTACCTTCAAGAATACTTAAGGTTACAAAGATAGCTCTTGATCTTCCTGCAGAGCTATTTGTAAAACATCAACCTTACGAGAAAAGCTTCAAAAGAGAATAAAGTATGCATGAAGCTGGCCCCCACTGTTTACTTTTTGTCTTCTGTATTGATGGTACAATATATTGATGTACTTAGATGATACATCTCTGATTTGCAATAGGTATTGATACGACACCCTTTCATCATTGACAGGGCCATAGGCAAGTGTTAAGTTATGCTATGTTGCTGTAATTACAGTGCAGACTGATCGCTCTCCAAGTCTGCAGGAAAAGCTGGCAGTTAAAGTCACTGCATACAGCAATCATAACTGCACTGACAGGCTGCTGTCAAGCAGGCAGGGGCAGTCTGGAGATAGATAGCAGAAATGCCAAATCTAAGACAAATGCTCCTGGAATATGTAATAAATCATATTACCTGTCTGATACTTCTCCTTGGGGTATTGATTGTGATTAAAATAAACTAATTAGAATTGTAATCATGATACACTGAAACAGGAAGCAAAGATGTGAGCTATGCAACACTATTATGAAGCATTTTTTAAACAGTCCATCCAGACCACTAACCTACTAACAAATTACTGGAACTAGAACAGTCTGCATCAGGGTACAAAAGTGTCAAACAGCAGCATGGATATATAGCCCTCATCTGAGGGACTGTATGTAGATGCTGTATTAAAATCTCCTAATGGGCTGCAGTTTCTGGGAGCTGCAGCAGCCATTTTGAGATGAAGAAAGCAGATTCCACCCACTGCCCCGCAAGATCTCCACTGCCAGGCCACAGGCCGGAGGCATGGGCACAGTCATGGCCCTCCCCAACTCCCATAGGCGAGGAGCCAAAGATGAGGGTGGTCCATAACCAGCCACGTGTGTAGAGGTGCAGGGCAGTCCTCCGCAGCAGGTGGAACCTGCAAGAGTCACACAGTGCCTTACAACAGAGGTTTTGCTTCCTTTCTTAACTGGCCATATGTAGGTATGTACACACAATCAAGTTAACCAGGATTTAAAAAGCACCAAATCTGCAGTCAGATATGCAGGAGCTTGTCCTTTCTCATGTTGGGAAAAAAAAAAAAAAAAAAAAAAAAAAAAAAAAAAAAAAAGATTAATTTAAATCTTACTGTTCTTACTGTTTTGTGACTTCATATATATCCACTACAACCTAACATTTAACACTTTTCCATGCCACTCTCTGCAGAAGGCAATGAAGAATAGACATATTGAATCACTATACATAGTTGGCTAACCAAATATACTTGCACATACTGGGAATACCATGGGAAATTTAGACATTCAGAACTCCTGAGATAACTCCTAAGAACTGCTAACCCTTTTGAATTTCTAGCACTCAGATATTTTCAGTCCCCTGACATGAATATTCAAGATACACAAAATACAAAGATGTCCCAGTGGTAGTTTGAACAGAACC
The DNA here is from genome assembly GCF_009819795.1 of Aythya fuligula. Classification (NCBI taxonomy): domain Eukaryota; kingdom Metazoa; phylum Chordata; class Aves; order Anseriformes; family Anatidae; genus Aythya; species Aythya fuligula. The sequence continues at coordinate 27,259,891 of NC_045566.1, read as the reverse complement.
AGAGAATAAGAAACAGGTGCTGTGCAGCAGTCATGAGAATTTTTTGCATTTAAAAGATTTGTATTTTGATGCGAACCAGCAACACAGTATTACATCTTCATCTTCTTTTCATGCCAATTTTACACTGACTTAACTCTATTAACTTACCCCTTACCTTTAAATGGCTTACTTCAGATTCACATTAAAGTAGATGACACAGAAATCAGTCCTTCCTGGGGTTGGTTCCTAATACATTGTTGATGCTGTTACCAACAGCTTAGAATACATATTTTATTATTTTATTTAACATGACACTTCATTTTATCTACTAAAGGTAGAATATGAAAAATATCACGATTAACACTCAGATTTGCCAAAATGTTTCAGCAGATCAGTAGTAAAGTTAATCTGTGGTAATGCAGGGAACATGCAGGGAAATGGTAATATCAATGTTAATCCATTCACACAGTTTTAGTTATGCAATTGTACAAAAAATCATTTATGCAGATTTTTCTGCAACTGAAATTGCCTGTTTTTTAAAAGGTCACAGAATTTCATCTCCCATCTCTGTAATTTAGCATCACTGCACCAAAGAAGGCAACGTGGCTTTATGATTTCACATTCTTGGCCAAAATACTCTAACTCATTTGCCTTTGGGAAGAAAGATTCTATTTGCCATCCACGTTTAGACACCCTGAAAATATGTTGATTAGTTGGGTGATTAATATTAATAGTCACTTATCTAGGTAGCTAAATTAGAACTAAGTGACTAAGTGAAGTCACCTGTATTTGAACTGCTTGGGCCCAATTTTAACTGCAGCATGAAGTGCAACAGAATGGAAGATAGCTGCAACTACAGAAACTGGTAATAGTGTGAAATTAAGATAGTAGCATTTGAAATAACTTAACTTGGGATTATATGTGAACTTTAGGAGTTTGATTACGGATCTTGAGACTGCATAACAAGAGGAAGGAGCATGAGTAATCGTACCTGATTAGAGCACAGAAAGTGCCTGACAACCTTGAAGAAAGAATACCTTAGCGGTGCTTTCTATCCACTCCTGATCACAGCTTTCCTGGGAATACAGCCTGGCAAGCTCGTGGTTGCATCTTCACCCTTGTCTCTCTCTCTCTTCCTGAATCCTTGTAGCACAGCATGTTTATGCACCCCATGCTAAAAGGCTAGATTGCCTTCATGTGTCAGAGAAAATAAAGGTGTTTCCTACGTAAATGTGATTTAGCCCTCAGAATACCGGTGCTGGTGCTAATCTTAATGTTTGTGTAGGTTAGTGACAGTTCAACTGGAATGAGGAAGGTGTATGTCAAGTCTGGTGAGGTTGATTAACTCCATGTAAAATGAGTCTATATGGGATAAACCCATATATAAACCCAATGAGTCTATATGGGATAAACATGATTTTATCTATATTACGGTTTGCTCATTTAGTATCAAGATCATAAAATGAACTGCTCTGCATGTCATCGGAGGCACCTCCTTGGAAATACTCTTCATGATTTTATAATGGCATAGCTAGACATATAACACAAAAATATACATTGACCTTAATCTATTGGACACTGAATACAGGAAACTGTGAAGAGTTAAGAAGAAATGAGAAAAAAAAAAACAAAAAAAAAATTATATTTGCCTATTTAGAATTTAAAGGTATATATTTTACTGGCATGTTTTCCTATTTTAATTGTAGTCTATATTTGTAAACAGAATCTAAGGCTGCAAAGTTGAGGTCAGTGAAGCTATACTTGCTTTCACCTACCAAATAGGTCAAGATAAACACAAAAGTAGAACTCCACAACTAATTAAAATTAAACTTAAATGTTCAAGCTCCGAGGTTTAGAGTTTGGGTTTGTTGGTTTCATCCCCCACCCCCAAACATAAGAAAATTCCATAGACAAGCATTCAACTAATTATTTTCAATGAGCAGATCAAGTCTTGAGAAAACAAAACAAAACCTTCAGAAGTCCAAAATCTTCCAAACTGTTTTGGAAGCAGATAAACCAAAATACAGAAGGTACATTCTTTAATGTAACAAACAATAATTTTGGTTTTCTTTAAGTCACATTATTTCACAGAAGCAGAAAACTGAGAAACTTCCCAGCTTCTTTCCTTCCCTCTCTTTCCTTCATATGGGCATAACCTTTTCTGGCAGTAATGAGAATGACAACATTATGTGTTTCTAATAAAAGAAAGAATCTTTTTCAGATTGTACACCAGCTGCTGAGCAATTCTATAAAGTTTCATTTCAGAATGCATGTGCTGTCTTGAACACAGTCTGCAGTCTTTTTTGCATAAGTGTCCTTTAAACACGACCAAATTGCAGTTTCAAAGAGTCTTCAGTAAGATTTCTACGAACTCTCAGGCATCTCCAGTTCCTTACTGAAGTGGACTAGAACCAAGGTATTAGAGACTCATTAAATTCAATATGCTCAGTGTAATGTTTTCAATTACAGTGTAACTTTACTTTTAAGCTTTATTTGTTAAATTGAAAGGAGAATATTCCTCATTTATTACTTATGCTGAGGAGAACAGTATCGCTTTGGAAAAACTTGTGTCAGTGAAGCTCAGGAATTCTGTTGCAACAACAAGAAAGCCTATGTCCTTAAAAGCACAAGTACCATATAAGTTAACTTTCTTTTAAAAATCAAAGTTTTTTGCAGGTGGTTTATTCTTGAGTATAGAAACAAAGGTATCAGGTGTCAGATATCAACTGCAAATTGATATACATGTACAGCCAAAATAGTTTTCATGTGTCAATTCCTAATGATCTCTATTTGCATTTGTTGCATTTGAAACCCAGTGTGTAATTTTCTGTTTGTTTTGGTGTGTGTTAAGTGCTGATATTAATAAGGTGGGGGGTGAATGGATTTCTTCTCAACCCTTTCAACTATTCTTTCTTGCTCTTTTCCCCCTTTTTAATTCTTCTGCTCACTTTATTTCCCTCAACATTTAATAAGCTATTAAAATGAAATATCAAATAAGTCAGTGATGTTACTCTCACCATTTTTTTCCTCATCACATAGAAAACAGCTGCGTTCAAAATAAGTAAAGACCATCAGTACAGGAAAAAAATAAAAGACACCAGCTGGCAATACCATTCTCTAAGATGACTCTTAAGAGTTTTTATTGCCTGCTACACATTCTAAATAAATGCAGCTATTGCCAGCTTCAGAATCACTATGAACCATATAAGCTGGCTGCAGAAAATCTCTTGCTTCAGAGACTGTAGGTAGGGGAGGAGGAGCAAACATTAAAGAAAGTAGCAATACATACACCAGCACGGCAATGAGAAGTTTGCATTTTAAGGATCCTACTAGAGTATGTTTCAATACATTGGAAGTAAAAATCTATGTCATAATGCACGAGCTCTCAGATCATGTTCCAAATATATGCACAGTACCCAGACCATATTTATTCAATCATCAGAATTTGCTTTGAAGAAAATACATAGCCACTGCGAGAAGACTTTCCTTGCTATAATTGTTAACTTCTGTATTATTATATAGAGAAAATTCAACAAAGGAATCCTGGATCACAACAAAGGCTTTCTCTCCTCCATCTCGGCAATTATTAGACTTTCTAGCAGAGAAACTGAGTCAATGATCATACATCAGATGGGCAAAATTCCATCCCTACCTGTAACTCAGGGAGGGATGGAATTCATCCCTACAAAAATATGCACAGTGGAAAAATCTCAGATGATTACATCCACAACCATTGCATTGGTAGGCTTTTTGTCTAGAGGTTTTCTAGTATTCCTTGGTGTGTGATTACTGCACATTTCTTTTGCAATAGAAAATTGGAAAGTTACAAGAGTATTTATCAGCAGAATGTACCAGGATCCAGGTAAATACTGGTGGAAATAAAATACATAGGGAAAACAACCATTTTAGTTTGTTAGTGGCTTCTGTATCATCGATAGTAAATTGTAGAGGGTTATTTTCAACCAGTTATTAATATACCTTCATAAAAGTCCATTCACAGCGGGAAAAAAAATGCATCACAGAAGGCTGCTGACAAATGCTCTTTAGGTATGTAATATTTCTATTTCATCAGTGTAGATTTTTTACCTAATCTTTCTTTTAATACATTGTAATGACCTTTCAGAAAAAGTATAGGACAGAATAGAGTTTGCATGTAGAAAATGGACAAAGTGGGTTCAACTTATGGGAAAATAATTAGAATATATATGACACTTGGGTCATCTTCAGTAAATCTCCAAGGCCTTAAAATAACGATAGCTTGCAAGTATAGGTAATTGCAGGTGTAAATTTGCATCAGCAATGTTATGTATGCATGATTTATGGTATTTAAGTGTCATGCAGATTATGTGTAAATGACATAAACTGTATTCAGAAATAGTTACAGATACAAGATGATGAAAATGACAAGCATAAAGATAAGCTTGTGTTTGTGAAGAAGTGGCATTTGTTGGCAGCAATACTTCACTTGAAAAAACTTGCCGTGTATAATAGACAGTGCAGAAGAATACTGAATGCTAAGTAAGCTTTATCATTAAAGTAACTAAATACTTATACCCAAATATTGAATGTGGTGCACTTTTTTTTCAAACAAAAAAAAAAAAAGAAAAAGGTATTTCAGAACGCAATCTACAGTTTCTTATGCTGTTCCCTTTGACTCAATAGCATTCATCTGAATGCAGTTATATTAACAGCTATCTTAATGTTTTATAAAACAATATTTCTGTAAAAATTGAAAAGAACAGAAAACCTAGTTTTGTTCCTGGTGGGTGTTTTCAAACTTAGGTGACCAATTTTTTATTTTTTTTTTTTTAAACAGTTGGGTATCCTCTATAGCTCAAAATGTGAACATTTTGGTAATTGGTAATTTTGAACATGTGGTAAATACATGTCTGAAGATAAGCCTTGAAGACTAAAATGAGTTTGTAAATTCATAAACACAGGGTAACAAATTAGTCTGCCTTTTGTAGACTAATTTGCATGTTCACCGGGTAAGTAACACTATTAAAAAGCATGTATTTAAATACTGCACTGTGATATTTTCTACATGAAAAGCTATGGTAGAGCCAGTCATCCGATACTCTTATTTGCTTTCTTTTTAGAGGTTCTATTTGTGTTTTTGTTTTTGTTTGTTTGTTTGCTTGTTTTTGTTATCGTTGTTGTTTTTCTTTTCTTTTCTATTCTTAACGAAGAGCCCTTTCCTTCTATCAGCAGATCTGGAATATATTACTTGTGACCGCAAAGCCATTCCCCCACCTCACCCACCCAAGATGGCGGGGTGAGAAAAAAAATAAATTATTAGTACTGCTTTACTGCTTTACACTGGTTATCTGAAAACAATAAATAATAAAAAAAAAAAAAAAAACATGATTTTTTTTTTCAAGTGATTTCAAAAATGTATCATTCCGGGTTTTTTTTTTGTTGTTGTTGTTGTTTTTTGTTTGTTTGTTTGTTTGTTTGTTTTTGGAGAGTGGAGAGATATGTAAGCTTGCTGCAAATAAAAAGAACTGGCATTTTCACTCAGCCATGGAAATGTTGCACGAACAACCAGAAACATACATTCTGAAAAAAGTAAGGCATTATGTATAGTATGTTGCAATATGTCCATAAATAATATACCATAACACAAGTTACTATGGTAACTATTTGGATTTGAGATAATTTTTTTCCACTAAATAAAAAGTACTCACATAAAATATCTATTCTTAGTATTACCAGCTAAGCTTGATCCAATCCTGACTGCTTTTTTAGGTTTTCTTCCATTATGAAAAATGGCATTAGGATGGAGTGCTTTTGACTCAGCAGGCTTTTCTTAGGTCACTTACTCTATATATACAGGTAACATTTAGCAGAGAAAGCGGGTTTTAGGAATCATGAAAGCAAATTCTTTACCTGGAAAAAGCTCAAGTTGCACAAAGCTTGCTGAATAAAACACTTCCTCAGGAACAGGTCTTGCTTCCAGCCATACATACATACATACAGAATAATCCTGTAAAAGTGTTAAATATTTGTTAGCATGAAAAGCAAGATAGTTCATACTGGTTGAGGCAACATTAAATTCTTAATAAGAATGCAAAATATAAGTAGTCATGTAAACTATTGCCTCAACTAAAGAAGCAAGCAAAGAAATAGCTGTTTTGTTTAGCACTCAGAGAGAAAATGCAACAGCAAAATGTAAATATAGATAAATTACTCTTACTTGTATTAACTTACATTCTATATTAACTTTTCTTTTTGTATGTTTAACAAAACTGTTTTGTATTGGTCTACATAACTGGAATTTGTTTTTTAAAGATCATCCACAGCAAGGAAGGGAATCTACTAATATGATTTTTAAGAATCATTACTATTCAAAAATTCTTCTTTCAAGGTGATAGTCAACTGTGCTTAAGAACTTCTCTTAGAACACTAATTCACTAAGGTTTCCTTAGTTACACAGTGTCACAAATGCTAGAAAGTTCTGAAACTACTTGCAGAGGGTAGAAATAATGTGGCTATAATAAAATAATATTGTAAGGAAACCACTAAAGAAATTGGTCAAAGTAAGTAAATAGTACCTGCTCTACACTTTAATGTATTTGCATATAACAGGTACACGCACACAGATATATAAACATGCACACAAACATATATATCAGGTACACGTAAAATAAAATGAGATTAAAGACCAGCAAACAACCCACACCACGCAGCAAGTATTTTCTTACCTTACTATTAAGCAATTTTAGTAAAAAAAAATAAATAAATAAAATGTTCAAAAGTAGGAAAAAAAATAAAAAATAAAAATAACTAATTTCTCTGTTCTCTGCTGAATACCTTGAGTTTCACCTATATCTTTTTAAGCTGACTAAACAAAACCAAAAAAGATGTTTAAAGTATTCTGGTGGGTTTAGAGTTCCCATATGTTCTTACCCCTTTTAATATATATTTTTTAAAATAAAGCAAACAGCTAAACAAGGGCTGACTTTCTATAAAGCCTGCTGGTGATTTTTGCATCACATTTCTTTTCAGCTGTGTTTCTGCAAGGGCCCTGGAACACTCAGTGAAGAAGCCACAATCATTTGGTGCATTAAGACATTTTTCAAGGCAAAACTGACCAGGACTCAGGCACATGAAAATGGTAATTCACAGCTTCACAATCCATAACCTTGATGGTTTAGGGCATAAGTGGCATGTCAAGCCACCCTTCAGCACAATGCAGAATTTCATCCCTACAAGATTTGAAATATTTCTGCAATGGATATTGATCAGTGAAATAGTCTGCATTGTCTTATGCAGAATATACAAAACACTTTTTGATATTTCAATTGATCATTAATATGCCCAATAGAGGGCAGTTATTCCTTTTTTTTTTTTTTTTTTTTTTTTCAGGAGAATTATCAGAGGGTGTGATACCTCATTTGCTGGATAATAAATGTTCCGTCATAGTAATAACTGCAGGGAAGGGTATGATTCTGAAATACTTTTGTAGCTGGAGAAATGGATTAGAAAGATTATCATTTCATCAAAGTGGCAGAACAGTTGAGAGGAAATATGGAAGGAAATTTTTGTATAATTTCTGTAGAGTTGCTATTTGTCAAACCCCACTGGCATCAATCATACTATATCTTTTCTTCTGATGCAATCACATCAAAAAAAAAAAAAAAAGTTATATTTCTCTTTAATATGCCTGTATTAAGAGTCAAAGAGGAGACATAGTATAGCAAGAAGTTGATATTCTTTTGAATTTACTATCATCTTGATAAGAAAGGTGCAGACAACACTCTAATTCTAATTCCAGTTTATAAGCAAGTAGCAGGTGAGTCTTTGTCAGTATTAAAGAGATTTCTTTATCTTTATTAATTTTTTATAGCAGATTTTTAAGCTAAGCATATTGTAGTTTCTAGCAAGGTACATGGTATAAATAAGGAACACATCAATTCTCAGACATGAAATTCACATTTAGATGACTTGAGTAGTCTGACAGTCTTGAAGAATAATGGTGATTAACATGATTGGACTGCATCCAGTCAACAACCACGTTAATGGGTTTTGGAGAAGGCACTCCTATTGATGCACACAACACTAGTGAGATCAACTAAAAGGACAAAAAATAGTGAATTAAAGGATTTGCTTCAATTAAAAAAAAAAAAAAAAAAAAAAAAGAAAGAAAGAAAGAAAAAAGAAACTCTGAATTAGAACAGGGAAACATAGAAACCAGATCACACAGATTTTTGATAAGTGTCTTTCCTTATGTTTTATTATATTCCGTTTCTCCTTAAACTCCCCACTCCACCCCCTGCCAAGTTTCAAACAGAGAACTTCAATTTCTTTAGAAATTCACATCCAAAAAACACAGCTAGTTGTAGGATGATTTCCATATGTTCTTCAAATGAGATCTGAGAAACATCCAGAAGCTTAAACTGGTGGAAATGTTGCTTAGTGCTAATGACATTGTGTCTATTAGGACACACAATGTTTGTGCATAGGATATAGCATAAGTATAGTTGAGAAGATTATGATAAGAGAGGGGAAAACTGCAAAGAACAGATAATGCATATAAATTTAAATATGTCACCTCTTCTCTAAAAATTCTGAAAATCAACATATATAACAGCTTACCTGAACAATCACAGCTCTCACATGCATTTTGGATTGTCTGTGCATAAATTTTCATGTATACTTCTGAAAACAGGACACCAGAGAACTAAGGCTGCAGTTCCTTTAAAGTAGCCCTAACAATAAAAAAAAATATATATAATAACAATAAAAAAAATACAGAATAGAGGCACATTCACTTCTAAACAGTGTTTGTCAGAATTTTCCATGAGGTGTCATAGGTCTTGAAGTTCTCTTTAAAAGGCTACAACATGTTTGTGTTTTGTTTAGTGTTTCTGCATAATTTCAAAGTATTACCTAGCAATTAATGTATGTAGATTGTATTGTAGTGACACTTCTTTGCAATGAACTCCATGTTCCCCTGCTGATGTGTTTATTAGTGTCTATAATTAAGCAGTTATTCTCTCCCCACTTCCCTGAAGTATGTGTCTCTGAAGTAGGTGTCTCTGTAGACAGTGTTTGGATCTGCATTGTCCCCTTACAAAGGACATTTCATATTCTGAAGCTGCAATCTTCCATTTGTCTCCATGAGTAGAAATAAAGACTTGAAAGCAGAGACTGACCACACTACAGTGAGTTGTCCCCAGTCAACACTGTGGGATACTCACTGTTCCACCCCCTCAGCAGCATTCCCGTGGAGCTGTCATGTCTTACATGCAATTAAAATCAAGGGTAATGCCTGACACACAAGCAGAAAATATTCCCACCCCTAATCCATGCATCGCCTTCAATGCCAGCCCTGTGACAGTTATGATATAGGGCTAGCCTGGAATGTGATACGTTTTTGCCTGTGGATGAAGTCAAGTGAATATTTAATTTAGTTAAAGTTGAATTTAATGAAATTTAGGTAGTTAACAACAAAGTTCTCTCCACTGTATCTGATCTCCATCTGCTGTTACCAAAAGATGCCACAGATTGAAGTCCTCAAACTTTCAGAAGCCTCTTCTGTGTGTTATAAGTACATGCTTTCTCATCCAACAACCAATTTGAATGAACTCATAAGGGACAATAATTCCTCTTCCATGTGTTGCACAAGAACTGAGTATTTTGAGTATTTTAAGTGATGACATCATAGTAACCTGATAGTGTTGTTGACCATATTACTACAGAAAATACATACATTTTTAACGATTTGACTTCCCCTAAAAAAAAAAAAATATATTAAAAAAAAAATAAATAAATCAGAAATTACATTGTGTAACATTCTTGGGATAGTTTTATAGTTTTACAACACTACACTCATGCATGCAAAGTTATTGAGTTGCTATATGCTGAGCTGGTTTCTTTGATCTGTGAGACAGGAATGGAAAAGAAGGAACCTTTATCCAAGCATGGAGAATACAACCTCATCTCCTTTGTCAGACTTTCTTTGGTGCCCAGTAGTCCCAACCCAGATGAGGGAGACCCCAGTCGTTGAAGTAACTGCTACTTTGGGGCTTTCAGTATGACCTTCACTGTGAAAACAGTTGCAATTTATTAGTGTTTTATGGCCTTTTCTGTGCCAGGGTCAATGCACTTTGACAGTTCCAATTTCCTTGTCTGCATTATTTTTGTTGTCAAATTCGCTTAAGATTTCAAGCTACAAAACTCATAAACCATAATCTGAAATCAGAAAAAAATAATAATAATAATTAAGAAAAAAAAAGTATTAGAAAAAGGTACGTGAAGATCAAACTTTTTATGTAGTTTTGAGATAACTCTTCATAGCTTTCAAAAGTATATATATATATATATCAATTATTTTTCATAGCTCAGCAGCATTACATATTTACTTGTTTCTCTCTAAGTTCCTCTGATGCTATAGCAATGTACACATATGTCTAGAGAAATGGGTAGTTTTGTTCTTAATAAACCAATGCTTTTTTTCATTTGCATTAGTGCCCATTTGGAAAAATACATTTCTGTCTCCATTAACCAGCTGTTTGTTCTAATAAGATAAGTTTTACAGATGGGGAATGCACTGCTCCAGGCGTATATAGAAAGTGTTTCAGCAGGTGTATGGCTTTTCCAAAATATACTTTCTGATTTCTTTTTCTTATGCCTTACATCCACTAATGCTATCCAGAAAACTCACACTGATTTCCGAGTGCATTCAGTTTAAGAGTTTCAGGACGTTGTGATGACTTAGCATCTTTGGATCCCAGTTACTTCAAAAGTGCAGGAGACTTCCACACCATCGTTGCAACATCATTTTATTAGATCACCTGAAGCTGAGCTGTCAACAGCTTGGAGTGAGAGGAGTGGGGAGCACAGCCAGGCACTCTTAGCACATCCAAACATAGCTCCTGTCAATGAAATCCTCTGCCATCATAGTTATAAGCGCAGGCTATTTTTTCCAGGCAATAGAAAAACTCCCTTGGGAGAATGGTCATGCAAAACCTTCCAGTCCTTCCCCTGGCTTCCTGTACTAAAGGTATGAGCTGCCTGCCTCAAGTACAGTGTATCAGCACTGATCTACCAGAGTAGATTCAAACACTGATCTCTTTTTCCAGCATGATACCTATGAAACATGACTGCAGTGCAGAAAGAAACATTTACTGTTGTTACATATCATTTAGTCTATCACTGATCCACTGAGGCATGCAAACACTTTAAAGTTCTTTGCCAAGACAGCAAAATTGCAATAAATGTAATACTGCAATAGCCTGCATGCTTGAAACAGGGAAAAGAGCAAAGCTTGTAGTTTTACAATGCATTTGCTGAAAAACAGAGCATGTGTTTCAGTGGCCAGACCTTGCCTGTTGGGAGAGTTCTTGTCCCTCCTGACAGAAAAGGACACAGATAAGGGGCTCCTTGCTTGTCTGCCAGGGAGGCAGAGCCTCTAGCTTCCTAGTGCAAAGTCTCTGTTTGCCCTGGAAAATGTTTCATTCTTTCTTCTGTGAAATTTCTGTTCTTCAGTAGGATATCTGCAGGCAGCATATTATTCAGCAGAGTTGCTCAGTCCTTAAACTCTTACTTTTAAGGCTCAGTCCTTCCTCCAGAACCTGCTAAGACAACTGTTACCTCAAAAAAAATAAGGTCTTGTTGAAATAAAGTATTTTTAAAGAAGAGCCACATTTAGGGAAAAAAAAAAAATAAATAAATAAAAAATAAAAAATAAAAGATCTGCTTCTCCAAATTTGCCTCTCAGAAGATTACAGTAAACTTTTGCTAAAGGAACATCACAGCCCCTGAGCTTGTAATTACTTGGTCATTGAAAGACCTGGTATGAATAGTTATCCCATTCAACTATTTACTCGCCTTCCTCCCTTAACGGTGTTGATTGAACAATGCATATGACAGCATTTCCAAGTTGTGATCTGATATTGTTACAAATAATCAAAGCAAAGACAACATTTCTTCTATTACATTATTTTAAGTCAGATAATTTCAAGATTCAGAATATAAAGCAGCTAAGAAGATACTAAGTTCTCTAAGAAGCAGGGGACATTTACTTAAATAGGATCTAATGTCAACAAAGTAGTAATATGATATATAAATATGGCCTCTTCTAAAACCCTGTAGTTCTGATACTTTGCTTTCTCTCTGTAAAGACATTTCCAAGCTTTTTCTAAAGGTATAGATTCCACTCCTTTAATTAGAGACAAAAGTTTATGGTTTATGGGACAAGGCACAATGAATCCGTGCAGAATGACTTGTTGAGTTCATAATCAGTGACAGAAAAAGTAAAATCTGAAGTGAAAAGTCCTTCAATTAGTGCCCTGTAATTAGCTAGAAATTTACTATATTTTTATGGCTAGCAACCACTCAGCAAGGCCTGAACACCAGCTGAGAGAATAAAAAGAAAGCAAATTTGCCCAAAGGGATTATCAGGACCTCACCCTCTAACAGAAACTATGAATAGGATTAAAGGATTAGTTAAGCAAACTAACAGTGGTGTCAAAATGGTTGAACCATCTTTCTATAAGGAATCACAGAATTTCTAGGTTGGAAGAGACCTCAAGATCATCGAGTCCAACCTCTGACCTAACGCGAGCAGTCCCCACTAAACCATATCCCTAAGCTCTACATCTAAACAAAAAAGTAAAGGTGGGATAAATTGGCTAGAAATATCACTGCCCTAAGCCCAAGGGCTGAAACCCTTCTCTCTGCCAGAAGTGAGACCCAAGGAGGACGTCTAGGGAAAGATAGCTACAAATGTTCCAGTCGTGTTTTCATGCACAAATAAAATACCTGAATGATCAGTTGAGACTCTTTTAATAATATGGTGACTGACTGTAATCTCTTGCTACATATATACACAGAGAACTACTAAATGGTTAACCACCTGCTTCTCTCTTCTAGGGCATATCAGGTCATTGACATAACACCATAAAAGTATGTGTGATGAACACTTTGACCTCGTTACATGATCAAACACACAGACTTTTGAAAAGAGATCATAATGCACAGCTTCTTCCTCTGTACAGCTAGGGAAGCATATGCATTGTTGTGAAACTGAATATTCCCTGGAGTGTCTATAGACCGAGGAAAAGGTAAAAGAGCTTGGTATTAGGGCAGCTCAAAAAGAAAGCCCACAAAATAACAAGAACAATTGAAATATCATCATAAAAAAAACAACAACCATCTCCTTCACAAAAATATAAAGGTGGTAGTACACAGTATTGGATCATTGCAGAACACACCATGAATTTAGTAATTTTTGTGATATGTTTTCCTTTATGCATTAAAAGACAAATAATTCTGTATAGTTCCACCCATCTGGATAGTTGCACAACATAATGTTACCCTAAGACTCTGTACTAAAAAGAGCAGCCCTAACATTCTAAAAACAGCATTCCAGCAGAATTATATATATATGTACATATATACACCATAATACTAATACCAAAGTGTTCTTCACACCAATTAATGCACTAAACTACCAAAAACAGCTAGTTATCAAAGGTGCCCTTGTTGTGCCAACTAATCACACTGTGACCCCAATGCCCTTTGATTCTGTCAGTGGTAGTTCCAAGCCTGTCAGCATGTTTTCCATCTGGCTGATGATGACAGAATTAAAGCATTCCCAACATACTTAAAACGGAGACATTCCTCTGATTTCACCTTCTGGCAGCCCAAATAGTACCTTGCTCATCTTCCCCAGGGAAATCTTCAGATCGCAGTTGCCCTTTGTGTTTCTTTCCTATTCCTTCTCTTCCTGCCACACTTTAATGACAAGGATGCTGAAAGATAGTAATGTCACAGGACTTTTGCAGAATTAAAATCTAGTCTCTTGAAAAAGAACAATGCATGCAGTCAGATCTCCTGACTTTTATTCCACAACAAAGTTGGAAAGCCACTAACTTAATGGAAATATCAAACAAAAACAGTTGCAGAGCTCCTGTTTGGTCACTAAAGCTGAGCAGATTTAAGAGATGAAATATTCTTTGTTTCCCCACACATAACTATCCGCATCTTACAATACAAGATCCAGCCATCTTGCATAGAATCTCAAGCTATTAAAATAGTGATGAAAGATCCTTAGGCTAAATCATCCTCTTTATTTTATTTTATTTAGAGATCATGTTGGTCTATTTTTTATGTTGCTGAATATTAATAAGAGAAGAATTACACAAGTATACTATATGTAAAAGTATGTAGTATAGTCTAAAAGTACACCAGGCTAACGACTGCCAGAGGATTTATGCTACTACCCATCTCTATAATATCTTAACACTTGTCATCTAAAAGTGACAACTATGTGAAATCTAAACTAGGCTGCATGAATGAGCTTCCTTCCACTAAAATCTATAATGGCTAATCACAAAATGAAGAGTGTAACAGGAAAACCTTTTGGCAGGCTGTAGCATAGACTTTTCTTAGAGTCAGTTTAATATCTCCATAACTCAAAGGAAGCACACATAATACAAAATACGGAACTCCAAAATCATATACCAATGTGCATCTAAAGCAAAGCATCTTTACTTCATGCTGGTAAGCAGTGGCTTAATTCCTCCTTTAAAATTACTTACAGTTTCTAAAAGCTGTCTAGGACACTTGACAGACTCCAAACCCACGTACAGGGAATTGCTGTCAGATCTGACTAATAACAGACTTATTGTCCTGCCCTCAGCCCACCTCTTCTCTTCAAACACCCTCCACTTGCAGCTTTTCTTTTCTAAGAAGAGACAAGAAAATTATACTTTTTAAAATAAAAACAATATAATGATTATTGTGTTAGGTAATTGGAAGTTTTGCTCTGCCTTGATTAGTTTATTTGATTTTTTTCATATTTGATTGTAAAAATAGAACAATATATATTTATATTTCAACTCTATTTTATTAGTTGGGATGTGCAAATGGACTAAGTGCATGTGAAGTTACTTCCTTGTTATATAAGGGAACATCCCTAGCCTTACTGCTAAAAGCCAACATAATTACTCAGAAAACAAATATATTCAGAGTCCTAGGAGACAGTGTAGTGCTTATAACTCCACCTTGCTTTTGAAAAATACAGAGGAACACTGATCACTGCAATCTGTAGCAATAAAATTTGTCATCATATAACATATTTAACAGGTATCTCCAGCCCCATGTTATAAACATAATACACATTGGAATTTGTCAGACAAGTAATAAGCTGTTAAATAGCATATTTTATCTAAAAATCTTATATCAATAAAATCTTTTTTTTTTTTTCTTAAGAATAGTTCTGAATGAATACATAACTCTTCTGAATTCAGTACCAAAAGAAAGAAAAAAAAAAATCACTCAGAAGATATCTATGAAGTAGGTCAAAATGTGGACAGCTTCTTATTTCCACTCAGAGTAGCTTAAAGCTATTCTGAAAATCTCAAAGACTTTCTTATTACAAACAAATACCCTGGAGTTATCAGGTAAAGAAAAACATCCCTAGCTGGTAAGCAATGACTTTTTTTTTCCCAGTTTTATTGCCTTTTACCACCTGGAATGTCAATTCTATTAATAGATGTATCACTGCAAAAAGCTGTATACCCTTAACTCAAACTTCGAATGACAAAAGGTTCTGTATGACTACAATTCAACTCTCAAAATTATTTCAAGATATGCAATTATTACACCTTACCCTATTGTTCCTTCTTGAACTTAAAGATTGGAACTGCACAACTAAAAGAAAATAGCTTTGTTGTGAAATGGAAATACCTCTTTTCCACAGTTATTTGCATAACACAAGGGACTCATCCTATTTATTATAACCATAAAAGCAAACCTTCTTCCATTCTGTTTTTAGGAATTTTTCCATTTCACTGAAAGATGGCCAAAAATAAAAATAAAAATAAAAAATCAGGGTTTATGAGGTGATATCTTATTTGGAGGTACTGCCATAAAACCAAAAGAAAGCATGTACAGAAGATACTTGGATTTACTTTTGTCAAATGCTGAGAATTTAGTGCTCCCACAGGAGGTCTCATCAGTTTCATGGAGTTACCCTACAAAATAGTTTTCAGACACTGTTCACCTGAACAGCTGTTTCCAGCAACATTTCAGTCTTCTCTGGAATGGAATGATTAACCCCATTCTGAAGCCTGTCTGAGGCTGTCATCTCTTAAGAAGCATTACTTGTTCTCTAATGCACATAGCTCGGGAGTTGCAACTCTTGTACATTTCAAAATAGTTGTATTTATTTATTTATTGTGATGGCCAAAGTCACAAAAGCTAAGTTTATGCATTTGTTTGTTTGTATTCATTCGATGAATCAGTAGAAAGCCCTTTCTGACAGTTTTTCTATTTTCCAGTGTTCTTGTAGAGTCTTTGCCCTGTAGAGTCCTAAAGGACAATTAATGCCCTCATATTACAATGCATATAACAATGGTGATATACAGACACAAACATACTATCCCTAATACTTAGAACTTTTCTTCCTCAGCTGACTGACAGATGTCAGAAGTACTGACTGATAATCTTGTCAACAAAAAAGACTATCTTCTACTTTCAGCTTTCACCAGTGCTGGTTCAATTTTTAAGTGCAAATATATAAAATATATATATATAAATATATATATAAAATATATAAAAAATACCCCAAAAAGTCTTTTTTTTTTTTTTTTTTTTTTTTTTTTTTTTTAAGGACACAGACAAATCACAGACAAAGAAAGTCTATGTTAAAAAAATAAAAATAAAAGGAACCATATGTTTTCACAGAAAATATCCTATACTTAATGTATGTCTTTTAAGAGACAGCACGCTTCTTAATGGAAATACCATGAGCAAATTACGGTATGTTAGGCATCGAAAGCTTGTATAGTATCCAGAAAATGATTGCCATTAATTGTGCTGCAGAGGCTCAAAGAAAGCTAAAAAGTGAGTAATACTTCGCAATAGCAATCAGAGCTACATGTGTAGCATAGGACTACCAAAAAAAAAAAAAAAAAAAAAAAAGGAAAATATATATTGTCTAGTTGAATATCTTCTAGCAAGAATAACAAATAGTAAAAGAAAACTAATTGCTTCCAACTTCAAACCAGGAAGGTAGCAGCCACCTCAACCCCAAAGAAATCTATACCCTGCATCCATATGCAATCCCTTCAGTTCTCCAAGGCTGTGATGATACAGCCTTACATAGTCCTTTGAGATGAGGTGAGCTTCACTACTTGTTGACTGTAAGACATGATAGTACCCCAGCAAAGCATGCAGTACAAAGATCAATTTTGAAGAAATGATGGTTTTGCTTGTGGTCTTGGGTGAGCTGGACTAGAAGGCAGCAAAAATGTTAAGTGGTGGTGGTGAGGAAGCTTTCTCCATACTTTTAAAATATTTTTGCTTTGATAAAGCTGTACTTTTATACTTTGAGGGACAGATTCTTACGTGTTTGGCACATGCAATCCTTGCCAGATTTTTGTTACAGTTTGGTATTCAATTGTTCCTATTTATGGAACTTTCAAACAGATTTTCAAATTTCAAAATAGCTTACATATTTGTTCATCTGTGAAAGCTGTTCAAAATTCTGACCCAAACAAGCAACAAAATTATGAATGAGAGGTGTTTGTTGTGTTGTATGAAATACAACAGGGGGAGATAAGCTGCAAGTTAGACACATTTTCTGCTCCCTGACTATTTACTGAAATTTAATTTTAGCCGAAAGTTTCAGATCAGATTTCATTATTTTTAGTGAGGAAAGACATAACACTATTCTACTTAGTTCCAAGCATATTCCTTGGAGATAAGTTCTAATGGGACTGCTGTTTCAACACACTCATCCCATTCATTTAATTTATACTGAAAACATATCTCCACTTTTAGAATGAAATATGTGATTACGCTTTATTTGGCATTTTCAGGCAATAGATCAGAAAAACAAATATGTGATGAGTTTATGGCATTCTAGCTAATAAAGTAATATTACAAGTATGAAAATACTCTGTATTTTCAATTTTGAAATACTTCATGAAATGAATTAAAAATACACAGGCTGGAACACCCAAGAGTTCAGAAAAACATCAGATTTCAGTCAGCAATATTTAAAGGAACGTACTAAAAAGAGCAGAATACAGTCTTGATGTTAATTTTCTTGCATTACACAATAAATGAATTCAGATTCTGATTTTTCAGTGAGTCTCCCCCCCAAAAAAAATAAAAATCCATTTTTGTTGGTTACTTGGTTAATAACTATGAGAATAATTCTATGACAAAGTCAAGTAAAGGTTCTGATGGGATTTTATAGATTCTGTTGCATGCAAAGTAAGGCCTTAAATTCTGGAAATATTATATCAACTGTTAAACTTGCAAATGGTCCAAATGAAGTTGGAAAGAGTGATTTGGAGTCTATTCTTGCCTCTAACAGAGCCAGTGCCAAAAGTTAAAGTTTTTCTCTATGAAAGATTTAGAAGAATACGAATGACTTGTTAAAAAAAAAAAAAAAAGAAAAAAAAAAAAATAAAAAAAAAATATATTCTAAATTTATGTCTAATGAGGAATGAAGTGGCTTTGACAGAGAGAGAATTCTGAAGTGGTAGAGAAAAGTATTTAATCTGTCAAATGGTTTGGCTGGAAACATTATTTCAACCATTTACAGTCCTTTTTCAATGGTCACCTATGCCTGCTAAACTCTTTTATTGTATGGTATTTTCTCCTAGTAGCATTCATCACTGTAGAATTTAAGAAGTGTTTGTTATAAAGCAAGATAAAAAAGTGCTGGGCACTTTTCTTACTGTTTTGATTACTTCACTAATCATTATATTTGCTTTGACATTTTACTTCTATAGCACAAGCAGGGATTAACTCAAAAAAGCCTTTCAAGGTCTTTGCTTAAGTCTATCATTATCTAGATCCAATGTTGGATATATTTTAGCTTTTTCATGGAAACCCTACCATTACCTCTGACTCCACATACTGACTGCTGAAGTTCATTGTTACTACAAGTCACCACCCTCCATTGGCCAAGTATCTGAGCAGAATCCATAATCTGATAACCTTCCTTCCACTCCAGACCTTCCCCCAAGCCCTCAGTGTACTATGCATATCAACATAAACCATAAAATATATCCTGACTGCCTGAATGAAATTTGTTTGCCAACCTAAAACCCAACATGCCAATTAAATTTACAAAATAGGATGTAGGATTACTGAAAGCCATACATGCTCTGCCAGACTTTTGTGCACATAGGTGAATTTCACCTGTCTTTCATGTCTTTTTTCCCTCATCCTTGATCCTAGCTATAGCCTGTCTAGCCTACTTATATCTCAGCTTGTAACCAACCAGCATATTCAAAAAGCTGCTGCTAAAATTATCCTTTTCATGCTGCTCAGACCCTGCCAGACATTCATATTCAAATCAAACCCTTCATCCTCTGTTTCAAGTTCACTGTTCTTTTAAATCCAAGGCCCAGAAAAACACAACACATACCTACAGCTTTGCTCTCAATTTGTTCTTTTCATTTTAAAACTTGCCTTCTCCCTGTTATACTCTTCTCACTTCCATGTCTGTTTTATTTTCTATACTGTCCCTTAGGTTTAGTACTTTCTCTACATTGTCTGGAAATAAAACTCATCAGTTCCTAAATTTAGGTCCTTCCATAAAACACACCTATTTGAAGGAATGGAGAGTTAGTAAGTTTAGCCACCACCTCTCTTTGAGCATACAACAAAATCCAGAGTGGGTCCCAGTCGAAATGTCTCACAGACTTCATTACACTTCTGAACATTTTAACTTCACAGAAGAGATTCTTACTATCAATCTGGACAACAGTCAGATACACACTCAAACTCCAAGTCATCTTACTTAAAGCAAAAAATAGAGAAAATCAAGCAACTTCAGTTAAAGATGGTTCTCAAACTATTAATTTTCTAAAATATTGTACATCTTTTGCAAACCTAGCCTTGTTGTAATTAAAGGATAGTGTCTCACAGTGTGTTCTTTGTTTTATTTTCATTCCTAGCTGACTAAACGAGCTCCTCGCTCCGGCAATCCAAAGAGAAAGCTGCCAAAAAGTAAAATAGCAGTCCTAGTCTTGGGCCTAATTTTGTACTGCTCTGATTTCATCTCTTATATCTCCGAATTCAATTAGTTTTCATTTATTTTCATTTAATCTATTTAATCTTGCAGCACTCAGCTGAGGCTGGAACAAGGCGGTCTGCCATTACCCTGCAACTGCCACTTGCTCACCCACGCTTTTTATTGCCAAGGGAGTACATCCTTTCCATTTCATACCCATCAACAGCACAGGCACCAAGATAGACAAGGAAAAGAGAAAACAATCCATTAAAAAAAAATCAGTTTTATGAAACTCCCCACTTGCTAATGTTTATTCTTGGGCACAGAGTCGTGTATCACTCAAGCTCTCACTGGTGGCTTCCTAGGGTTATCACAACTGCACTGAGAGTCTATAGGTGGTACCCATCATGATTTTCACGCTGAAAGCTGGAAGGTTATCTGTTCCTTGACTATTTTTCACTTTAATTATCAGCTCTCAATTAACACCCTGCCACTCCTTTCTGTTTGCTCTGCTTTGCTTCATTTCCTGCAGACAAATTTTAAAAAATAAAGAGGAGAGAAAGGGAATACAACTCTCAGAACCTTAGTTTATCCAATAACATGATTTTATATCTGAAAGGAGATTTTCCTCTTTTAATTCTTTTTCTAATTAGTTTCTGTGACTTGCATTCAGCATTTCCCAAAATTTGCCTATCAATGACATAAAAAGATTATCTTTTTCATGTTGCTAGAAGAAAGTAAGAGACCTCAGAGTTAAATCCAATCCCTGAAACGATGCTAAGCCTCCATCTCATTTCCCCCACCCCTATTTCCTCCTTTCACTCCCTGATTCCCCATTCATGTGTTACACTGTTGTTCCTGAATGCCCAAGGTGAATAGTTAGCTCCAGATACTGAAAGGAATTTAATACTTAAGTAAAATTATCACATATCATTAGGTTTCTACCATAGAAAAAGAGAAAATCTTTAAAGTTCCTAAGTTGAAATCTTTAAAGTATTAACAAATGTTTTATCTAAGGATCAAACATCTTTTGAAGAATGATAGGTAATGCACAGCAGAATCTCTGCTGGCTTCAGCTTGTAGAATTTCTCTTTACTTAATGTGTCATTTTTTTCTACATAGAAAGAAGGCTTACAAACTCGCAGAACCACAGGCACTGGGGCAATTTAATTCACTAAGTTTCTACAGTGGGATTCAGTTTTCAGAAGTCTACAAATCCCTGGGAATTGTTTCATAATTCGTAGCTTTACGGATAATAGGCCACATGCAACAGACAGTTTGAAGATGGCTGTCACACAGCAAAAACTCCATTTAAAAAATATCAGAAAAAAAAGAGACAAGTGTGTTCAAATATAGTAGACTAAATAAATAAACAAGTTTCCTCTATGGATAAGAAAAAGGTCTCTGTCTATTCTCTCTCTGTAGAGATACAGACTAGACCTGTCAAGCCAGCTGGCTGCCAGGATAGAGAGTCCTACTCCTGTAAAAGGTAGGGATTACACCCACGTACTGGCAAGGACACCCTGGTTCACTTCACACCTCCATGGTCTGTTGCCCGAATAAAGTCTAAAATTTGGTCCAGAGTAACTCATGCTACACAACAAAGGGCATGATGCTACTGCAAATGGGCAAAAGTAGTACCACCAGGGTAGGAAACTAACAGATACAGGACAGAAGATGGCCCAGGAGAGGAGGTTTGGTTTGGAAGGTTTGTTTGTTTGTTTGTTTTGTGTATGTTTGTTTTTTGTTTGGTTGTTGTTTTTGTTTGTTTGTTTGTTTGTTTTGTTTAAGTCTCTATTTGTAGCACTGACGCAGCAAAATGATCATTCAGCTCCCCTTTTTCACCTCAGCAATTCTTTCCCCAACACATTTAAAGACTTTATTGGATGTAAATAATCAATTCAATAACCAAAAGCACAGGCAGAAATTTCCGCCCATGAAACACACACCTTCCTTGGATATGTTTTCAGAATCTGTCTATACATATTTGACCAAAATTTGTAGACCTGAACTTAGCAGTCCTCAGTCTTTCGGCTATGTTTAATCAGACTGACTGACAACGAAGAAAGCCAGCAGGAACCAGTGTGTCACAGGCTGAGAGAATAACCTTTGGGCTGAAACACCGACCCAAGGTTTCTCCCAGCACATGACTCCAGTGAAATCCCTCCCTCACATCTGCCAGCTCCTCCTGCCTGCCCCTGTCCATTTCCTCCAGACCCCAGAGTAACCGGGCACCCCGCAAGGGCCATTGCAGGAAACCCCTGAGGAGACAAACATCACATAGAAGAGAGGCTGCATCCTAGACCTTGCAAAGGCAAAACCTGCCTTTGTAAGTCATTCTGGTTTTAAGGTGTCTCAGATTCCAGGTACAGGCACAGGGGTTAAGACTAAAACCAGTTTGACAGCCCAAGTTTTCTGTGCAACACAGACATCTCCCCTGAGACTCAAGGTTCATTGCATGCATCATTTCCTCATCTCATCACTTCTATTCACTCAGAGCTGATTTTTGATATGATTATCATTTTTTGACATGTTTTTATATACAATTTCATTTGCACAGCCTCTTATGAGAGTTCTTGCCATTTAAGTAAAAGGTACTAATCACGTTTCTTTCAACAAGTCGAATTTTTATGGAAATGAATGAAGTGAATAATTACTACACCATTCCCTTTAGAAATACCTTAGGGTGGGTTAGGTGGCCAGAGCAGGAGAGTGGCACTCATTTTGAAGGTGTGATTCATTCAAAGAGGAAGGCAGCAGGAGGGCACCATTTGCAACTGTAATCTTCAGGGAAATTTTGGTGGAAGAACCATTAGCATAACAATACTTCTCATGTTCACTAACTACAAGAAATAGCAACAGGGAGACTGTCCTACAGCATTGCAGTGACATAGTAGAAAGAGCAGTAAATAACTGCAAAAGCCAAATGAGAACACAGCTTTTCTACTTCCTTCGTGAGCGGACACCACACCAGAGTATGATATGAAATTATAGTCACTATTTACTGAATTCCATCTCCTCAATGAAAATTAACTAAAACCAACCACTGTTTTGAAAAGCTTGTTTCACATTTCATCCGTATCTACCTATAAAAGAAGACAATTTATTCATTTCTAATGGAAAGTCAGTTAGTCTCAGTGTTTGTTTTTTGTTTTTTGTTTTTTTGTTTTTTTTTTTGTTTTTTTTGTTTTTGTTTTGGTTTGTTTTTTAAAGTAAATAATCCATAAATAAAAAATACAAAATTCTGGAATGGCATCTCACCTTTCCTAGTTCAGGGTTCACGGTCTGAAAAGCAATACAGCCATGGAGAGAGCACAGTGTATTTTCCACACCAATTAAGCATTGCAGGCTGGGATATGGATTAGGCATTCATAAACCAGGCCAATAGTTTTCATCCCACATATATGTTACATCCATCAGCTAGCTTCTCACTATCCATAGTCATAAACACGGAGCAGGTGGTATGTCCAAGCTTTGCTGGGCATGAAAATGTAATTTATATTTCAGCTGATGAAAAGCCTGTCTGCTTCTGGACACCAGACACACGCTGCACTGATGAGGGAGGTAGTATCAGAGAATCAGGAACAGCAACCCCACAGGTCGCAGCAATTGTACTATACGTGGGTGTCTTTCTGAGTAGTGTCTCGAAGCATGGGGAAGCAAGAACCAGGCTCCACAAGTCACTGTATTGTAAACTGAAAAACTCCTACTCCACTTGACCATTGGAATTTTCCTCCTTTGGAGCACCTCTCTAAATTAGACCATTTCTTCTGATATGATTCTTTAGATGCCTTTTAAACAGAAAAGAAAGCAGGAGGCAAAGTGCTGTGTTTGAACTTCACTGTAACTTTTTGCCACACATTAAGTTAAATGTGATAGTAGGTCACTTGATACTGTATTGTCACTTATATTAGAAGCCCTTCCTCAGTAGTTTATGATCTTTCCATGGTGAATAGCTCAGATAAAATAAAATTAATATAGTTCATTATCAGTAATAAGACTCAGGGAGGAAAAAAAATCACCAACACCACCGCCAACAAAACACAACCGCATTTGTTTTGTCCATCTTTGATTCCTGGACTTGGACTAGCACCAGGTTCCTGGGGGGTTGGAACAGGAAATTTGGCATTGGCTGGGTAGGTAGAAGGTCTTTCCTCCTGCCTTGAATCCACCTCTTGCCATCTCCATAAAAGTGCACCCAACTGCAGCCACATCACGAGCTTCCCAAAGCAATGCTGTTTGCACAGAGCTGCTGCAATTCTGTGCTCCAGCAAAAGCAAGGCTCCTGTCCTCACCTCTCAGTGCTGGTACAGGCAACCTGGGGTACTGCCCTGCACTCGTCTGGCACATTACTGATTCACAGCGAGGTAATAAGAGAAAGAGGAAGCAAACTGCCTGGAATAAGAGGATAAAGGTAATGGAGCAGAAACAAGATAGGAAATATGAGGCTTTTTAATGTTGTAACTGCCTGTTCATAGCATTTTTGGCCCCCTGATTGTCTCACCTAAAATTTAGATGTATGTTAGCAGAGCTCCATAACCTCCCGCATGTTTCAGGATGTTCGTGTTTCCTTCCCTCTAGGGAGCACTGTTCTCTTTCTGAGAGGAAAACATAACCTCATGCCAGTGTGACAGAAACTTGGGAACTCAGCTCCGTTTTAGCCAAATCCCCAGCTGAGATTAGAACCAAGTTTGAACCTCAAAGCAAGGGTAAATCTGAATTTGTATCCTCAGCTTATGCTGGAGCTCAGTGCAGGCAGTCAGAAATCAATGCACTAAAGCAAAAAGCTTCAGTAAACTTTTTTTTTTTTTTTCAATTATTGTTATTATTTCTTTTCTCTTTCTTCCTCTGAGCAATGCTTTTCAATCAGTACAATACCAGTGTTACGGGAGGCTGTATATCCTGATGAACAACCCTGAGGACCCTCATTAACCCAAGGAATTCATTTTAGATCTTGTCCATTATGCAAATGAGAGGTATAATTTGTTCTCTTTCTCCATGTAGCGTTATTGATTTATGCAACTCCAGGTTAGTCTGAACAACATACTTTTTAATTAGCAAAAATTGAGTTTGCAGAGTTTTAAAAAAAGAAAACTGTGCCACAGTTTTTAATAAACAAAAAAGCAGATGCAACTGCACCTAGAGCTGTGATATATTGATTATAGTGACCACATAAGTTCTATCCCACGTGAATTACTGAGGTAAATTGGATGGAATGAATGACAACGTATTTATTGTCCCAGGACTTACTACATAAGCAAAATATACTTATTGTGATATCCTAAAAATGGATTGTTCACTGGGGATTGTATTTAATGGTAGAGTTTTTAAATACCTCAAACTGTAGCCTTTCTAAAATCTGTAGCGACAGGTCCTTCCAAACAGATTAGTTTCCACCAGGCCGTTCATACACCTTGGACCCAGCCGTGATGCAGCTGCCGCAGGGGAAAGCAGCGCAGCCTCCAGCCACCCTGCAGAGGCAGGAGCTGCTCGGGGGCCCCACGCAGATCTTGGCACCTGCTGCTGTACTTCTTGGCACTCTTCCCACTTCCTTCAGAGAACGTGAACAATAAGCTAAGGAACATATTAAATATCATATTAAATATCACATATTAACATATTAATATATTTAATGTTAAATATCACATTTAATATTAAATATCACATATATTAAAAAAAAAAAAAAAAAAAAAAAAAACAGTTTTCCTTGCAGTTCATGAAAAAGCTTACAGCAAGCCAAGAGCAAAAATAAAAATAAATCAGTTGAGATGCTATTAAGCACAGTGACGGTAAACCTGCAGAACAGATGCTGCAGTTTGAACATGGTGTTTTGTCAATGGCACACGTACAAGAGTTGGAACTTGTCCCTGCTGCTGTCCAAAGACCAGGGTATGGACAGGAGGAAGAAACCAAAAAAACATGAAAAGGTGGAGGAAGAATCCTTGGACATAAAATAGTTAGGGGATTCATAAAAGGTGAACAGGAAATGAGAATATTTTTCCTCCACTGAACACAGAAAATGCATGGGAGCTGCAAATAAACATGGTGGGCAGTGCGGATATTGCTCCTGTGTTCAAACCAGCTGGTTCCTGTCTCCCTTGCTAAAGGCAGCAGAGGCAGTCTTCAACCAAAGAAAACTGCCTGTCTCCTTTGATCTGGTTTTGTCTGCAAACTTTTAATGCTATTTCAGCCTGTCAGGAAAATCATTCAAGTCTCTGCAGATCATCCATTTGGTACAGCAAATGGAAAAGCCTGTATGCACAGTAACTCCCATGAGGCTGTTGCAGTGGTCATCACCATTACCTTGATGAAGGTAACTAACGTACTAATCCACCAAAATTCACAAATCCAAAATGTGTCCAATTTCTGCTTGCCAAAAAATTCTTTAAATAATCATTCAAATGGCAATTGTGGGTATGGAAGTTCAACCTTTGCATTTGCACCTACAGATTCTGGTTATCTTGAAAAATAACTTTTTTTCCAGATGGGATTTCAAACCCATTCGTAACCTCCATATCACATCACACACTTCAGTAAATGTGGGTGGCTTCCTTTTCAAGTATGTTGATTGATACGGTTACCAGGTTCATGAAACTGGTTTGAAAATTACTTGCAGAGAGAGAAACAATTGCCATCAGCAAGCCCGCATTTCTGACCAGAAATTGAAAGTCTGGTAAAGATAAGTTTCTTCTTTGCTTTGCAACAGAAGTCAGATTTCCAAGTCTTTTTAATAACAAGTGCAAAGGTGCCCTATTTTCTAGGGACAAATAACATTCTAGGTTTTCATTCCTAGAATTCAGTTGGGGGGAGGGGGTATCCACAAAACCTGAGTACTCTCTGTAAACATAAATATTTCATTTTTGACCTCTCAACAGCAAGAATGGAAACCTTGAATTGGCAAAGATAAAGCAACTACAGTTTGCATAATTAAGTTTCTAAGAAAATTATATAGTTGTTTCTTGTTGTTGATTTATTTTAAACAATACTACTTAACTTAATCATTGCAGAAAGTATTCAACACTTAACTGTATCTATAGAGAATTGTCATGTGGGTATATCAACCATCTTCTAGGAAAAAGTTTTTAATTAACCCCAAGTTAAGTTAAACAGATGAAATAAAAAAGCAAGCTAAAACCACATAAATCATTTAAGGCCTGCTCACATTTCCCATTATGAGCTCAGCTATTCTCCACGCGGTACCACTTGCTCTGGAGTCACTCTATGATTTTTGACATCGGCATTCCAGCCCATTAGCAAATAAATATGGTTGGAGACATCCAGGTCACTGAATGTAAATTCAGCTGTTGATAATGCATTGCTCTAACAGAATGTTACACAAATACTGCTGCACGTACACTTGTGTAAGTTCATTTTTTAATGTGCTGGCCAGATTCTCATCACTAAAAATCTGCATTTCTGTATTTTATTTTTACATATACCTCAAAAGACTAATAGTTATTTAAAATTAAAATAACTAAAAATTGATCGATTTCAAAAGCAAATTATTTTGACTTCTCAGAGACTACTTTCTTCAAATGCAAAAGAGGTTTTTTATAGCCTATTTTGGAACCTTGATGCAGCTATGGCAAACACATACAGTGGCTTAAAAAAAAAATAAATAAATAATGCAAACACCTCATGTAGAACTATATGAAATAAGAAATACTCTGTATTGAAACAAGCAAGGCATAGTGCATATGCTCCATGTATAACACCACGCTGAGCCCAGGTTACAGTCATGTTGCAAGGCTCCTTTACTGCCTATTAGTTTTTCTGCTTAACTTCCTGGGAGACAGGGAAAGGCACTACAACAGATACTTGTGGGAATGCTACATTTTTGTGGCAATGCAACTGTGGTTTAACTAATTTTTCACAATAAGGTAAGCAATAGAAAAGCCCTGAAGGCTTACAGAATACCCATCCTTGGAGATACTCAGGATTTGAATGGCCATAGCCCTAAGCAACCTCATCTAAGATGAAACTGCTCTGAGGCAGGGGAACTTGCCAGGTGACATCCAGAAATCCTTCCACACTAATTTATGCTGTGATTCTATGGTCTTCTGGTGTCATAATGTAAGGGAGAAAAAAGAAAAAAAAAAAAAAAAAAAAAAAAAAAAGTTTATTTAAATATTAGTATTTGTCTGTAGCTTTGGAAAATTATATTTTAAACCAAGCAATTCTTCCTGTGATCTGCCACCATAACTAGGCACTCCTCTTGGACAAGGCTGGCTCAAGGCTGAAGCTGCTTCACCTGCATGCAGAAGGGCTGCCACCACCAACAGCAGCTTTGCTTTTTGCATGCTGTTTCAAGTTTAAACATATCTTCAGCTATGATTTTTCACCACAAGAACACAAAAACGTTATTATAACATGATTATTCCCCTTCAATGCATAGGTTGCTTTTTAACTCATTAGAGCTCTGAAATGTTTTCCAAATCACCTTCCATATAATGTCAATGGGAGTTCACTCAACCCACCAGTTTTACAGTTCCTTTTAGAGGGGGTTCACGTGTTAAGTGGTTGCTGTTGGATCTGTTAGTTAATGAGCATGTCAGCCCAGAAGGATGACATCCAAGATGCTGCTACCTACCCATCTGGAAATTATTTGGACAAGTGAAACAGCCTTAGACGCGCACATCCAAGCTACATTGGGCACAGAGAGGTATGTATTGCTCGGGCTGATCTCCAGCAGTGATCTCAGAAAGCACCAGCTAGAGAGGAGGAAAAGGGCCAAATGCATGAAGCAGTTCCCTTAGGCAGCATGCCCAGAAATATTTTACTGACGTTTCATGCACTAAGATACTGGCAAGTTTACAAATGGCAGATACTGAAGAACACACCATTGTGATACAACGCAAAAGCAAAGAGCTGAACTAATGGGCTCCCAAGCACCAGCTGATTACTTTGGCTATCAGAGCTATCACTATGGTTCGCAAGCTCTAAGAATGCCAATCTCAGCTTCTCAAAATGTGTATGTCAAACTATATTAATAGCAATAATAATAAAAACATGAAAACCAAATCTTTCCTGTAATTAATGAAGTAATGAAGACAGTCTTTGGTGAAGATTGCTTAGCTCTTGAGCACTTACCAATGATATCAGGAATACTGCTTACCTAAGATGGAAGTATAATGTTCTCTAACATGTAAATATCCTAATACAAGATTGTTACTGGTGACAGCTATTCAATCACAACAAGAAATTGCTTCTGTTTAAAGAAGGAAGCTGAAAGTTCAAAAATAGTTATAAGGTA
Organism: Aythya fuligula; assembly: GCF_009819795.1. NCBI lineage: Eukaryota > Metazoa > Chordata > Aves > Anseriformes > Anatidae > Aythya > Aythya fuligula. The sequence continues at coordinate 27,230,672 of NC_045566.1, read as the reverse complement.
TGTCAAACACAGCCAATGCATTAACCAGTCACTTGCCTTACTCTCTTGAGGACTATGAAATATTCAGTTTTACTGCAAGAAAAAGATTAGCAATACAATCTTTTCATCTGCCTGTGCTTTCTGTCTGGGATTTAATCCTGCATATAGATACACAATACTATTCCCAACCAAGCTATCTGTTTTGCATCACAAAATGAACTGTTCCCTATTTGAAGGGGCTGTCAGTTATCTGTGTTTTGTTAAGCATAAGGCAATACATGCTATTTCAAATTCCAAACTGCTGACAGTCACTTCTTAGAGATCTGAATAAAGTGACTTGAATTATTTAGAATACTGAGTAGATTGGTTTATCTCATTGTTCCATTTCTACAATTAAAATCAAGAAATGAGCTTTCAATTAACTACATGCTCCTGTTTGACCCTGAGACTCAAGTAGACTCAACCCTTACTTCTTTAAGGAATAAAATATGATACTCCAAAATAAGTGAGGTGAAAAATAGGGTAATCTGAAAAGCATTTTAGGAATCAGTGATGAGACAATACAAGCAGATTGTTTAAGCAGAATATAAAACTTGGTTGAAGCAGTTTTATTGGTGCAATCCTGCCAGGGAATACATCTCTCAGAAAAGACTAACTGAATGCTCACAACTGCTGCTTACTTAGCCCAGAATTAATATAAGTGTTTTCAGAAAGCAATTCAGTAGGCTGAGAGATAAACTGCTTATTTTTAATCAGGTGTTTACTCTTTTCATTCAGAAGTTAAGAGGCATAAGATATCCCTGTATTCTCCTTCAGCATAATACCTCTTTATTTCATGTTGCATTTCTCATTTCCCATGACATTGTGGCTAATTCACAGCACTATGGCTACTTACCACGTGCTCCAAAAACAAGTAACCAGTTATGAGTTTTTCCCCCCAAAGCCTTTGTATCTTGTTCTTTAAAAGCACAATATATTCTTGGTTGTTCTTTTGTTGTTGTTCTTCTTCTTGTTGTTTGTTTGTTTGTTTGTTTCAGAGAAATAAAGGGTCCTAGGGTCATCTGCATAATCATAAACATCTTACAGAGTTAATAATTCAATATACAGAGGCTAAACAAGCTGGATTAAGCCCTGTCTATACTTGCCTAGAGATGCACAATAACAAGGCCTTAAGAGTACCAAAAAGTATGACTTTAAATTCTCTGTCACTGAGATTCTCTTTAAAATGACCAATACTGTAAACAAGAAAGCTGTATACAACTTGTGCTTCATGAAACTGTTAACTGTTAACACACTGAGTTTGCTCAAGTCACATCTACCAGATAACTCACCTTTTTTTTTTTTTACTGCCTTTAGACGATTACACTGCAGTCAAGACCAATTTTATCTTGCCCTTTACTGTTGCTCATGGGCAACTCTGTGTGGTATTCTAAGATTAGTGGAAACATCAAACTATACAAAAGTTGTCAGACTTGATCTTGGAAACAACCATTGGACCTGGATCTTAAAAAATATTTAAACATAGTTAAAAAAAAAAAAAAAAATCTCTAAAAGCATGAACAGCTTTATTCTGTAACATCAGTAAATTCATTCAGTAATAAAGATTATTTGGGTAGCAAATGAGCTTCCTCGAAGGATAGCAAGAGTGGCTTTGGAATAAATTCCCAGAACAACCAAGGGCCACAGGAAACAGGCTGGTTCTCTTCTCAAAGCCACTTTTTTGAGCATGCCCATAAATAATGTACACATTTACAAACATAAACAATGTCTTACCACAGGAAAGCATCGCAGTGTTTATACAAACTTCTCATCAGGGAGAACATGATAAAGAGAACAAACTATACGCAACAGATTAGTCACACTGCTAAGTGCTCTGCTGGGGGATGCTCTGGACCACTGGTGGAAGAATTAGATAGAATAGTCCAGGTGGAACACTTATCTAATAAAACAGTTTTATGATTTTTATAGCATACTTTTCCTGAATACAGGAAAATATCCCTTGTAGGGAAGGAGAAAAAAAAAAAAAAAAAAAAAAAAGAAAGGAGAGAAAAAAAAAAGAAGAGGATAAACAATGTAAGTAAATATAGTACAATAATAGCCAAGTGAAGTAAATCTCAACCATCCGGGAGCTGAGGAGGAAGCTGAGTGGCAATGAATACCAAATTTCCCTAACATACCCCAATTACAGCAATAAAAATAAACTCTGCCAGTCCAGAAGACTGCAGTGTGTCCTACGTGATTACTACTAATACACAAGGGTGACAGTCAGGAAACTATCCTCATGTCAACTTCTCAGTTCCACAGTTCCATCTGATAGTGAAAATAATCTCTAGTATGGGTTGGAGCATTCACTCTCTAACTGCAGTTTGTCACTTAGACAGAGACCATGTCTGAAGAACTCCGTGAGAGAGATCAGTGCCCACAGTTACCACAAGGCTTAATCCCAGAGAAAGAATGGATTTACTACCAGAAAAACCATTAGCTTTTCAGTGAGTTTCTTCATACGAGCTTGCCTGAGTAAAAGACTGGGGCTCCTGCAGCATGTGCACAACTGTGAAATCTGCAGATTCTCTTCCTGCCAGACCCAAACCAGCACTGTAGAATCAGTTTTAAAGGTAACTCCTTTTGAGCCAAGGAAACCAGTTCACTGCTAAAGACAAAAGCCTAGCAGGAGGAAACACAGGAGACCAAACCCAGAAACCAGCTTGTGGGAAATCTGCAGCTCTCCTGAGGGCACAGAGAGCAAAGCTCAGCACAGCTCAGGACATCACTGCCTAGCACGCAAGTGACCACTGAGCAAGCCATCATAGCTGAAAGGAAATCCAGAGGGCTGGTGCCCCAGAGTGTCAGCAGGCACCTGCCAGAGCCACCAAAGGGACAGTAGATATGAAAAGGCTGGTCAGCCAGTGTGTAGTGCATTTTGGAGAATAAGACCTGGAAATGGTGACTGTGAGCATGTGCTCAGCTACTGGATATGCCCATTGCTGTCCAGACAGCAGGACAGCCACTCTTGTAAAAAATCATCCTGAAGAAGAGAAGAATATTTCTTCCTGTTCTGGAAGAATTGCCTTGTGAGGCACTTGCAGAGGAAAGTAGCTCCCTGAAACTCATTTTCACTCGAGCTTTCACCACCTCTATATATCTAGTTCCACCCAGGATGTTTGCTTGCCTTCCTTTTTCTCTCAATGCAAATGTCGATGTACGCTGTCTCCCAGAGAGGTAGGGTCTGCAAAAACCATTAGCTTTTGTCCAGTTGATTAGCCGAAGTAGGATCTATGATTTAGTATTTTCACACCACCTTGTTCTTTTTCAGAAGAAGTTCAGAATCATACATTTAGATCGCAGCTCTTAGCATACTTCAAAACTCTCATTTGAAACTGTATGCAAATAAAATTTCAGTGTCTGGAGTGCCCAATCTGACTAAGTATTCTATTTTAACAATTTCAAAAGTCAGTGCTCTGTGCTTTACCACATATTAAGTAAATCTGTCTGCTATATATCCCTTATAAAAATTTAAGCTCATGCTCTTGAAAAATACAAGTGCTAAGAAAAGAGGGGACACCTACAGGATAAAAAATGATTAGAGCTATAAGAGTTCAGGCGATCCTTATTCTCCCTTGCCTTTTTCAATTATGCCAGGCTTGGGAGGGAGGGATTCAACTATTCTTGCAGCGGTCCACTCTGCATATAAGGTAGACACAGCAAGCCATTAATATTGAGAGGAACAGAATTTATATCTACAACACATAGTCTGATACACTTAGAAAAGAAATGATTTTTGCTTAGTATTTAACCTCTGGTGCAACTATGTATTGCTTACAATAAAAATGCCCCAGCCTTATTCTCAGGGCTGTACAAGCATAAAAAGTCTTGGCAAGTCCATGGCCAAGTGTTTGTTTGAATGTTTACTGCAAAAATCAACATAAAGTTTATAAAAAATACATATCTAATAGCCAAGTTTTCCCCTTACCTTAATTTACAGAGTGCAGTTTCCCAGGCAACAGACTAGTCCGGAGAGTTTGTAGACCTCCTATTTTTTCTTTTTTCCACTGAAAATTTGAGCTACTGTAAACTGAACTTACATCAGCTGACAAAGACTTGCTGTTTGTGGCCACCTGGCATGCACTGCTCAGTAGTAATCTGTATACTCTGTGTTGTACATTTTATATGGTCAAGCCAAATATACTTATTAAGTTTAATTTTCCAAGTTCTTGCAACTTCTACTGGTTAAAAAAATAAATAAATAAAATAAAATAAAAATAGGCGCACAAGTTTGTGTGCCCCCTTCACTCCCTCCATCCCCACCACCTTCCTAAGCAGACGCAGAAAGGCAGAACTTCTTACAAACCCCAGATTGGACATCTCTTAAGAAACTTTTGGACTGAACTGAAACATTCCCTCTCCCTTAAGATCAAAGTTTACCCATAATACTAGTAAAAGAAAAAAGATGACAAAGCTGGTACTTCTGGCATTGAGAATCTTCATATAACTTAAGATTTCCAAAGTACTGTAAGCATGCAGAAGAAGCCATTTAGGTGCTCTAGAATTTAGTGAGAATCAATAATGTCAAAAACAGAAACATACCAATCCTGTTAATTGTGCCTTCATTGCTACAAAATATTCTTGGGGAGAAAGCAACCTGTGAACTGCAAACAAATGCACAGATGTCTCTCTCTGCTTCTGAGTTGTCCTTTGTACAGAGGCTGAAACCAGGTCTGCAGTGAGAAGTTTCACTGCTACATTAAGGAACAATATAAGAGCCTATCTTTGAAAAATATTTGTAGTCTCTTAGGACTGTGAGACACTCAGCAAGGTGCTGCAGCAATCCCCATGCCAGTGAACTACCATTTGGCTGCTGCCTGCCTCCAGGTACTACATGTATAGAAGAGAAGTTGACAAACTAAAGACAATTTGTCAAGTTCAAAGAGTTCAGCTGAAGACTAAATGTGGATTTCTCTTACAGGTCAACTCATGCATGCAATCTTTGACATGAATTTCTCTATGGAAAATTGTCATGGATATCATGACTGAATATTTGTTTTTAGTTTGTAAGTCACACATACCAAGTAAATTATTTTGTATTAACCCATATAGCCTATTTAAAAGCAATGATTTACATTAAAACACACACACAAACTCAGGAAAAGACAATGTGAAACATGTCAAAACTTACTTTCTTATTTGTTCAGTTTGCCATCATAAAAATAAGGATGTTTATCTATATTTTTTCTTTTTTCTGTGGATCACTGTGAATATAACCTAAGATCTGATACTTACATAACCATCCCAATGTCAAATCGTTAAGACCCCTGAAGGTAGTATCTGAGGATAAACTTTGTGCATCTCATGATAAATCCATACAGTATCACTGGGTAAGGTATGAGCACTATTTTTTTTATATTTATTTTTAACAATTCTTATTATATTGTATGAACTGGACTGATACCCAGCTAATAAAGCCAGAAGAAAGAAAATAAAGAATGTAAGATAATAACGTATGTATGATGTAATGTATGATAATAACGGAAATGAAAGTTTTTCCTTCTTACCAGCTTCCCCTCAAAATTAAAGCCAGTCACTTGTATTGGGTGTACTGAAGAATGCTTGTTTAGAATGAGTCTTGTCACTTTTATTCTAAGGGACATTGCTACTTTCTAAAAGTGGCTGCTGTTTAAACTAAGATGAAATGCAGTCTGAGAGAGACTTTTAGGCAATAAAAAGCCAATAATGTATTTCCCTCACTACTTTTATACTAAACAGTGGCTGTAATAGACAACTCAAAACAATGGTTGCCAAAGAGTTAAAAGCACAAGAGCAATTAACAGTTCAAATCAGAAGTGTTAGCACACAAAGGTAGAAGACGTGTGAACTTCTGCTGTGCATCTCCAGTTTCTACTGCTACAGAGTTTTTGTTTTCCCACTTCCTCTGTTTTGCCACTTTCAGGTTTCCACTGCTGTGAATTACAGGGAAATAAGATGAAAAATTTAGCATATGATCACACTACACTGTTTCTAATCAATGCATTTGTATGCATCATGTCCACCTCTATTTCCAAATAGCAATTTTACTTTTAGTAACATGTATTTATTTGGATTACCAGTAACTAAATTTATTTTAAATTCAGCTACAGTGTGGATTCAAATTTATTTTTGAGAGGCATTTTACAGAAGAGAAGCACAAAGGTTTAAAAATTTGTAGAAGAACTCTCAAGTCTAGTAGTGTCCTCCACTGGATTGCCAAGTGGCCTAGCAGTAGAAAGCAACAATGAAATAAAAGGGGAAGGAATTCTATCTCTAGGTGCAATTGCATTTAACATCTATTACTCTTTACAACAGTAGGAGCTACTGAGAAATCTCTCCTTGGAGCAGATGGCAGAAAGAAAGTTTGCAAAAGCTGGGCATAGGGATACTAGTACTTGAATGGAGGCAACCCTGAAAGACCAGAGGCTAATTAAGGAAAAAATGCAAATCAAGAAACAGTTTATGCAGTCAGAAGAGCTCTGTGTGACAACAGTCACCTAATCTGGAAACCTCATGGAATGGCTCAATGGGAAAGATGAAGCAAATCCATGATATGAGCAGCTCAACTTGCCAAGTACCTAAAAGCTCTCAATATCACAAAAGTCAAACTATTCTTTCCTTCCTTCCAGCAGTGATCATCCCATGGGAAGGAGTCTTTGTGGAAATCAGCTCTCCCTCAAGGAGGAGGTTAACATCTTTGTTAATTATGATGGGCTCTCTTAAGTCCAACTCAGATCTTTCTGCAGGATGAGAGATCATGCAGTGGCTATGTTGACATGATGCTGAATGGTTCATGTCTTGGGGAAACAAAAAAAAAACAACACAAAACGCTAGCATAGCAAACCATTGTGACTGCTCAGCACTCCCAGAGGAAATTCATAGGCACCAATGTCCTGAGAACTTGGCAGACAGGCAGGCAATCTGCTGTTTATACTGCATGGCACATGTATGAAACACTTCTACATTGGTGACGAAGCTCACAAGCAAAGTCCCCCCACTGGTAAGCAAACAACTAGCAGCTGTCAGACACATCAAAACCTTTAATAATCTGTGGCACCTTCCTGGGTGAGTGTACTAATGCACCTTAGAAACCCTAAATATTTTGCATAAGAAAATATGATCATCCATTTATAATAACCAGCATTCCTAAAGCTAATTTATGATAACTGAAAATTACCAACCGTGCCAACACCACTTAGCTCTCTTCACATAAACCAGTATTCTGAAATGGTAATCTTAATTTTGCATTTGCAGTTCATTTCCTCTCAGTTGGTTAAACTGTTCATATCACTTGTTTCACACATTTCATGGATGATTCAAGACGCTCCTCTAATCTGGTACACATTATCAAACGGCTCTAAAGATTCCTTCACTCTGCTCTCAGGCTCCTTCTGCCCCTCCAAACATCCCTGGCTCCCTGGTCTTTGTCTCCCTCTTCCAAAATGTTCAGGGTCCAACCTGCTAATAGCCTCACCTGCCCAGATCCTAACAGCCGCTCCTGGCTCACCTCACACGCGCTCTCCCTGTTGCTCATGAGACTCAGTGAATCACTGCTGGGAAACACAGGCTCTTCTTCCAGCACAGGCTGCTCCTGAAAACAAGAATCTGCAAACTGAAAATAATACCATCTCTCTTTCACAGGATGGAGTTTCATTTTCTGGCCAGCCCCACTGCTTTTTTTCTCAGCTCTCTTAGGGTTTCAACTGTGTCACTCCTTCTCCCTCACCCCTGACAACTATAAATGCAATTAAACCTCATTTTCAACTAGATGCAAGCAAATTTCATTTTTTATTGTATTGACATATAACTTTTATAGTTGGGACAAAACAAACAAAACCCCAATCTCCTCCGTTCTACGAAATCCATAAATTCTTATGCGACTGCATAGGTTAGAAATATTACTTATATTCTTAATGTTTTGGTAGAAATAATTGCCTCTCCGCTGACAACTTGTCAAGTTTCAGGATGATGCAATGTGAGAAGACAGAGATGTAATCTTCCAGATTTATAACAGAAATACTCCTCTCAGACCCTTAACTAGTGCAGTGGGTACTGAGTGCCACTGCAATATACCATGATAGCAAAAGTTGTATTACCTGAAGTAAAAGACTCCCCACCCACCAAAAATAACTACAAAAATGATCTGTAACAGGAAAAAAAAAAAATATATACAAACTAAGTTCTTCTCAGAGTAATCTTGCCTATTTAATCATGAGTCTTTGGCTTGCTGGATCAATTTTGTCTTGGTTATGTCTGCCTTTTTTTTCTTTTATCTGTCTCCATCGCTGGCCTTCATCAGGGCTTCTTTACAAGCCTACATCCTTATGATATCAAATTCATAAGCAGGTTGCTAAAAAAATAAAGGACTTCGGCTTTCAATTTTATATTTGTTACATAAATACAAATTTATATGTGTGCATATACATACACACATGATACTCCCTAAAGTATGCTTCTAATTGTGTGCTGAGACAAGTTCCTGCATGCCTTTGTAAGGAACTGAGAGAGCATAAAACTGAATATAGACAACTGATGCTTCCTACACAAAATAGTTTGTTCACCTCAAAGGGATGCTGCTTGTTTTCAAGGAACAAAGGGAGGGTAAGTAAATGTCCAGATAAAAGCAAACGGAAAGAGGCCTTCAGATGATAATTCTAGGCCTGACATACAATTCTTAGAGTTGATACACGGGAAACCCTCCTCCAGTGCCCCAGCACCACCCTTGGGCTCTCCGCATGCCCCAGCAGCTCTCCAGCGGGCTGGGATGGGCGCGCAGCCTGACCAGACACTGTCAGCAAGTGGCACGACAAGCCGCTGCTGAGGGCATCCAGCTGATCAGTGAGTGCTATTGAGCCTCCAGTGCTGCACGCAACAGAAAACATTCTGCACAAGAAAACCGCTGCTAGTGTCAATGACACTGAGACGGGCATGTCTTCCCGGGCACCACACAGATGGTTCTCTGCAACAGTAAAGGAAGTTTAACGTCGTGCTTTGCATCTCAGAAGGCAGATTTCACACAGTTCACAAAGCCCTTTACCAGCATTAGAAGTGATTCATATTCCATGGCTAGCTAGATCAAAAATGCCACAGAAGGTTAATCCTTGTTTCCAGGAGAAGGCCAAGAGATGTGCACAAAGGGATTAGGCAGTAATCACAGCAGATTTCCAAAATAATATAATGTAACAGACTCAGGTATTGAGGCATGCTAGGGACAAACCCAGGACCAGTTTAAAAAATAAGTGGAACATGGGGAGATTCGCAGATAATGCAGTACTCAGCAATCAGGGAAAACGCTGCAAACTCTTACCTCCCAGCTCAGCCTCAGAAGGGACCGAATCAGACCTGCTCATTTTTAATGCTAGGAATTATATAAGGACAACCTGGTTTTACTTCGGTTACTGATGCATGGATTACATAGTTGATCAAGAAAGTGAAAGCATTTTTCCAAAGCCAACATCCTTAAGAAAATGAGCACAAAGGGACAACACAGAAGAAAGTGAAAGCATTTTTCCGAAGCCAACATCCTTAAGAAAATGAGCACAAAGGGACAACACAGAAGAATTAATACAATTGACTCATAAACAGGAATTTGAACATCTTCTCCTTCCTGCCCACAATGTAGCAGTAAGACAGAGCTGACAGTGTACCAGGAAAATGTAATTAAATGTATAACATTTTTTCTCAGAAATACCCTTACATTAAATATTAAAACCAACACTCTTTCTAAAACAATGTTAATTTTAGCATATCTCACAGTTGAAATAGCTACTTGTTAAAAATAACAAAATGCATCAGACAAATTTGTTCATGATTATTAAATAAATACAAAGACAATGCCTTTCATTTGGGAAATGCCTGACCCCTTATTGCCAGATGATAGGGGAATACCGGGGGGCAAATATGCACCTCTTCCCCACCACTGCTCCCAGGTGCCTGTTTCTGATCTCTGCTGCACAGAGCAAGCTTTGATCTGAGCAAACAAGTTGGTTGGAGGATGCCTCTAGAGGTCCTGTAGTGTAACCTCTAACTTGAAGGAGGATGGAAAAAAAAAAAAAAAAAAAAAAAAAAACAACAACAAAAAAACACAGACATGGCCAGACATGCCTAAACAAGCTCCCAAAACTTCCAGGGATGAAGAATGATCCCACAACCTCCCCAAACAACCTCTCCTAGTGCGGTACTACCCTCCTTGTGAGGAAGCTTTTCCTAATATCTAACTTGAACCTCCCAAGTTGTCCCACTGTCCCATGTTTTACTAGCTATGACTAGCAAGATTAATTTTGCTCCATATCCCTAGCTCTCTTTGCCCTTAGTTTAAGACAAACTCCTTTTGCCAGAGAGGCAAGAGCAACGAGTGTATTCTGTGTTAGGCTGTAGCCTAACATATATGGCAGCAACAACGGTGGAACTATGGTCCTCTTACCTTCCCAATAAAACTGCAGCTGTTAAGGGTTATATTGAAAAGTAAAATAAATCTTTGATAACTATATAGCTGTACTAGAATGTAAAAAACTGTTTCTGGATGTCTGGTTCTTTCAAATAACATGCTTAGTTTTAGGTTTACGTGCAAGTAAGCTAAGAACAGGACTGCTCTCGTGTTTATAGTCCCAGTGGCTTGCTGGACCAGATCCCAGATGCCCCCCTTTTATTATCTCCATATCTTAAAATTATGATTATCAATTCAGACTACTCAGTTTCTCCACGCTATTGTATTTTCTTCTATGCTGAATAAATTTTTTCCTATTAATTTTAGCAGATGTTTTAATTTATTCTTTATATTATATTTTATTAATGCCTATCACACTGCCATCTAGGCAGATGGCCAACTTCAAAACCAAACTTTTATAGAGGAATTAAAAGAGCAGTCAAGCAAATGGGCTCTTCACAGCTGGGAAGCTGTTACTGTACAGTATATTTATAGTATATAAAAGATACTTGTGAAGAGAGCAGATGGTAACTTAAGAATTTACCTGAAACTGGATTTTGTCCTGAATTTCAGTAGGTCCTTGTGAGTTTGACATTTTAGTAGTTTTATTCTTTCATTCTCTTCATTTTCTCTTCTAACATTGCACATTCAGGTTTTCTGAAAAGACATGCATTTCTATACTCTTCAAAATCTTTTAAAAGGTTAAGCAATAGAAGTCTAAACTGTTAATGAACCCAGCAGGTCAGCAGATTTCTTCTAGTCGAAGTTATGAGCAGCTGCAGTCTCTCCCACAGATGTGACACAACACTTTATAAACACATGGATTCCTAAATATACAAGTGTGACAAACATATCAGCTCATCACCTATGTGTTTCATAAGCTATTTGAAAGTAAACTCTTAATTTAAGAAACGTACAAGTTATACTAGCAGAGATACTTTGGAAACTGAGAGCAGCTTTTTGAGCAGTTCCTTTATCAGCAGTACCCAAGGCCCAGTTTATTTGTTTTTGAAGTGACTAGTGGGATTCTGCAGAAACTCAAAGCCATTTGGGATTTGCATCATGACTTTTACACGTACATAGTAAGTACAAGTTCTTTACACTAAACGATGTACTTTACACTTGCAATATCCAAATTGAACAGCTAAACTCAAAGGAGAGATTTTCCCACATCCAGACGAGCATGAGTCCTTCATCTCCCATTGATTTACAAGCAAATGGATGTTGGTACTTAATCCTGTCTACTTCACAGGAATTAAATTTATTTAAAGTCTGGTGACCACTCACTCTGCGCTGTAAAGTCTCTTCACTTGGCACAGCATCACTTGCAGATTGCCAGATTACCTATAAGAGTATTTTAAGGGCCATATTGTGGATATTTAACATTGGCATAAAGATTCATTGTATGTGATGTCTAGTAAAGTGTGTTACATTCTAGAATATAAAACCCACAAAAATTAGTGCAAAGATCAAAATCAACAAAGAAGGCTAAATGATTTTATAAAAAAATATTTCAGTTAAATAGAAAATTTCTAGTCTACCATCTTTGGTTGATTCAGTAGTTAAACTTCATGGCTCAATATCCTAAATGAGTCTACCTCAGGCTTTTACAGAAGCATAAATACAGATCAGTGTATTGGAGATCACATAATGTTTGTTTGTTCTGTTTTGTGTACAGTCACAATCCTTTGTATTAATGAACTAAAATATTCATTATAAATGTGCTGCAGAGAGACGCGTGGGCCTTTGCTCTGGAGCCACAAAGTCTGATTAAATGTAAGAAGAACGTACATTGTATTTATCCCTTGATTCACAGTTGGCTACAAATACAGTAAGTTTCTCCTAACAGGCTACCTCTTAACTCTTATAATTCATCCCCTTTTTGTTTGATGACCTACAAATCTGTTCAACTCATTGTACACCTCAGTCAGCTAACTTGCACAAGAAACCTACCTTCTACATACAGATAATTTCTCCAATAAAAGCTTTCACTGGACTTTTTTTTTTTTTTTTTTTTTTGGCATAAAACCTAATAATATGTTAGGATTTAAGGAAAAAGCTATTAGTATTATTGTTACGTAACTGAATTTTCCTTTTTTAGTGACAAGTCATGTTTTTGCTGTAGTGGGGAGCCAGAGATAGGTTGTGTGCCAGACACAGCAAGTCTTCCATGAGATCGACCTTCTCCCACAAGCTTGACAAGGAGCATATGCAGCTCTGAGTCCATATTCTCCCCAAACACCGTATCTTCCTTCCAGCTCTTCCTTAAATGTGTATACTAATAGGTTTAACTATCAAATATATCAGGGAGCTACTCTAGGTTTTGTTCCCTGCAAGTTTTCTTGAATCTCAGATATATCAGACAGCCTAGGTATAGGTCGTCTGTGCTGCTTTTTCTTCTTTTTTTATTTTTATTTTTTTTTTTACTATTATTATTACAGATCATTCTAGAAATGCCTTATTTTTGCTGTCTAATTATTTCAACACTGCTGCTAAGGTAGCTACTACACGTTATTAGGCTTTTTTCTTTTTAATATACATCAACTGAAGTACAGTCTTTAATTATGAAACATCTTATATATGTGAGCATGAGAGAGAATGCAAAGCAACCAGAAATACATAACCCATTTTCAGTCCCTTCCCAAAAAAATAAGTTTTATTTTACAGCACAACTGGGATCAGAATAGAGCTGAGATGTGGACCTGATTTTTCCTTGAACTTTAGTGTTATTTAAATGCTAAATTAATTTCAGATTTTTCCTTCATCTCAAAGATTAGCTTTCTAAGTCTTGATGTTTTCAGAATTAATCAATCCTATTTTACTAAACAGGAAATTGCTATCTAGAAAAACTAGAAAAGCATCTCAACCCTTCTCCCCTGCCTTGGCTCACTTAATGAGGTGTTTTTAGTTTGTGTTTTTGTTTGTTTTAAAGCATGAATGAAAACTGTCTTCCTAGCATTGATGATTTTTCTGCTTTTTAACAAAACCAAAAGCAAAGCCAACACCTGGTGTCTCCACATTTTTCCACTGAAATCACTGTGGGCCACATTCAGCAAAGGGCTTAAGGACTTAAAAGGCAGGTGCTTCAGGGCAGCTCTTGTCAGCACCAACCATGAGCAGGTGTCCACGCAGTGTTCACAGCAGCCAGGATGCTGAGCGGGAAGCCTCCAAAAGCCTACAGTGCTTACCTCCAGCCCAGAGCTGCAAGCTCTGCCCACGACAGCAGTGCACACAGACACACTGCCACACCCCGCAGCCAAACTGTGAGAGCTCAGCAAAGCCCAGGGGTTTCAAATTGGAAAGCAACCAGGGCCTACCTTCCAACCTGAAGCCCTGAAAACCTTCACACCTTCAAACTGGCCCAGCAGAGGCTGCTCAGATCTTTGCTGGCACTGGTCCCAAGGGTGAGGTGTGATCGCCTGTACTCACCCTGAAAAATTCCTTCACCAGGGGAGTTCCTTAATATCTAGACTATCTGCAGCAGAAAGTGTTGCTCTAACTGAGCAATGGTCATAGAATCTATTGCGGGGGGGGGGGGGGGGGGGAAGAAGGAAAAAAAAGGAAAAAAAAAAAAAAAAAAGAAAAAAGAAAAAAAAGAGCAATTGCAAACTTAATGGGGGCATTTTTCTTAGCATCAAAATATTCTGGAGGCTTCCAAATAAACTCATAATTCAGAAGCCTTTGAGAAACAGCAATGCATCAATAATAGATTTTGAGTAGGTTATATCCTTGAAAGACGGTAGATGCTATAGAGGGCAAAATGAAGTTGTTGGTGGCCTAATACATTGCAAGCGTTTTGTCACCTACAGCACTGCTTTCTTTAAAGATATCTAACACATACACGCACACACACACAGGCAAAGATCTCTCAAGTGAATTTATTGACTAAACCCAGTTCCACAGAACCAATTAGTATCTTACACAGGCTGCCCTGCAAGGCTTATGAGGCCATCCATCACTTGTCCATTTAACTATTTAGCATTTGTTCCAGCAATTTGTCACACTGTCAGAATGGTAGCATTTCAGAATAGGACTTTTTGGTTGAAAGAAATCCAACTCAGATAGTGCAGATATTTCTTTTTTAATAAGACTTACACAAGATTTATGTTTCTATTATTTTTAACCTTAAGCATCATGTCTGGAGGGTGAGGTTAATTCTTTGTATTTCAAAGGTTCTACATTTAAATCAATTGTTTTATATGAGAATTTAAAAATATCATGCGAAATGGAATTACTTTAAACTTCATCAGCAATTCACAGTTCTGACATCATAGAGCACCGTATCTCACAGTTGCAGATATTATTATTTTTTTTTTTTTATCATTTTTTCCCATCTAGTCATTTGCTTTTACATTCATTTCCAGTGACTTTCTTAATTTCACAGCTCCAAATGAATCAGAAAAAATTACCTTTCCATTAAATGAAAGGCAAAGTATCTACATAATATTAGTATGCTTACTCCTAGGGTATTCTAGATTTTGCAGACACCATACATCTAAAGGGAAAGAAAAAGGATTACTGCAGAGCTTCAATTACCCACCCACAGATATTTATAAATATAAATTAGCATAAATGCAGACAAAATAAAACACAAAGAAGTAGTTCAAGCTTGGCTGTCTCTTACAGAGTAGTTGAGTAACAGTGTAACCTGGGAACTGTGAGCTGTTTCCAAAGAGTGGTACTCCGCTTAAAACACAGCCAGAGAATTTTGATTGAACAACATGTAGGAATTAGGCTAACACAATTTCTACATTCAGTGGAAACAGCTACACCACGTATGTCAGGCAGCCCGTTAACGCGTTGTCAGAGGCCTCTTGCAATGTAATGCCCACAGCTGTATGTCCATGCACCTGCTATGCTGCCACTTCACAGGCTCCACTGAAACGAAGGGAAGTTATTCAATAACCTTTAGATTTGTTTATTGTTTCAGAAGCAGGACTTGATTTTTAATGGCAAGAGCATGCAGATCAGAGGTCTGCTTTCCTGATACCCTGTAGGGTTTCCTGATTTAGATTTCGTATAAAGTGGATGCAGCAAAGATGCCTGGGAATCAAATGCCATCTCTGCATCTGAATGCTGTTAAGCAGCTCCCATGGCATTTCTCCCCAGCTCTCCATGTGCGTCTGTCACTAAGCTCACTCCCAGAGATAAAACAGCAAATGTGAACTCCTGTGGGAAAGAGCATTGAGTAAAAACCTTTCTTGAAGCCCCGGGAACGCTACAGCTCAGTCAATCATGAGCCCTTCAATCAGCGCGTCCATCACACCTTGTACACAGAAGGGTTTGCAGCGTATGAGTGTTAGGTAGGGAAAACGAAATGTTTGGTACACACAGAACAAAGTGACTATCTCTGTTTAAAAGGCTTAGCAAATTTCACTGTATAACACTCAGATTGTTACTGCTCAAAAAACAGACAACCCATAAACAAGCAAACAAAAACAGTGCTCCCTCTGCTTTGCTGGGAAATCATAATGTTAAATACCTGATAATTGTGAAGTAAATACTTTTTCTACCCATTTGTGTCTTCAATTAATAGATCCAGTCATTTATATTGGTGTCTGTTAAATATTACTGTTGTATTTGTCTGTCTGTAGAGGATGCACCTACTCAGGCCTAGGTAACTAGGCAAGAATTATTGTTTCCAGTTGCAGTGAGAATACCACAGCAACTCTTTCAAGACTGCAGAAGCAAATGGGTAGAGGGAGAGAACTTGAAGCACAGGCCAACATCAACAGGAGCCATGGAGCTGGTGCCAGGCAGTCACAGCCATCAGGCCCAGTTACAGCAAAAGATGTGCACAGTCATGGAGATGCAGACCCCAGCAAGAACCTCCACCAACAGGTCCTGGGTCTATGTAAATTGCTACTTATTTATCTATGAAAAAGGATTTGCTTATTTGTTTTTTTGAATATACATATAACATTAAAAGCAGGAAATAAACACAACAAATTGTTCCAGCCACAGCAAAAGAATACCTTGGTTATGAAACCTTAGCAGTGTCAGACATGCCTGGAGGGGGAACACCCTACAGCCTGTCCGTTTGGCTAACCTCTGTCTTTAGGAAGACCTCGAAAATCTCTCGGTACCAGGGCTGCCAAAGAGAAGCAGCAACAAATACCATGCTCTGCCCTGAGCCTAGAGACTGGGGCAATTCCTCCTGCCAGGAACCTATAGAAGTTCAGAATGAACCAGAAGACAGGATATTAAAACATTTGTATTCTTTCCCTCTCCTCTCACCAAAAATAAATAAATAAAAATCTGCAGCTTCTGATTTGCTTTTCATTCCCTTTTTTAAAGGAAGTTCCAGGTCAGCTCCCAGAAGCTGCAGAGAAGCTTTTGGGGTTTAATAGTCCAGAGTTAATTGCCATTCATTTGGCAGGTTTGGTACAGAAGGCAGGTCAGAATTAATTTCTCGCTTAGCCAACGCTGAAATTCACATTTAAAGTATAAAAAGCTATAGCTGCTACTGAAGTCTCATTCAGAGTAAGATGATCGCAGCAAGAACTTGTCCTGAATATAAAAAGCGTTTGGGAACTTACACCTCTCAAACAGAAAAATGAAAGTTGAAAGAGAAAAATAAGAAATAACCCAAATTTATAATGAAGGGTCAAACACACCTCTGCCTGCCTGTGTGTAGCTACTGCCTGTGACAAGGGAATTGAGCTCCAAACCGCAGCATCTCCATCAGTCAGTCTTTTGGGCAGCTCAGTGCATGGCTGATTGGAGTCACGTAATCAGGTCAAAAAGGTTTCACAATGGCCCTGAATACGGTTGCTATCAGAAAGGGGGCTCAGAGCTGTGAAGATCAGTTACTACGTAAGTAACATTCAGTGAGATAGATTAACGCTTTCATCAGGATGGGGAGAGGAAGGTAGGGCTGAGGAAGCAGAAGCAGGATTTTGAAATGAGTACAGCACTGCTTTCTTTTATAAAGCATTCTGGAGAAACAAAGTGTTTGAAATAAGACAGCATCTGTAAGTAATTACATGAAGTATTAACATTTCCTGAAAGGAGAACATGAAAGTATGAAAGTTTACATAAACCAAAGATACTGAACACAAAAACGCCTTTTCTTAGGATGGCCTTCTGCAACACAAATGTTCCTCCACACTTCCCTTTTACTAAGCCACCTGCCTGATGCCATCTGTTGTTTCTTGTCCCACTGTTAGATTTATAAAGTCACTAGGATGAAGGGGCCACTTTTGTCATTGACTGTATCACGCTGGGTTGAAAGCAAAGAGATGCATGCCCACAGTGGACGTGTTAATTAGGCACTTCCATCCTAAAATGAAATTTTGAAAATCCTTAGTTTCTGTCTCAATCTAAAGATATGTAAAACATAGAAATATTCCTTTGACTTTCAAGTTCTCCAGGAGCATCACATTATCTAACCTGTGTAGGGATTAGGTATTTTGGCATTGTTTTGCCTGTCTCTCCAAGATGCCCCACTTAATAACATTCTTGGATTGCACCTGCTACACGTCAGGCATATAAAAGTTGTCCTTTAGTGAATTCAGGCAATGATTTGTATTTTTCTTCCATTCCAATATGGAAAAAGCAAGCAGAAAAGTTAATTCTGAAACCCACAGACATCCTTCATTTTAACAGGTGCCCAAGTTTAGGCTCAGAGGAATGCCTAAAAAGCACTAACACCCAAGAGCAATGTTACTTCTTGCATGCATCAAGAAAAAGCTGAAAATGTTCTCCTATCCCATGGATATTTGGATGGATGCTCTTACAGAGGAGATGCCAGAGGCCACATTACTATTCTTCTATTCTCCTCCCCTATTTTTTTCATACTCACTGTATACCAAAATACATATAAGCTCATTGACTTTCTGAGCTAAGATGGAAGGAAAAATTCTGAGTGAAACCATAAAAGCCACAAAATGATTATCGTAGGCAATAACAGAAGCAACCCACTGTAGTTCATGCAGTTTCCAAGAGCTCGTTTAAGCCATAGTCCGCAGGAAGATAAACTATATGAAAATATGGCCACAATAGTTGTGTTCACCCAGGAAGCAAAATATACTGCTGAAGGCATTCTTAGACTGGTTTAGTTGCACCCATACTCGGCACCGTATTAGTATAAATATTTCTATACTGTAATAGAGAAAAATATTTACGAATACTTTGTACTGGCATCACTTCAGAACAAATCAAAATCACACAGATCCTTCTGACTAAGGCTGCTATTGAATTTTCCAAGCTTTAGCACTGTACTTTACAACAGAGAATGGGGCAATTTGCAAAAATAATATTTAAATATGTAATATATTCTAGCAGGAATAAAAACGACATCCACACATATCCAGTAAATATGGTTTAGAGACCTTTTTGAGAAGTCCCAAACATGTATACCCAGAAGTCAAGTACAATTCTGACCTCTAACATCACTTTACAGATTTGAATAACAACACTAAAGAAATAAGTGGCATTATTCCAAAATCATAACAGTTTACCAGATAAGCAGATGGCAACCCAAAACAACATGGAATGAAGAATTTACTGAAGATGTGTGTTGGGCTCCAAGGAAAACCAGCAAAAAGCACAGAGGCATATTAAATTCTTCTGGTTTTAGAGCGGTTCTCCCTTCTACAGCCACTCTGGAAGATAATATGGATGAAGACGTGTGATTGGACAGCTATATCTTTTATATCAGGAAGATTATTTTTCTCTGCACTGTTTCTCGCCAAAAAACTCAGGAGAGGTGGTCAAATTACAGCATCCAACATAACATAAGATTAGTTAGACTTTCAAAATTGTGTTGAAGTTGCTGAAAGTGCTTGGACTTCTATTCAACAGTCCTTTAGCCAAAAATCAATTTTTTTCAATTTATTTTTTTTTAAAAAAAAAAAAAAAAAAAGTGTAATCATCTTTCTTGTTTAGAGTCTGGAGACAAACAAATTTTCAATGCGTTCCCAAAGGGAGACTTTTAAATTTAAAAAGAAAACAATCATCAAAAGTTTTCCTGTCTTCCTCATCCATTGTCATGGAAGATAATTTATGAGGGAAAAAAAAAAAAAAAAGTAGTTTCACATTTTTTGGGTCACTTTTTAGCTGTAACAGTAGCACTAAGTTTTTTCTGCAGCTAATGCAGAGTCTGATCTGTCAATGGTTTATCCACAGAAAATGTTATCTACAAAGGGGTTCTGGAAAGGCTACTTTGAAGGGAGAAGAAATTGAAAGGAAATTGTACAGCAAATGAATAAGTAAAACTATTTTCTCTCTCCTGCATTTTCTGACTTCCTTCCCAACCTATCATCTTTAATTAAACTCACTGCAAGTTTGGAAGCCTAGTAAATCCAGGAAGTTGCTTGTAAAGTGGCATATCAAAGCTCTAAACACCTCCTGTTCCATGGCTCTGGATTTAATAATTTTCCTTTAATAGCCTGTGTAGCTAGAAGCATTTTTGCCAGTATGACTGATTTAGTACCAGCCTCAGAATCTCCCTTCAAGCCTCACTCAAAGCTTGTGATTAGCTGATTCTGGTAGCAATATAAGCAGTCTCCATGGATTCTTGAAATAAAACATTTTACAAGTCTCATCTTCACATTTGGTTGCTATCCAATCTTCTCTTACACAGAACATAACAAATTTACAAGGGATTTTGCCCAGTTAAGGATTACTGGATTTAAAAAAAAAAAAAAAAAAAAGACTCATTAGCTATAAAGAACCCCATGGATTAGGCGTGGATACACCGAGCATTGCAAATGTCTGGCGCACTTTGTTCCTTTTTAGACAGACATAGGAATACGCTTTGTTTCTGAGAGCAAAACAAACTGAAACAGTAGATTCCTTATGAATTGCATGTGTGTTATTTGTTGATATATTTGTTAAACCTGTGGAGAGGTTATGAGTATTTCAAAATAGGACTGTCATCTTGCTGTATGTTTGTACAGTAACTAGTTCAAAGAAAAGCTGATCAATGACTGATGGCACTAATGCACAAATACCTGAATTGTTTCCCGTTTCCTTAACTGCATAAGAAACTATGGGAAAGGACAGAATGGTTCCATGCGTAGCTCCGTTCTTTGGCTTTGTTCTTTTTGTTGGTGGTGGGGGGTTTTGTTTGTGTTTTTTTGTTTGTTTGTTTGTTTGTTTATTTATTTTGTAAAATTAAGAACAATTAGATGACTGGAATGAAGAAATGTCAAAAAAATTTAAAAAATCCTCTGGAAAGCTAATTGAATAAAGTGCTACATACAAACTAGGTTATTTTTCTACCCCTGACAAGACCTTCAGTCTTAAATTTAGTTTCCACTAATTAAATTTCCCTAAAATGTACACATATGCTGCAAAACATGCCACAGAATGAATCTATTCAATAGCCTCTGTACCCAGACTCTAGAAGGAGTTTTGCAGGCTTCTTGACAGGAAAGAGACAATAATCCAATAGCTTCATCTCTTTGAACAATATAACTAGGGATTTGGGAAAAAGCCCATATTGGAGCTTAAAAATAAAGTACTAAGACTGTAAGTTGAAAGTACATTTACTGTCAGTACTGCTCTCCAGCCAATGCCTTTCCCCAAATACAGCAAATTAGCAGTACCTTTATGCATCTCCCTGGCACGTCCTGCTTGGAAAAGATTCTCAAAGCAAGGAGCCCTTTGGTCTCATGTCACAAGTCTGCTTATGCACTGCACTCATTTTTTTTGCCTTACTCGCAGCTGCACTTGGAAGCCAGGGCTTGAGACAAGGAATCACCAGTAGTGAGGAAGGACAGGAAATCACGCACCAGCTCCATGTGCACTCACAGCTAAGCACAGAGAGGAAAAGGAAAGACCTGGCCACAGCAGCTTCATTTATCATCCAGCATCTGGCAGTTTACGGTGACATGCTAGGCTACATCATTAGCCTGCTTTGCACACTGTAACCAGGAAGAGCTATCTGTCTGAGGCCAGCTTTAGGTAATGCTGCCAACGTGACCCGCATTTTCGTGCGTACAGAGAGGAAAGGAGGGAAGCTGATGCTACTTCCCTTGCACTCAAAATGTTCTGCTGTGCTTGAATAAGTATTGGCCATCCTACCAAATACCCCTGCCGTTCCTCATGCTGAGCCGGGCTGTCTGTCAGCTATGAAAAGCCTGTGGTCACGCATGGTGGGGAAGGATCACAGCAATGAGACTGCCCTCCTCCACCTTCTAGAATAGGAGCTGCAGAACAGGATTTCCTTTCCATGTTTCTGTGGCACTTGCACTTCCCTGGAAGGGAAGATTGCATAGTGTGTCCACAACTTGACATAAGGCCCATAGTGAAAGGATCCAGCATGAAGATGAATTTCGTAAAAGAAAAAAAAAAAACAAAAAAACTTTTTTCTCCTACAGATGAAATCTCTATGTTTTAAGAAAGAGGTCAAGAGGTCACAGGCATCAAGTAAGCACAGAAAAAAATAGGAACTTAGATTTCTACACTTAAATACATTTTTCTACCCTAAAACACATTTGCATTCTCAAACTGCTTTGAATAATTTTAACAAATATTAAATTATACATTGACTAGCAATGTTGAATTGCAGCAATAGTGACTGATTTGCTAACTCACTTTGGTATCTAGGAGCACAGATAGGAAATTAGCCAGGGGACACAAAATCAACTTCAGTGTGTACAAAACAGCCATAATATCTCCTAGCCTAATAAAACATACCTCTTATTTCAAAGATTTTCCTCCTCCATTATGGTATCAGAGCAATCCCTACAGGGAGGAGAGCTGTCGGCACCCATGGACACTCACAACTGGTTTTCTCCTGTTCCTTCTCACAAGCACAAACATGTACCAGAACACAGCTTGGGTCTGTCACACACCTCCTCCTCAAACCCCTGCTAGCTGCAGGGTAAGTGACCCAACAGCCATTTCATTTTGGCAGCAAACAGATGAAGGCTATACCAGCAATACTCCAGCTTCAAAAACTTCTTACTACATGCTGAAATGCCTTCCCCCATGCAGTATTTTAAAGCCATTTTAATCCTTGTCAAGTGCCAATAAGCACATTAAGAGGCTCTTCTTATCAGGTGGCAAGTGGCCCTAGTTTGTATCTGTTTCTTCACCTTCTTCATATTATTTTTTTTTTATATTCTCTCTTCCTTTCTTTTCCTCACCAGTCAAACCTTCCCTAACCTTCATTGCTAAAATTTACCTTTCCTCACCAAACCCACAGATGAAATTCAGCCAGCTTGTTGCAGGTCTTTTATTTTTTTTTAAAGTCCTGGGTAAGAGCCTGAAATGTAATTTCTATAAATGTTCACCTGGACTAAACCTTCACATTCCACGAGCATACACAGATCACGTCATATGCATTTAGTAATTTGACAAATCATTTTTTCCTGCATTATCACAGGGACATTTCACAAATGAAAGAAACATGGGAAGAACTTATTGGATCATAAAAGGTTTTTTAAATGATAAACTTAAGCAGCAGGTTTTTAAGAAGAACAAAATTTGTCCACCAAAGCCTAAAAAGCAAAGCTACTTTCCTATGTAGACCTCAGATTTTAGGAACCAGATAACTGATAAAATGCATATGGTTGGCTACCAGCTTCCTCCTCAACATCCCAGAATTCTAAACATGTTTGGCATTACACTGTTTTTCCAGGATTTGCAAAACACAGACAGGAAAAAAAAAAAAAAAAAAAAAAAAAAAACCACCTTTAAAAGAGAGAACAAAAATAAATATTAGTCACCTCCTATACTGTTTAAAAAGGCTTTACCTATTAGCATCTAATCCAAACTTCTTCGAGGCCCCTCTTCCTTGCCAGCATCCCTTCTTGCCATTAATTTCCTTTGACTGCATTTGAGAATCTATGCCAAGCACACATACCAATTCATGCGTGAAAGTTTTAAAACAGCTTTCCATTGATTTTTAGCCATTCCTCCTTATTACAGAAGTCATCACACACAGCCAGAAGTCAAAGAAATAGACAAGGGTAGATTCATATTGAGAACTACACAAGTAAGACATCAGGTTTTCTATTAAGCTGCAGTGCAAGCGGGAGCAAGCGGGTGTTCGGCAGTATGTAATTCCACCCTGTACCCACCTACGCAGTCAAAGAAAGGTTCATGGCCAGCAGGGAGATCCAGACATAAGCACAAACAAACAAAATACTCTTTGGCTGCAGGTACAAAGAAACGGTTACTCTCTGTCAGTAAACTCTCCTAAGAAGGAAGACGCCAAAGAAAAACAACCCATGAAAGTAGAAGCCTGATGTTGACTCAGGTGACCAGTTCCTGTGCTTTCTCTGCCCCTAGATAAAACTCTATAGGAACTTAAAATTCAGCTCATTGAATAATGAGAAATATTTCCTCACCACCAACCCAGTAGGACTTCCTTTCCTTTTGGCACCTAGTCTTCCTGTATCACTTCTCTAGACAGCGCACAACTTGTAACCTCAGGCTGGGTGCTAAAGTTCCAGGGAAGTCTGGGCTTGGCCCTCAGCTAGAGTGAACAGGTCTCTGCCAGACTGAGTATTCAGACATGAAATACTGATCAAATTCCTGAAATTATTTAACAAACTTTTAAGTCCTTTTTGAAAACTGCTTTTTTTTTTTTTTTTTTTCCCCAAATGATTGCACATTAAAATATGGGGCTTCCAGGGCCCATAATCTGCTCCTGTGTCAGAGAGTCAAGCATCATTCAGCCACCAGCTACCTCTGTCTTCTCTCTCCCATCTGTGCCCAAGAGTCCAAGGCCCAGCTTGCTTGAAATTCATGACAAAAAAGGACTGTAAATACTGCCAAAGATAATAGTATTAACTTCCAACTTCAGGACTGCTATTTTCCTCTTCCCACACCAGATTATTTTTCTCTCAAATAAAATCTTCAACATTTTAGCAGCTTTACTCATGACTCGACCTGACTAGTTCCTCAGAGCAATGGTTTTCAAGTTGTAGTCTGCAAAGCTCTCAAGGTTGGTGGATATCTGTAAGGGTAACTTGAAAAGAAAGCATTAAAAATTCAAGCTGATTGTCTGTGGGGCTTTAACTTGCTATACCGAGATCTGTATCTTCAGTGGAAAAGGTTGAGAGGTTTACAGAAGAAAAAAAGGTTGAAAACTACAACCCTACAGAGCAAAGTACAAGAATGTTGAAGTGACTTGATAGTTTTAGACCCAGATCTGAATATACCTTTCTAGCTAAAAACACAGTGAGCTTCTCTCTCATTTTTCTTTTGTAAGCTAAACAAACAGCTATTCTACCGCAAAGGAACGACTACGGTTCATATACAAATCACCACTGCCAATAATTATTTTGGTTAGGGAGTCCTGACTTGCTTAGCAAATGTGTCAGCATTCCTTTGGTTTTGCACCATCTTGACACTTTTGTCTAGAAGCAGAAATAACATGAGAAAAGCTGAAATCCATTCCTTCCTCTTTTTCTGAAGAAAGATGAATTCTTATATGCTACAAGCATGGTCTCCAGCAGACCATTTTCTCCAATTGCTCTGCAAATATTACATCAAAAGGGAAAGATCACCTCACTCACTCACCCCCACAAACCCCACATTCCACAGTAAATCTCTGGCTCTTTCTGTCCTGGGAAACAAAACACTTATAGCTCAGATAAGCACTATTTCTCTCCAGATAACTAGACCCCAACTGCATATTTCTGCATATTATACCAAGCACAGGGGTTAGAAAAAGGGAATAGGGAAAAAGATTCTACTGCACATTAAAAAATGAAGATCTTCCTCTCATTAGCAACGTATCCTCCACCCATTTTACTGCTGTTTACCACCTCCTTCTGATGTCAGGGATGCTGGATCACGATGAACCATCATTGCTCAAGCCCGGCCCCAGACTGTCACCTTGATTTAGGTGGCATGATCCCCACACCTGGCCCCACATTTCAGACACAAGGGGCACCAGGTCAGGCAACATTTAGGGACCTGTGTGCAGCTGCAGGGATTGAAGTGCCAGGTATGGACTCTAATAAACACAAAGATGGGAATAGAAACTTACCCTACTGATGGAAAATGGAAGACTTTGTAATAATTTAAAGAAAAAGCAAGAAGCTTATAAAGAATTAGAATCTAAACATTCCATAAATATATTTGAAATAAATATTACAGGAGTTTATAGAAAGCAATTCACAGATATCCCCCTGATAACATTATTGTTCTCTGTAATGCAAATGGCATTTGTTTTTTGGTGATGCAGAACTGTGCAGCAGCACAGTCAGTGGAGAAAACATTCTGCTGGAATGATGTTTTGCGTCACTATATTCAATAATAGAACCCTAAATTGCAGTAAATATTGAAGTGAGCTTTCAGCATATAGGGAAGTGAGCCTGCATCAAGAACTGTAAGGCATTTCTCTAATAAGAAGATATAAAAGATTTAAAAGATGTTTCCCTTTCCGTGCACACACTTGCTTACCTGGAAATAGTGAAGCATTTATTTTTTTATTACCTTTTTAGGGCTGTTTTAGTGCTAATTCTATACATAAAATAGCAAAAATGTGCTTTCTGAAGCATTTTGCAGCTCACCCCTCTTTCATATACCAAGAAAACAATAACAACAGCCGCTAGGGAACTGCGTTGTGTAGATTGAGCCTCGCAGTAATCTGGCACTGTCACCTCCCTGGGTCATCACCTTTCTTCCAGTGACGGGCACATCGGAGCCGACACCGCTCTGCTCCGCTCACCAGCCGCCTCCCTCCCGCAGCAAGCCCAGGCCCCCGTGGCTCTGTCCAACAGCAGGGCTCCGTGGGAGCGGTTAAGCATTTTCATGAGGAGAGGACAGAGAGGTGAGAGAAAATGTCAGTCATAACTGGAAATATTGCAGTCCCAGCTGCACTGGTGCTCAAAGAAGGAATATCATTTATGTGAATTCTGCATAAATTCTATTATTTCCACATTGTAATTCTCTGGAAGGAATAACACCTCTGACCATTGTATTCACTGAATTTACTCTTTGTTCCAGTAACCCAAATTTCCAATATTTAACAAACTGAAAAATAAAGATGGATTTCTCCAAAACAAGACAACAGGCAGAGAAGAAACATATGCGGTGTATTTTCATTTCGCTTAGAAAAAACTACTTCACTCTAGGCATATTAGCGCCTCATCTTTACATTTTTCAACGTTCAACAGAAACTGCAAGAGATCTTCTGTGCAAGCCGCTTTCTCCTGGAGCACAGTCTGTTTTGTCCCCTGTACACCTCAGCAGCCAGCCAGGGGGGAGCCAAAGGAGCCTTCCCCTGGCCGCAGGGGGCAGCAACAGAGCTTTTCTTGGGGATGACTTTTCAGCCAAATAAAAAGCATAGGAGAGATGTAGAGAAGACAGATCTTCCCTGCAGGCACAAAAAGTGCTCCGTGGAATGGGATGCTACCACCAAAATGACATCTGCAAAACTTCTC
Source organism: Aythya fuligula (assembly GCF_009819795.1). Taxonomy (NCBI): domain Eukaryota; kingdom Metazoa; phylum Chordata; class Aves; order Anseriformes; family Anatidae; genus Aythya; species Aythya fuligula. Next base: position 27,203,894 of record NC_045566.1, on the reverse strand, counting down.
TCCTTCTGTGACTCCGCAATTGTTCTGCCAAAAGGAAATCCTGTAAACCAGTGACGGAAGGGAAAGAATTTGCTACTTAAGCCCTCTTATGCCTTTCAAATGTTAATGTTATCAATCAGAAAAGACCAGAAACATCTCTCTGCACATGAGACAATTTAATTCTTCCATGGTACAGCAATCAGCGCTATGAGCACTAATCTGTAATGACAATGACATTTGTTCTTCCCCACCATTGTATTCATTTTCTTTCAGAAGCATGGCGTTTAGTGAAGTGGTTTGAAAACTAACTCTGACCATGCTGTGAAATACCTTTATTTTTTAATCAACATTATCAAAATTTGGAAGTACACACTCAGAAAAGAGGAGGAAACACATTTATTGTTACATTTGTTGCATATGTTTCCATATGCTGTTGCTTGTCTGTGTTATTTTGAGCTTTATCTATTTAAAGAAGTTGTATGATATATAGAAGACAGCAGGTAGAGTGATTGACTGAAAGTCAGATGTTGAACTGCCACAAAGCTATGGAGTGGATAAAAATATTTCTCTACCTCTATTCTTTCCATAGAAAAAAAAATCCTGGATTATGCACCCTGTATCATTTTTTTTTTACTAAAACGTTTCAAAGTGAAAAGGTACAAAGGGTAGTATTTAAAATAAATATTTTCATGTCTTCATTTTCATTTTCTTAAAAAAAAAAAAAAACCAAAAAAAAAACAGTATAATATTGAAGGAGAAAAAGTCTGCTCATTCTCAGTTAGGTTTACTAAATCAGTCATGAAGGCAGCTGATCTAAAATGCATCAGCTGTCACCTGCTCAGTCTCAGTTTGACAGTTCAATACCTCCTCATCTTCTGAGAGTGGCAGTGCTGAGACCTGAGTAAACCGCGTCTGTATGCAAACTGTCACAGAGTTCTTGGCATATCATTAGGCCTGACCTCCACGGCTGCAGTGACAACAGGGAACATTACAGGCAATTGTCATCGGAGATAAAATTAATGTACGGGTCTCCAAATTCAGCGATGGGAGAGGTAAGCCCCACAAGCAGCCGCCAGCTAACGAACTACATAATAACAGTGAGATAATCTCACCCCTTTGGAGAACACAAATTATGTCACAGATTCAAGGCATGTCTCACTTCAGATCCATAGGGGTACTTCTCCCTCAGCTTTTATCTGGACCAAACATGGCATACGACTGTCAGTATGTCCCAGTTACCAGCTTTGGGTAGGAAAATGAAGCCTCATTCAGGGCTACAAAAGGACAAGCTCAGACACAGTCCCCAGCAGGGACAGTCAGGGTCCCAGTCGGGGTGGGTAGGAAAGCATCGCCTGCCATTCCAGCAGCCCCATTGCACGGACCGGCATGGTACCGCTCACTCCGGGACACCCCCCAGCAGGAACCCACACAGCCACAACCAGAGTGGGAAGCCACAAGCTTCCCACTGCAAGCCAGCAGCGTGTTCCCACTGCTCCCGGCCTAACTTGCCTTGGAAGGCACCTTCAGAGCTGCTTAACACATAGGAAAATGTGTCCTGGATAAACAAAAGATGGGTTATAAGAGGCAAAAATCCTTATTCTGGAGTCTTCTGAATTTTTATGGTATTGCCTGCAACAATAACTGCATTTGTGAGTGCTAACAAAATTTGGTTAGTTTGTGTTACCTGAAAATTTGAATGCTATGATGGTATGTGACCCCATTGCCAAACATCGCCACTACCCCATGGATTACTTTTATAATAAAGCACACAAACAAACAGCCTGTAGCTCAACCTATACAAGGTTCCTCAATTTTTACTTTTTTTTATGGTGAACTGCCGTATGAAATACATTTCTTCTAGGCTTTGAAATTGAGGAGAACAGGATCAAAAACAGCCTGTACTCATTAGGATGTCCCCACATAATTCATTCATAGTCCCACTTCATACTGCCATTCAAGAATTACGAGGTCATTCCTAACCAAAAACTATTTCATCTCATGTCATCTCACTGTCATATTTCTCTATACTAGACTTCTCCAGTGGTCAATCAATAGCAAAAGCAGACACAAAGTCCAGCAGTTGAGCAGATATTTGAGTTTTTCTAAATCTCCAATTCCCTTACAAGTTCAGTCATTTTCTATTGAAGTCAACAGTGGAAACAGCCCTTCAAACTACTTGTACAGTCTGTAGACAATATATTGCATAGTCTGTAGAGAACGATAACTACATTTCCAATAGAAGGTATTTCTTCAAGCCCTTTTAGAAGTTACTACCAATTTCCAAGAATACCTTTCCCCACCACACCCCATTTCATAAGCCTGTACCATTCCTCACAGTCATTACTGAATTTCCGACCACATTTCCCCAGGCTTGATACCTTGGTATTGACACACCACCACACAGGAGGCTATAGAAATTGGGTAGCAAACAAAGACAGACAATCACGGCAGTAAAAATTATTTTTTAAAAAGAAAATTAACATTTAAATCCATAAGTCCGAAGAGCTGGGTTAGGATACGGAAGGTTATTCTTTTAATTTTGGTTTGATTTGTTACAAAGTAGGTTTTGAAAATGTAAACTGACTAGAAGCACGTTGGTAACTGTCTGTATGTGGAAAATGTTGTTTTTATTCCCTTTCTAAGAGAAATAACTGACAAGGTGAATGCTCTTGAAGCACTACAATATCCATTTCTGGTTGAGTTACAGCCCTTCGGCAGTAAGCTGTTTTCAAATTATGTAACCATAAACTCATGCGTCTTCTCTTTTCTTGGTGTTTTTCTTTTTTTTTTTTTTTTCCTCCAAACAAGAAACATGCTTTCTCACAATGACTAACTGACGAGACAATTGACTGATCCTAGAGAGCACTAAACAGACATCAAATAATGACCGCAAAGAAACTTGCAGGACCTACCAGCTTCCAACTTTCTCCTGTCTCTGCTTAAAGTAAGTCTCAATGTTTGGGAGGGGGAGAAGAGAAACTATCATAAATCTTATTTAACATCAGCATGAGAAGACTCAAACACATTTTACATGCCACAAATAGTTAATAAAAGATGAATGATTTATTAATAGCTGGTTTACTAAGCAGCAAATCAATGGCTTGTTTAACAGGCTGCTTAGAAGCACAGGAGGTATACACGTTCTTAACACCCTTTACTGGTACTGTTGAGCACTGTTTACCACACACAGTACTCCTGTATGTCTGTAATGTATGTGTACCTGTTAATCATTTATAATCCTTTCATCAAGCATTTATAAGGGGAGTTAATACGAAGCTGGCTGCAGAAGCTCCCAGCACTGGGGCTCCCCAGCACTGCAGCCACCGGGGGTGCCTCAGTCCTGGCGGGTGCTTCAGGATCCAGCCAAAGCACGGCCAACGACAAACCCCGGTGATTAATGCTTAGAGCACAAATTCATCTGTGGTGTGATACCAACCAGCCATGTAGTTCAGAGAAGGAAAAGGGAAGAGACAAGAGACAGGAATCCAGGGATAAGCAGACATACCGAGGCACTGAACTGCGACAAATGAGAATCTAACGCTCCTTGGGCTCCAGCAAGCTGCTAGCAGAATAAGCCACCAACCTGGCACCTAATCATGTGTCATGCAAAGTATGTTCTTTCCCTTTGAGGATTACATTGTATTTCCTTTTTTTTTTTTAATAGAAAAAAAGTGTTTATTACCTTCTGCTGTTATTTATACATTTTTATCCTGGTTCCCTTCCTGAATCCCTCTGAAAACCTGTCATTCATCCCTCAGTTTCTCAGGCGTTTGGGATATAAACAATTTTCTGATTTCAATTTTCAAATTTTCAGTTTCCCTCTCTTATTTCAGCTTGTCTTTTCAGAACTACGGTGCTCAATAATGAGCACAGTATTTTAGCTGCATACATACCATCAGCTTACATAAATCACTCAAATACATCCCAACTAGTTGGCCCCCCTTTGTCTGAAGTTGGGCACAGCATTTAATATTATTTAGTATCTTGTTGCTTGTTTTGTTTTGTTTGTTTGTTTTTTTACAGAATTGAAAATCATCTCAGGCTCCACTAAAATTTTTAGCCTCTTTTGCAATGCTCATTACATTTTATCTGAACTCTTCTGGTCCTTACTGATGCTTTCTCTGATAGGTCTCTCAGTGTTTATTCAGTCTCCTTTAATGGCACAAAGAATTTTGTGATGTTGAAGTGTTGCTATTTTACAGTCCCCTTCTTAAAGGTAACTGAAAACAACAGACCTAGAACACAACTCCACCCTTTGCTTTCTGTAACGGGTACAAAAGACACATGCAACCACTGTACTGGGAGAGGATATCCTGTAAGTCATTAGAATAAAAAGAGAAATTCAAAGCCATTGACTCATATCAGGACTGAAGTGCCGTCCCTCCTCTTCACCACACCATGTTGGATCACTTGTGATGAATGATCTCTGCGCAGATTGCCTTTATCCTTGTGAGTATTTACTAGGTCTAAGCTTAGGACACTGAAGGAATACTGTTCTAAGTATGCCTCAACTTCACTCAGTTTTCAGACAGGAAAAGCTTTGGAAGGCATCACACGAGCTATACAATGGAAAGATAATTGCAGGGTAGTGAAATGAAGTTGAATGCAGCAACTTAAAGGTAGTACAATGAAGTTAAATGCAGTAACTTAAAGATACAGAGTGAGGAATTATTGTTCTTATGCTTCATCTGATTACAAAATTACCACTTGAGGCAGCTGTAAAAATGTGACAGTTATATCATCTCCATGGAGCTCAAACACACAGAAATCCAAAGCTAAGCTCCTGACATATGCCAGTTGCTACTGCAAAGCCTGCGTAATGTTTTCAGTGTTGCAAGATCTTCAGCAGAAACAATCCCATACTACGCATAAGAAGTGTACATACAGAGTTATCGATACTTCAAAATGACAGTGCAAGTGGTGCAGTTCTCTTTATTACACCCAGCACCTTCTGCAGGCATTAAGTCACAGCTCCCAGCACTTCACACCAGCTCTTTCTGAAGGGCTGGGTGATGGAGCTGCTAGGGAAACACCCTGGCCCTTTTGCTGCCTCAGACCCCCAGAGCCCAGTTGCAGTTCTTCTTCTCAGGAGCTGGGCCAACACACACCCCACTTTTAATTCTTCTTCCTCCATGTTCCAAACCAGATTTTTCAGGCTACGTAATTCTACTGATGCTGCTTAAAACTCCTTTTTCACATCAATACTTTATTTCATGTTTGTCATTCCTGGCATTCATTAGTAGCCAGGCAGCCATTAATCACTATTTTCTTTTTGTGAATCCATCCTATTTCAGTTCAAAGATTCCACTCAAAATTTTAAGAGTCAATAAATAAATTGCAGCATGAATATTTATGTACTTAAGCCAGTTAAAAATATACATATTAAAAAATATCCTTTGGAGATAGCTTTCTGTCCTGTAAGAGTATTTGACAGTGGAAACCATTTTAGGTCAGGCAAGAATAGGTCTTATGAAAAAAAGAGAGTAAACTACACAATAGCAAAATAAAATTCTTCAAGAGCAATGCTCCTTTCACTGAGAACTCTACAGGGAAACTTTTGATCCCACTGTGAATAACACAGCATGCCCTCAGCTGAATGCAAACATTTATATTGTTATTACTGCCAATAACAAAATTTAACCCTAGAACTGTTAATAAATGGATCTATTTCATTGTAATTATGTGCTGTCATTTTCTGTTTTGTTTTAGATTTTTCATAAGAAAAGTAGCAGGGAGTCTGTCTGCAGTTATTTCTTTACAGATTTTCTCAATGAATCTAGATTTCAGCCTTCACAAAAACAATTGTTTTGAATGCCAATTGCTTTCGTATCCAAACAATTCTTAAACAATTGCATATGCTAATTCCAGACATGTACCCAGTTGTAAAATTTTGATCTGATTCAGATTTGGAAAACAGATTATTAAATAATTAATACCTACCATCAAATCAAAAGACCCTCAGGGCACTTGGCGATGGAAACGTCATAGGCAAGTGAGAGGTGCCTGGAAGCAGGGCTCTGGTAACCACATGGCAGCGGCTGCTGCTCCACCAGGGCCCTGTCAGCGATGCACCGAGAACAGCAACAGCTTTCATGTCTCCTGTCACCTACAGCTCCACGCACACACAACAGCCCAGCCTTTTTCACAAGAACATGGCACCATCAATGCTATACCAGGAGATCAGAAGGGAGTGGTCACCCATCTGTGCTCTCCCAGCCCACGAGAAAAAGCAGCACAGCAAAACTTCGCTGTCAGTAGCTCTTGCGGTAATGGGAGCATTTAATGCCAGAATTAACGGGAAAAACTGCAACGCTAGGGTGAGTTGCATCCCTTTGTCCAGATCCATCTTCGCCCAGATTTCATGTAATAAATGAATACTATGCCTCCAATGTTGTTGTTCATCTATCACCATGTCGGTGATTATCACACCATTACAAAACAAACAGAAAAAACTAATTTCAAGGAAGATTTATGGTAAGTGAAACACATTCAGACTTGACTGAGGTGAAAGTAACCAAATAACTCTGATGTTTGCTCAAACAAAAATATTTTCTTACAGCAAGATCCAATCAAAATACAGGCTTAAAGCATCAGTGCTGAAGTATTTGAACATAATTGCCAGCATAGGAAGGAATAAACACTGGTTAATAAAACCAGAATGAGATACATTAGCTAGATAAAAAAGACTATCATTCTGACTATCCAACTGTCATTACAGGTTAGTTCTTGATAGTGTGACCTTCAGTGCTGTCCAACCTAATTCTACACGCCTGCGATGTCTTAAATGCTCTGCAATTTAAAAGCAATAAGCTTAAAATAACCTTCAGGTTAAGAATACTGGGCTGGAAAAAAAAAATCACAGTAAAGAAATCTGTAGGCTACTGTTGAATCAGGCAGGGTCACTGTCCCTTAAAGAGAGGAAAACTGCAACAACAGAAGTATTTTATTCCTTTTTCTAAGATTTCTGGCTTTCTTTTCCTGCTTTGATACCTAACTAAAATGAACTATTTTATAAAATACCAGCAGGATGATGAAAGGGTGCCAAAATATATAGAAACGCCCGAAAAAGGAATCTGTGCTCTACAGTGCTGAGGGCATCCACCCCACAGCCATAGCTCAGCAGCTCTGCATTTTAGCTCACGTTCCTACAAAGATTGTTTGTTCCTTCAGCCCTCTGTGCATCCTCACCATGTTCCAGTAAGAATGTAGACAAGGTCATTTGTGTGCTGATAGGGTTTTTTAATTAGTTTTTGGTAACTTCTTCTAAAAGAAATACACTCGCCCACAAGCAAGTAGTGTGACAGAACCAGGGAGATGCCCCAGGCACACAGGAGTGCCACTGTGCCACTGCCCACTCTGCGATCAAATCCATCTCACAGACCTCATGTTAGCTCTCAGACAAGTTATGCTCACAGCATAATGTGATGCCACTTCAGACCAAGTTGTACCAGAATTAATGTGTCATCAGCCATAAAAACCACATTTCCCAAACTACAGGATTATAGTGATGGTGCTCACACCTATAGCATGAAATGTTTTTAAAAGTGGCCTGAGATTCCTGTTTGCTATGAAAAGATCTTTGTAAAAAAAAAATAAATAAATAAAAATAGCTCAGCTGTCTACTTGTACTTTTGCCTTTCTTCCTGATAAAAGTGAAGTCCAAGGGAGAGCAGAGTGAAACAAGACACTCTCCATATAGTAAAAAGCCCCTTCTGAAAGCGAGAGCATATGCTTTTAGTCAATGGCATGACTACACTTGTTTGAAGGCAGAGAAAAGACCACAAACGATTCCTTGCAGGTAGTATCTCCGCTCAGTGCAGCAAAAATAAAAGGTGTCAATGGATGAAGTAAGACCCTAAAATAAGAGTCATTCATCTTTAATTAAACTATGACAAGCATACAGATTGTAAGAATGGCAAAATAAGTTTTACGAAACTTAACTGACTAACTAAATCAAATCTTAACCACTGCATAGGTTGTCTAAGTGCATTGCACCATGCATCGTACATTCATTTCTATTAGAATTCATCTCCAGCCTCTCTTTAGCTTAATAATTTTTCATTTATTTATCATAACTGAAAAGTATCGTCTCACTTGTGATCCAGAATCTCGTATGGACTAAGCAACATCAAAATTCCCTTCTCACAGAGAATGAAACCAACATTGCATCATCTCTGTGATCAGTAAAGCTGTGTATAACTGTGCTGTAAGAAGACAAATTACTCTTGAGCAGGAAATTTCTTTGGGATGAGAAACAAGGAACAACACTCGAGCCCAAGTTTTTCCTGTAATGTGTTTTACAAGTTCTATACATCATGAGATAAAATGCAGAAATCATGAGTGGGAGAAGCATGTAAGTGAGCTGGAAAACTATGTTATTTGTGTTTCTTCTGCACCATTCAGATGCCAACCTATAACAGGCACACAGAGCAATGAAGAAACAGAAAAAGCTGTGGGCTGTAAGAGGTCCAGAATGGCTTCAGCAAGCACACTTACATGGCTTTAAGCACAATGGCACCATTGCAAGCTAACATATACAAACTGTACAAAAAGAGAACACTTCTCTGTTGCCCTCTATTGTGTGGACATCTGAGAGCTGTCCTAGATCTTTTTCTAAGCTTTGAAAATTCATTGCTATTCATGCAAAAATATAGGTCTTGCGTTAGCTGCACATACGTCTTTCCTGACTGCAGTGAGGTTGAAGAGGTATAAGATGCTCCATCTAGAACACTGTCATTGTGAAAATAAAAAAAAAAATCACTCACATTTTTAAAGACTGGATTTACTTAATAGCGTTTACTTAATAGACTGTCAGAGAGCTTTGAAGGGCGATGATCCATGAACTAAAACTTAATGTATTATATGATAATGAATCCAAAGACGGACTATTGAGCAGATAATTACACATTCATAATGGGCAGTAATGGGGATTATGGTCCATATTATGGTCTATTATGCCTATTCTGAAATTTATATAACAGATTTTTCAACAAAGACATATCACAAAATACAAGAGGGCCCAAGCTACATTCTGCTCCCACACAGGAGCAAGACAACATAGGGGATGCACGCAATGCTATCAGTGCCCTTGCAGCAGTCCTTTTTCCAGCACCCACAATATACCTTTGGGAGGTTGCGAATGTGAGCAGTTACAGTCAAAAGGCAGCAGTAGTTCAGAGACCATTACTCCCAAACCTTCACGCAAGTAACGAGATGGTGACACATCACACAACATGCCTTGCTCAAATATGACCCTACTTTGAGAAAACATCTTGGGAAACCAGACGCTGTGTCCTCGAGACTTCCTCACTTGGAAACACCACAAGTAAATTTGCAGTATTTCAGGAGGTCACAACATTTAATAAAGTCAGCCTTGCCTTCCCCCCCCTTAATATAGTAATAAAGCAATGCAACATTTCAAACACATGAAATATTACTCCACCCTCATTGGAGAATTGACCTCAATATTTAGCTTCCACAATTCATTTAAGCCACATTCTATTTCACTCCAAAAGGGGAAAAGTTAGACAAGTGCAAGAAAATCTAGACATTTCCTATAAATATTATGTATCATTTCTTGAAACTGCCTTGCTTTATTTGTCTGGTTTGCTCCCTATGAATTCAAGAAAACAATAGGAAATTCTTAGAAAAGATCAAATATACAACAAACCAGGTTTGGTTTGGGCTGTTTTTTTTGTTTGTTTGTTTGTTTGTTTGTTTTGTTTTTTGAACTTTGGAAACCAGCCACAGGAAAAACAGAACAGAAGAATTGTATTTATGAAAAATACCCATATGAAACAAGGTTAGCTTGTAGGACAAACAGGTAAATGATATAAGACAGTTGCTGCACGTGTTTGACTCACACGATACATTCATTAGTGAGAAGGTAAAGGCAGTCTGATTTTAAAACCTGAATTATTTTGCATTTCTGTTTGTGAGGGGAGGATCAACAGCAGCTTTCTACCATCTTAGAATTAATCACACTGCTATATAAATCCTCTATATTTTAAGAACTCTGTAAGTGTGATTTCAGAAAAGTTAAATAATGTATGAAATTGAAAAATGTCATTCTTTTAATATCTTTCTCCTTGTAAAAAAAAAAAATGCAATTACAACTATAAAAAACGATTGTAACCTTCTTTTAAAGCATTATAGAACTTGTCATTGTTTAGTTAACCAATTCAGATTCAGCAAACGTGACCTACGATATCCTGAGGGAAAGACCTATTGTAGCAGTAAGCAATACATCTCTACACACTTGTAATTCAAAGGCACTGAGGCAAAAACTGTCAAAACATTACTAAAGTCGACAAGGATGTATGGTTCATTAGTCTAGGAACTGATGTGTTATGGACCTGTTTGTGATCAGCCTGGTAATTTAAATCAAGTTGCAAGTTTATGTAAAACTACTAGGACTCTATTATTAAATTTCAGATCATGCCTTCAAACATAGGCACCTGTAATTGTAGACATTTATCACAAGACCCTAACTAGTCCCCTATCATGTCAACTTAATCAATAATCAATTCATAAAATATCATTACTTTAATTGAAAATCTCTAGCTGTTTCCCTCGTATTGACTTTGAGGGAAGAACTGCAATATAACAGCAGTAAGCCAGTCTTTGTTCGTTAACATGGAATTAAACCGCAAATGATTCGATATTTAGAAGCAGCTACTTGTTGTAGAAAAGGGTCATCTGCAGCTGCAGATACAGTGGACTCACACCACACCACTGGCAGTCCATCCAGGCACACTTGACACAGGCCACCTTGCCATCACATCTCTTCATTCCCTCCGGCTTTGCACCCCTCGGAGGGACATTTCAAACACGCACTCACTGTCCACATACTCCTACTGCTCTACTGCCCACTCTGTTGAAACAGGGCAAAGACTGGTTTTGTGCAGTTAGCTTAAGGAGAGGAGGCATTACAGAGCTGGACATGTGGTCACTGCCTCAGTATTTCATTCACTGCAACAGGCCACCACAAAATGGGTCAAGATCAACTCCAAAAAAGAAAGCAGGGGTGATGACATGCTGCAGAACTGTAAGCAAGCAACAGTACTAAACATGAACAGATACACTGGATAACCAGGACAAAATAGCAGTTGTACAGTTAGTTGCTTAATTATCATGTGATATTTAGTTTTTCTGCATTTCAAGTAGCATATTATTAATACTGCCTCCTGCATTTCAAATTTCAATAATTTCAAAGTCTGGTGTATCAAGTTAGCACACACAAGTGAAACAAACCACTGCTTACATTCTGCAGCCCACAGAAGACAAAACAGAAGCACTAAGCACTGAATCCTTAAAGTTCATGACTTCCTGATTATGAGGATTATAATACACTAGAACTCGTCTTATTAATTATTAATTTATTAATCTAAAGTTTCTGCCTTTATATATCTTTTTATTCTTTTATGAAAATTACTGCAAGATGGGAATGAAGATTAACTTGAAAACACATGTTATCTGTGTACAAGATATCCCAAATTCTCTGAGGCTTATTATACTCCATGTAACATCAAAATACCATTAGATAAAGAAAATAAATCCATAAAAAAAAAAAAAAAAAAAAAAAAAAAAAAAAAAAAACAAGGAAGATCAAAAGCATCTGCTTACTCAATAGCAAAATACTACACTTATGTCTTAGTCATAACATGAGAAGTTCAGGGACCAACGCTGCTTTTCCAGCCTCAAGATCCAACAGCCAAGGCTCAGATGCTTGCTGCTATCTAAAAGGTTGTCGAGTTACCCTAAAGATGCCCTGGGAGAAAATGACACATTGCCTGGAACATTGCATTCTGCTGAGGAATGAGACCCTCTCCTAACTGCACCACTTCACAGTACTACTGTACCAACTGCAAGAAGGGGGGGGTTTCCCTGCAGGCCATGATCAGAAATCATTGATGCAGAAGACTCTGGAGAAGATGAGAAAGTAAAACACCTGTTCTCTCCAAAGGGCTTCCACCTATTAACAGCCCTTACAGATCTCTTTCTACCAAATGAAGTTATTATACACAAACACCAATAGCACAAGTTTTTTCCTTCAGAGATGCTCCTTTGAATGCCAGTTACTGTTGAAAACAGAGACGTGCATGCACAGAGCAGGAGACTAACAAGAATTTGTTTTGAGAGGTATCATCATTTCAGAAGGCAATCAAAACAAACTTGTTTTCTTTAAAGCTGTTCTTTAGTCTAGCCCGTGTGTCCATATTGCTCTTTGGTGTCAATCCCTAGAAGTGCATAAGTGAACACACAAAATAATAATAAAAGTTCATAGCAGGCCTAACCCCGTTCCATAACACACTGACAAGGCTACTATGGATACAAGCTCAAACAAAATGTGCACCTGTACTGATGAAGCACAGCAGTAGAGGGAAGGTATTCAATGACACAGCTCCAGAAATATACATGTACATATGCATATATATATTACACAAGAATTTCCATATACCCTAATGCTAGAAGTTTGTCACCTGGAAATTCATGAGAAAATTTCTTGTAACCTGTAGGTACCAGTTTTTATATCAAATTTTGATTTGAATTCAGGATTAAAATGAAATCAGCTTTCAAAGCAAAACAGCTTAGCCTTCTTCTCTCTCAAAACCAGAAGACACAATGAAGGGAAGCTTGTCTTAGTTTCCCCAGAACTGTGTGATATCCTGCATACACTTTTGATTTTTTCAAACAAGAGTCATTGTCCCAGTTACAGTAATGAAGCGTACTTGTTGAATTTTACTTGATAATTGATTGTGAAGTAAAAATTTCACATGTAACATATGATCTAAATTTTCACATGAATACTTGTAGGCAAAGACTGAAAGAGTTACTATATTATTACACATGTCACATTGTAAGGTATCTTAATAATTAAACAACTTCACTTTCCTGATGGAGAAAAGTCCTGGCTGAAATTTAAATGTAAGTACTCCAAACAGAAATATGCATGAGTAAACATTCGCTGCAATTAACTGAAGACCACAAAATCACCAGTAAAGATTGTAATGTACTTTTCTTCTGCAGCTTAGATAAAATCTGCAAGTTTTCTCATTGACTAATATCAAAATAGAACACAGAAGAAGTGAAATCTTAAGAAGTAATGCATAACTTTGGTTTAAAACTATAAGTTTCCACTTTCCACTTCTTTCCCCCAGGTCTGTTCTCTTTCCCCCTCTACCTTCACACACCAACAGATTTAAAAGACAGAGATAAGTGTTTTCACAAAACCTGATTTTAAGCTAGATAATATCTTTTTGGTCAAAACCTCTTTCAGTGTTCTTATTACTGCCTGCTAATTATTTGCATTGACTTATTTTCTTTTTTACAAGAACCTCAGGATAGTCTATACATATGCCAATTAAAAATGCTTACCTGCCTGCTGTATGGAATCATAAAAAGGCTTACAAGAGTCTTATTTTTCCTCACCAGCAAGCAGATTCATGCTAAAAATATACTAATTTGGATGTGTTATTTAATTTACTGACTCAGTGAAGTCATCAAAATTTTCATTCAAAAAATGCATGGAAAAATTGCCCTTAGTCATACCAGGAAGACAGGTACAGGGAGGGAAAAAAAAAAAAAAAGAAAAAGAAAAAAAAAGAAAGAAACAGTTTGTGCCCCACTACACCAGCTCACCAGCTGGAATGCTGACATTGAGAGAGACCTTACTTAAGTCTCTCCTATGCCCAATTTATCTCAGATGCCATTTTCCTCCTTTCTAATCCTCATGCTGCCTAGGGTGTTTTATAGCTTAAATAATCGTTGGACGAGGGTGTTTGTGGGAAACTGAATGATAACATCTAGCCTTCTGAGCGAATGCCACAATCATCAAACTATTTATAGGAAGGGGTCCTTGACGAGCCTCACTTACTCTTTCTGTGCTTATGTAGGATTCAGCCCATGGTGAGCAGCAGCAGGACCATGCTCAGCCTCGCAGTTCTGAGGTGCCCTGTTCTTACCCATGCAGAAACCACTCAGAGTACTGGAAAGCAAAATTTCAGACCTCAAACAAACATTAGTGTTGGAAACCGAGGAATATCCTAGTCTGGGGATAAGCCCAGCTGAGGAAGAAGGAATCTAGTTTGTGATTTAGATACTTAAAGAAGCTGACAGGCACCTGAGTCCCTTTAGGAATGAAGGTTTATGCCTTTACCATAAGGATTGACTTATGCTATTTCCACTTGATAGATATTGCTAATACAGCATAGTAGCAGTGAGCAGTCACACAGTGAAATAGCACTTGAACTGGACAAAAGGAGCTGTGCATTTTAAGTCTCTTTTCAAGGACATACTTTGCATCAGAGATTTTTATTTACAGTGCTCTGAGACATAGAAGAAAATGATGCTTGTTGCAGGCTGTAGGCTGATGTCACCAGGCCTCCCCAGAGCCCCAGCACATAGCCAGCCAGTGGGGTTACCACAGGAAGAAAACACAACGAGAGCTTCAAGTGTTCACACCAAGCTGTTGTGTGCAGCTCCTGCTTGTTTCTACAGAGAAAAGGTTGGGGCACCACTTCTCACCTGCCTCGTGCCACACTCCCGATTGCAGGAGTGAACTCCAGCAGCGCAGGACAGCGCGACCAGCAGCAGCCCTCACCCCGCGGCTGGGGGAAGCAGCCCGACCTGCACAACCTGCGGCCGCTGCGCCCTGCCTTGTCCTGGGTGCACCGGTGCCCACTTCCAGATCAGGCCCTAAGCAGTTTCATACTCCTACTAACCCCACACAACACGCAGCCATTAGGCTCAAAGCTTCGTTATAGGCAAAGAGGAAAGCACAGCATCGACGTGAAGCTGAGAAAGGACTACAGTATAATTGGAAGGCCTCAAAGGCTTCAGTCCAGTTTAGTTGTCATTACATAACTAACATAACTAACAATACATAACTAACAACAAACAAAAGATAAAGAATGCTACTACACAAATACCAACATGCATTGCCCTGTGTACTACAGGCACACTACCTAGCACCTCGCCCTCCCCTGGTGTCACGCTTGCCCTTCTGCTGCCCCTCGGCCTCAGCATGCCAATGGCCGCAGTCACACAGGGCCAGTGCCACCTGCATCCCAGCTCCACCGCCGGGAGAACCGTGATCTCCCTAGGAAGTACTTAAGGACATCTACATACTTTCTAACATTGTTTTAAACCTTGCTCTTTCTGTAGTGCTTCAAAATTATTGTATGCGGTGCATTTTGCATATGAGGTACTTGCTCTGTGCCAGCTTTTCTGCCCCTATCACTGGTTTTGCCCAGCTCTCAAGTCTGTGTTTCTTTAACTGGCCATCAGCGAGTTGTTCATAGCCAGGGGCCTCCGGGGCCCACCTGCGTCCCACCTCTCACCATCCTACACTTGCACTCTTCTGTGGGACATCCTGTGTCCCTGCCTCTGAGGCCTCTAACTCTTCTGTATGCTAATGCCATAACATTAGACTCGTGAATACCTCATTCCATACATAATTACTACTCATCACTACTATCTCTGTAAAAACACTGTTGCTGTATGATACAGACATAAGCAAAATAAAAATTAGGCCATTAGAAAAATTGTTGTTACAGCAAATCCAAGCATAAAAAGAAGGCTCAAAACCAGTCATGGCAAACTGAATCAAAGCACAAGCCCCGCACAGAGGCCTTGCAAACACATTACAAAGTCGTTGGCCTCGCTCACTGCATGTCAGAAAGGGCTGCAGAGCCCCATGCTCCCTGTCTTCCTACACCACCCCTCTGAGCAGCCCTGCCTGCTGAATTCAGTTCCAAATTCTCAGTGCAGCTCATTGCCCCAAAACTACTCAAGCAGGATCAGTGTGGGAATGCTCTATTTTAGTGGTGAGGGGCAAGCACTTACAAGCCATTAGCTCCAGCAATTAACAGTCTCACCCATGCAATACAGCCCTGGGCTGGGGCACCCACAGAGGGAAGGGCAGAAGCTGACTGCTGCCGCAGCTGGGTGCCAGCAAAAAAAAAAATAAATAAATAAATAAAATAAAAATAAAAGTCAGGGCTTGTAGCACAACTGGCGAGGATGCAGAGAAATGGAGCCAGGCAACAGCTTGCAGTGAGCACTGAGTTACTAGGTTTCTGCAGGGGCTGCAATCAACCTCTAATTCAAGAAGTAATGCAATACACCAAAGGACGAAGACAGCTTGAAATACAAATGGAGTTACAACAAGAACACAAGACTTATTTTTTATTTGGTCAGGGCTTTCTGAAGGGGAAGAGGAGGGAGATGGAAGAGCTTAAGAATCCAATTTGGATGTAACCCTGTAGTCCGATAAATGCAGCTCTGCCATAGCTATAGACGGGGCCACAGGTGTTGTATTACCCAGCTGCAGGCCTTGGGCTTGTCAGGCTCTGCCTGGACTTAAACATGGTGGCAGCTCAATTCTAGCTGCACAGCTTTAACAGCCCTACCTAATGACCAGATCACTTCCCTGAAATATCTTAGCATTCCACGACTGCATGACACCTGATGTTAAAACAGTTTTGATGCATTTCTGTAAGTAACAAATGATGATAGCTAGTAGCTATCTTATGCAGGATGAACAGCTGTGGCCAGAGAACAGATAATACAAACATGACAAAAGCCTTGAAAATCTGAGCACAGGACAATTCCACAGGTCTTAGGTGCACAAATAACTTGCCCAGGGGCAGCTCATTTGAGCTACTGATCAAATAAATGCAACCACAAGAGCTCACTTAGTTTAAGGAGGAATAAATATCCAACCTATGTAAAACACTACATATATAGTAAACTCAGATGTAGCAGGGAATTGCAGACCAACAAGGAGGAAGAAAATAACATCATGCTCCTCCTAGCAGAAGATCCAAGATGCAGATGATTCCCTGCTGCCCACCCCAGTTTTCCATTGCACGCTCTGCTTCTGAATCACCTCGGTGCTCCCATACCTCAGATGCACCCTAATCATGACACCTGCATGCACTGCTACCACTGCTCCAGAGGTAATTTTCATTAGTTCCTTCTTTATTATTTTATTCCTTATTAAAGAATTTATAAGTTCAAAGCAGAACAGAAGAATTTGGGCTTAGCAAGTGACTTTGCTCTAATGAACCCCTTCTCATCTTAGCTTCTGCCTCCCCCTGTTCCCAGGCTGCAGCCAGCATGCTCGGAAAGCTGCAGTGGCCAGGAGGGAGCCCCACACACAACTACTTGCATGGCCCTGCCATGGCCGCACCAGTGGGTGCCCCGACTGCTCACACACTGTACAGTAACTCTAGAGAATGCATTTATGCTCTCACAAACTATCTTTACATAAAGCTGCTCAATATTAGTCTTGATTTCAATGGAGTGCTTATTTTCTTCAAGGATATACCCACTACACAACGTACATACTAAATATTTGTGCAACAGTCCAAGAGGTTGAACCTGTGTTCAGAGATGAGATTATTGTGTGCTAGACACTTAAAGTCCCCAAATTATTCTTCTGCCTAAATCTTACGGGAAATATATATAGATGAGACCTTCACTTTTTTTTTTTTTTTTTTTCCTGAGCTATTTAAGTTTCAATTTACAAATGAAGGAAAGAAAAAAAAAAAACAAAAAAAAACCTCTTCATTACTTATTGTTGAATGTTTTAGAATATGATTTATATTATATAGGGAGGGAAAAAAATGTCCTGCTCAGTGGGTTCACTTGTGAAAGATGTCTTGGTCAATAATAACTGCAAATGACAGTGTTGCGGGGGTAGAACTACCCTACAACCATTATGTTTAATTAGCTAGTTTGTTGAAATGACTATTTGATACCTTAGAGTTTTTGTCATGACAGCAATATTTTTGAAAACCAGTTGTGTACATGTAGTTTGCTACACTTCATGGTGTTTCACATGGATTTATTCATTTAATCTGCTTTGTCAGGAAAAAAATAAATAAAGGAATGTGTTTTTAACTAACATAGGCAGTCTTATGGGGTGTTAGAGTTTCACATGTTTCCAATGTAATTTCCAAACTTTCTTGCTTTTTACTGAGAACAAGTGTTTAATGCTTACGACTGCACTGTAGTATTTGCAAGGGTAATGAGCTATTCAGTGTCTACTCTGACGGAGCTATTTGTACCTAGTTAATGCCTTTGAATGTAATTGACAAATTAATATCTTTTTCCCATTAGCTGTATTAAATAAGGGAACTGCTGTTCCAGAATTGTAACCTTTTTATTTATTATAGCAAACTTCTCAAACTTATTGGATGAAAACTTAGCCCAACTAATACATCAAAATGAGAGAAAGAAACCTTCTTTCTGCTCTATTCGTGATCTTAAATTTCTTCACATTTCCTAAGCTAGACAGTGACAATTAATTTTATTAATTCCACTGTTTATATTGTTCTCAGTATTGCTGTACTCAGTTTATCACTGGTAAAGTTTAATTTTAAAAAGTTTGTATCATTTAAAACAATACCAGCGTGAAACATTTCTGTTTATCTTGTAGATTCCAGTATTGATTTCCTTTATTAAGTTTGAAACACCTTTTTATGCATTAAGGCTTTTCCATGAAAAACTAATAAAAGATTTTAAACTGCTAAACATCACTCTGGCACCCTCTGAAGCTGTTACACACAATGCCTGAGGTAACTGAGAAGATATGTTTTCTCTCCATCTTTTAATGCTCCGGTATCTCAGTAAGCAACAGGGGGCAAAGTCCTCCCTCTGACTCAGATATTTGCACCTTCTTGGACACAAATCAGAATTTCTGCTATTTCTTTTGGACACATTTGCACGTGGCTGTTTTGGCTGGCCACCTACTCCAGCTGGTGGATGACAAAATGAGATTTTCTGCATCTTTTCAGAGATTAGCTGTCCCTAACCTTTATATGATTCAAGACAGCTTCCTCATATCCAAGGCACAACAGAATTATGAGACTAATATCTTAGCAGTGCAATACCAATAATCCTATTGGTATTTCACTACTGCAGAGCTTGGTGCATTAGGAATACATTTAAGATTAATTTGTATTTAATAGTACTGAAATAATAAAATAATAATAATAATAATAATAATCCCATCCTGTGCTTCTAGTAGAGAAATTAACTTGAGTTTCCCCCAGCTCCACAACAAAATACGTCTCAAAACACTTTTGGTCTTTACAAGGACGTTAGAACCAAGAACTTCATCATCTGAATACAACATGTATACCTTTAGCTATTTACTGCCACTAACTAGTCTAGCTAGCCAGCAGTTCAATGTGGCAATAACTTTGATGAATTTAAACATGCTGCTGTCATTTTGGAAACAATCCACCTTAACACACCCAAACAAATTGTATCCATCATTGGTAGCTTAAACCAAATAAATGAAGCATTTATAATGGGAAAAGTTTCATGAAGAAGAAAGAACCTACAGTTCACCAAAATAATAACACAACATGAAATTCATTTTAAACTAAATACCAAATTACTGAACACAAATATGAATGAATAACTGGATAAGTGCTCTAAATTCATTAGCATTTATTTCTTTTCAGTGATTATTTTTATTAACAAACAGCATTCATTCCAAGTTATCCAACTCAAATTCAAGCCTCCAAATTCAAATGAGTGCTACAACAGTTTTTTCTTATATTAAAGCAGAATCTCTTAAGTCAATAGTGACTTAAAGGGACATTTTTTCCTCTTATAATTACTGCACAGGAGAAAAAGGGGAAGAAAAATGGATAAATAGTAAAGACCTGTGAATTAATTAGCATGAACTTACTCTTGCTCCTTCAATAAGTTTAAGGTTCTTTTTCTCTAAATTTGCATATACATAGGAGATACTTTTAGGAAAAAAAAAATAAAAACAAACAACAACAACAAAAGCGTACTATAGTTAATACAGACGTTGTATAGCCACCAGGCACATTATAAACTGTTATCAGTTGTGACTCAGACTCAGAGGAAGGAAATGATTTACTAAACCACGCAGTATCAGCACGATAAAAGTAGTATTTAAGAACCAAGGACCACATTTATTTTATCTACAGTTTAGTCTCTTGCTTAGGGACACTCACAGAAGGTCAAAAGTGCCAGTTCTGCACCTGACTGTCGTTAATAAGAAAGTTCTAGCTTGTGGTGCAACAGTCTACAGCAACCAGAAGAATCCTGTGCCCTAGGTAAGTGAATTTTCCCATTAATAAAATATAATTCCTTAACCTGGAAACGTTCATCTTCCATTCCTACAGCTCAGCAAATGCAATATGACAGAGCTACTGGAGTAATTCCTATGAATTCCAAGTCAAGCGTACAGGCAGAGGAACACACATATATCCTCGCCTCTGTAGAGAAAACACACAGAAAAGACTTCAGTCATGTGTTTCCTAAACCCTCTGTCCTAAGAAAGGGCTGTGCTGGATGTCTCAGCGTTATAAGCCGAACTGTAGTTTACATCTTGTTTTTCAGAGTTACCGTTATAACCACTCATGGCACCAGGAGGACCAGCTGGAACAGCTGACACGAACAAGATGAAGCAAGCCCAACATGCAGCATGATCTCAAACATCTCCTGTGCTACAGATGTTGCTGTGTTAAATGATAGCTGAGCATCTCTGCTTTAAAATGCTTGAACCAGCACAAGTGCCACTTCATTCCTTCATGATGTTTTCATTCAGCAAGACAGGTGCTCTTGCCACAGAGTATACCAAAAAAGAACATCTAAAATATGTATTCACCAACATCTGTCTCACTTTTACTTAAATGCATACTTGAGTAGCTTCTTTAAGGAGCAAAAAGTTTTTCACTTACTTTGACCTCCTAAGGAGCCTTCTTGTGCTGTATGTCACAAAACACTTATAGGAAACTAACCTCAGCCACACAAAATCTAGGCATTAGAACTTGAGCTTAGAAAGACAAAACAGAAAAAAATTCAAATTATCTCTAAAAATTTAGAACAACTTAATGCAATATATTTTGCAACAAGATTTTCAAAGCTTTTAAAAAAGGAAACATCACCAATATACTGAATAATTTTCAGTTGTACATTTACTTATAAAGCTCATGTTTTATTTTAGCATATGAAATACATGATTAAAGAGAAAAGCAGCTCCAGCCCAGCCTTACTTCACACCTTCAGTCTGGAAAATATATGGCAGATGATGGTACAGTAACATTATTTCATGGCTGGTGATGCCGAGTCAGTTGACCAAAAATCCAAGGAACCTAAAATTGTAAGATATCAAAAATATTTATTTTCTCCAAAAGCTAAATTGATCTCTCTGAAGCAAATGAGAATTAATTTGGGAATATTTCTCAACTTCCATGGTTCTTTTGTTTTATCAATGCATGTACTGGAAATGGTTGAAGAGCTACTAATTTCTAGCACTGAATGCATTTTCATATTGCTGCTTATTCATTATCCTAACCAATGGCTTGCCAAAGATGTGCTGTATCTGAGCATTAGTGTGAGGCAACCGTTGAGTTAACAGCCATTCTAAGTGCTGGGGAAAAAAAAAAAAAAAAGTATAATTTTTTCAACAAGAACACCATTAATCCCATAACTTACTCTACAAAAGCTCTACAAAAATGCTTATGTTTAATTCCAGGGAATCACATACACAGAAGCATTTTTCTTGTTCATCATACCACAAACACAACGAAAATATAGTTATAAAGCAGAAAAAGAATGAAGATCATGAAAAACCTAATACTAAATTTAGTTGGTAAATGTTTTATGATTTACAGTAGTCTTTCTCTACCCATCAATGTGGTATTCAGGAAGATTTTTAGTGGTAGGATATTGCAATGCAGAATGAAAAAGCTAAACTGCTGACATTTACAAAGCTTTGCATAAAGAATTGTACATGTAAGGACCCTGCTCTCTCAAGATACTTGCTGGAAGATACAGCTTTGTTTCTGCGTTTTGGTTACTCACCCTACTTTACAGAGTGAATGAGACCTAATTTATCAATGACAATGCTGCATCTCTAGTAGCAAAAAAAAAAAAAACAAACTTCTCAAAGTGCAACAATAAAGTCCTTACAAGAACTTGAACAGGCATAACTGACCTCGTAATGATAGTCTCGATTATGAAAGAGTGTAAAACATCCACAGTAAAAAGTATAGCTCTGTATGTCTCCCCAAAATACTATTGATAACAACATTCCACCAGCCTAGCTTAGCTGTACTTCAGAATTACATCCAAAAGGGATTGCATAATAAACGTAATGATTTCATGCAGTTGTAAAAAATCTGCCAACTAAATTTGCAGACATTATTATATCAAAATTGATTACAGAAATTATATGTAATGATAACTAATCTGTTTCCATGATGACAGAAATAAAACAGGTATTCAGAAATCAGAAATGTGGCCAGACAATAACAAGTGGTATTCAATGAGGAAAAAGGTGAGTTTAAACATTTAATGGCAAACCAGGTATACAATGCAAAGGAAATCATAAAAGACAAATATACTGAAAGGTGTTTAGAAACAATAGTGAATAGAAAACAAATTCATAATAAAGTGACAGTAATGAGACAATAAATTGTATGCGACTTTCCCATGTCATGTTCAAGTATGCATATCTGGAACTAGCCTGAAATCCACATATCTGAAAGTATCACGACCTCTCTACCCACACCCCCCCCCAAAAAAAAAAAAAAAAACAAAACAAAATAAAACAAACAAAAAAAAAACCTATGTATTCTTAAAGACTGTTTTACAGAATGTTGTGTTTCCATTATTTATGCAGGGGAAAAAAGAAAAGTAGATTAAACATTAGGAATGGCAAGCTGTAAACTAGATCTGTTAATCTACTCAATCTTAAAAAAAAATCAGTAGGAATTTCACAAATTAGATGATTTTAAATTAGATTAGGCAGAACACTAAAATCCTTACTTAACTGTAAAACCCTATTTTGGGAGAAGCAGAAAATTTAAGTAGTCTTTATCCCTCTCTAAATTTTAAATTATTAAGATAATGCTATCAATACTACAAGAAAAAAAAGAAAAATAGAAAAAGAAAAAGAAAAGAAAAGCAGCTATCTAAACATGTTCTTCCCTCTACATAATCATTTTTTTGCATTTACCTTCTAAGACAAAATTAACAAGTATTGGTACATGGCATATAGCTTGATTAATCTTTAATACCGCTGTAGATGTTTGAATAATTCAGGACATTTCATTAATGACTGTAACAATAAAATGATTTCTTACAGATCAATCTCAAACATCTTTTCCTATTACTTGGTCCTTCAGTCTCCAATTCGAATGGAAAACAGATATTACAAAAAAGGCTCTCTCACTAAAATCCTTTTCTCAGCACGCTCATTTGCGTTATCATCAGTTCCCCAAGTCACCTGATTATCATGGAAGAGACCGACAATGCTTTTTGCAACCCACACAAGGTAATATTCGTTGTGGATTTCACTTTCATGGCTCACTTTACCTGTTTTCACTGCCAGGGATAAGCAGCACTGCTTTGTGAATTGTGAGAGCATTGTGGTGAGCCTTGTTCACACGTGCTATTAGCCTGCCACCAACAGAGCAGGCACATGAGGACTCTTGGGGTCTGCCTTCATGCCAGGTATTGGCACAACTGGTGCCAGAGATGAGACCTGGCTGGCACTGGTACACCTGCGTCCGATGGCCCTGGATAGCTTAGCAGAAAGCACGATGCTCTATGCCTCCCAGTGACCACCCACTACAGATATTTTGTCCACACCTGGCCATGCCATTTCAGTTTCCATGCTGCTGCTTCACATACTGCTAACCAGTTTACCTACTACCTAGACTCAATACCTGATGCAGCTATACTCAAACAATTACATCCACCAATTTTTCCTCATGAATATAGAGATTTCTAATACAGGATGAAAAAAAAAAAAAGTTGGATTTAACTGATTGTTCTTTATTATTATTGAGAGTCACAGGACTTAATTCTTTCTAATGTCTAGAGAAGAGCTTTAGTTCAGAAATTCTAATGTTATATTTACAGACTGCTTCAGAACCGGGAATGGGTAATTTACACGTGTTGATAATCTGTCAATGCTAGAGACATTCCCCTCTAAGATACGGCATAGACAAAACTTTTTTAACAGTCTCTAGGAGTGTAATTCACTCCCTTATTTCTTTATTAAGCATTAAGTCATAAGCCTGGAATACGACAATATGAAGTCTATCCCAAGTTCTGCTATTTTGCCTCTTTTTATTTTGTTTCTTTTTTAATTTGAAGTTGTTAATACAGGGACTGTTGCTCGTGGGTCTACGCAGTACCTATTAAATAGGTCTCTCACAGTACATGGAATTTACAGGCATTAATGTTATATATACGTATCTTAATGAAAAATGTACATAGCTGAATCAACACGTTATGCATAACAAATAAAGCGACAGCTCTTTCCCCAAAGAAAAAGGAAAAAAAAAAAAAAAAAAGATATTCAGAAGGAATTTCCTTTTCCAAGGAAAAAAAAAAAAAAAAAAAGATATTCAGAAGGAATTAGCTTAAAAAATAAAGTAACACTGAAAATTATTCCAGATGACTAAAGCTAATATTTTACTTTCTGAGTGCTTTCTACACCATTAGGTTGTAGGGTTCTTCTTGTTTTGTTTTTAAATGGAAGCCACACAGAGCTTTCTATTGACTTCAGTGCACTTTGAATCAAGCCCGTAAGAAGCCCTTGATATTTTCGATCTTACACCATGCACTTTCTCTCTCTCAACATTTTAAATCCAAAAGCAATACACTCAGGATTATACTACGACATGACATTTCTCTGGAAATCAAATGCAAGTTCTTCTCCGAAATAAGCCAGCCCTGACTATAAATTAAAAGGTTCCATCCTGGATTTTCTCTAGAAGTCTTGATAGCAACTGGCCATCAAGATGTTATTTAAAAGAGGAGCTCCTTTGCTGTATTCCTTTCCTCCTGCCTCCAGGATAGACAGTTTTTGGAAATGCTCAGACAGCACAATTTGAGCCCTCTTATCCCCTTCTGAAAGCTGCTGTGTGACAGAGGGGTGAGTCCTCACATTACACGTCTGACAGTCAGTTTCTCTGGAATCTGATCTAAACACCTTTTGGGCATGAGCCATTGGATAATTTGGTGTCAAGTGGTTTACCACTTGGGAACACATTTGCTAGCCAAAAAATGGAAGAGGTTATGGGGAACATGGGCTTTACAAGAGAAAGGACTTTTAAAGGTCTCATATAAAGGCATAATAAATGAGACTGATTAGATATTATCTATAATATGCTACCATATATAGTGTGCCAATACCCTCTAGTGGAAGCACTTGCCTGTGTTTATGTCACCCTGCATTAACTGGTGTACAGAGTCCTAGAAATCTAAAAACCTTCTTATGAAAGATTTTCGTGCCTTGTGTAGCAAATGACTGCAGTTTTGGAGCAAAGGTCTCCTTAATTTGTGTTCTGTACCCTGCTATGTGTGAGGCTTAGTTATTGTGGTCCCTGTGACAGCTTCTGCCCCTCCCAACACATGCAATGATTAAAATCTTTGGAGTTTTCTGAAGTAGTGTATGCACTCATATGGGATAATAAATAGGCATAACTGAAGGCAGCTTGACACTTCTGTATTTATGCTTTTCTGTTCACTAGCCTAACAATATCTTCCGTTATCATAAAGTGACTTATAGAACTATGTCAAGCTCAGAACGTGTTGAAGAGGCAGCTTGCACAAGCCAGACTGGGGGTGAGACAGAAGTTTCCATTATCAGCAGAGAGGGAGAGTTAAAATTGATTGCCATACATACACAGCTTTCTGAATCAGTAACATTTCCTTCAGCTGCAAGACAAAAAGTCCTTGTGAATAAATGGATATCCTACAGCTTATCTGTAATCATTTGCTATCAACCAGCAGAGGCCAAAACACCACCCATCTTACCGGCTTGCAAGTGGGTATTTGTCAGCTGATGTCGTAAAGTAGGGATTTTTAAGTAGCATTTCCTGGAACTATTGCATATATTTCTAAATTTAGCAAATGTGTCTGCATAATGGCAAGAGACTGTACTGAGCTTAAGGAATCTATGGTCTCCAGCTTGAAATTCAAATGCAAGGCTATAGAAGGGCAACTAGACTACATGTATGTGTGTGTGAAGGGGCAGAAGGAAAGACCTTTGGCATGCAAAAAAAAATTCAAACCTGAAAATTAATTCTCCACTCAAAAAAATTTGCAAGTTATTTACACAAAAACATTGCTAAAATAACAAAACGGTCCCACTGTACTATGTATTTTTCAAAAACGTGGTTAGAAACAGCCATGCTCACAAATAACACCATCTAAGTGACATCCAAACCTGTACTAGCATTTTCTTGCTCAATGCACTGATGTGTTTTATATTACTCCAATAGGTTTTCATAAAGCACCTCAATTCCTTAAATAGACCCTATGCTTACATCTTATAAAACCAACGTTGCACACAGAACATTACAGAAGTGTTATTTATATTGCATCAGGTTCTCTACGGTTAATAAAAACCAGTGGCCTTTTTCCGATTACTGTATAGCCTAACTAGACAGAGCTCAGATAAAGGTTGTGTTATCATGGAAAAAAAAAAAGTCACAAAGCACTGAACAGTAACATTAAATACAGTACTGCATACTCTGGAGCTCCCCAGACCTGAGTGAATACGCTGTAATTTGAAATTGCTCATGTCATTCTGCTCTAAGGGGCTAACACCCTCCACAGGCAAGCAAGGATATTTGGTGACTCAACTTAATACAGGATCAGATAATTTTCTATTTCAGGGTCAAGCCAGAGAGGACCTGAGTAGGTCTTGGAGGGAGAGCCAAGTAAAAAGAGTAAGGTAAGGGCTCAGCTTCTGCTGTGCTTTAGAACAAGTGGGAAAACACTGCACTTAGAAATCATTAACAAGTGGCTGTTTACCCTTTAATCACCATTTGACTATTAAATACATGGGGTTTCTGCACAAAGTTCTAATTAATCACTACTACTAATGTAAAATTAAAAACATTTATAATTTTTAAAATCTTGTTTTTCTGGATTTGTGTTTTGTTTTCTTGATTATAATTGCCTTGCCAATCAGATACATGGCCAAAACCAATGGAGGAGAGAGTATAAGTAAAGAAGCAGCAAACAAATCTTCACAGCACAAACTGCCTGCACCACAAGACAACAACAAAAAAAAAAATAAAAAAATGAGAGCATTACGAGAACTGACTACAATCAATGTCAAGATTTAATCTGGTGTTTCGATGATCAAAACCAATTTGTAAAAAAATTACCCATAATTAAAGGGCCAAATTCCCAAAAGAATGTTTTCATTTTATCCCCTTGGAAACAAGCAGTGTTCAGATCTATCCTCTACGGTAATAATCTCCCATCAAATGAATAGCAGAATGACATTTCAGTAGGCTTCACAGCATGAAAACAGGTAAGGACACACGAACAGGGATGAAATAGCATAAGATATTTAGCTTATCTATTACAGTTAAACAGCACTGTTATTTTAGAACATGTTCTCTATAAATTCAGCACTCTTAACTTTCTGTGAGTGGGTATTTAAATTTTCAAGAAAAGGCACCGTCAGCTGAGTTGTTATACACACAATGGAATGAAGAAAAACATATTTCTATCAGATTTATTTTCTCGACTGAAAGAGTATATCAATAACAATATACTAGGAGCTAGCTTAAATCCAAAGGAAGGATCCTACTTGATTTAAGACTAGGTCAGTCTCTCCACATCTATTACAAGCAGACTGTAAATCACTGTTTTTCACACAAGTTTTTCTCTTGCCAGAAATTTCTCTCTACCAAGCTTCCTTTAAGGAAGCAGAGAAACCTATTACAAACATATTAAGTTGCGCTGTTGTAAATACCTAAGAGAAACTAGTACAGGCACACATCCGCTGCAGGAAGAGGAAGAGGACAAGCAGTCACTAAGTACTAAGCTTCTCCCCTCCTAGGTTGCCAGTTCCAGTGAGACCCAAGATCAAGAGCTGCTACCAAGCGTGATAGCTGCTTCACAGCCCATTTGCAGCCCCAGTCAGTTTTCACTAGGCAAGCAGCCACAGCACAGAAGCACTACTAACAGATTTACTTGGCAAGATCTGGATCTGAGTTTGGCCAGAAACAAGAGGCTTAAATCCTTAGGGCTTCTTCCCACACTGCTGTGAGCTTTGTCCCTGGCTCCTGCCAGCAGCCCCACAGCACCCAGAGAGACCTAGGAGAGCTGCAGCTGAAAAGAGTTGTCTTGTTCCCCCAGACAGGTCAGAGTTAGGACAGCACCCAGCCACTCTCAACCCTGAGTTCCAGCTACAAGCACACTGCTTTGCAGCCATGAATATGGGCACAGGAAAAAATCTTTTCCTTCCTACATCCTGGCAGCACACCAAAAATCAATACCAGTTGCCTAAGTAAAATCTCAGCCTGACAGGGCCTCCCTGCTGGCTACGCAGCAATACTAATGGTCTTGTAGTGGTCTTTAGACAACACAGGGATGTCAATATAATTTTGTTCCACTTTTCTTGCTTGCCAGGTCCCATATGCAACCAATTCATAACCTTGGTTACTCATACCTTTGCACAAATGGACCGACTCTCCACCTACACATTTAGCTGTCCCTTTCCTCACTCCAGTGCTTCTCTGATCACTGTGACAGCCTTTGCAGTATGTCCCTCCAAATCTGCTTTGCCTTTAATATTTCACTAAAATGCCAATGAAAACTGCTTTTACCTCCCAGGAGCACAAAATCTTCTTGTCTTCTTCAAGCGCAGTAGACAAAGCCTATTCCCATCAGACTAAACAAATAAGCAATGGAGTCAGAAAATCAGGGACGTATTGAAGACTTCTCAATCTGAACCTCAGAGTGTTTCAGAGATATTAGTTAACTCCTTAGGGAAAGTATTCTACCTTATTATTCTACTTTATAGGAAAAAGTTATATATGCATTTAGCCAAAGACCTAGAAAAATACAGCATGCACCTTTTGGTGAGCAACAACGTAAACCATTCTAAAGCCTTATATGTAAAATATTTACATTTTCAAAGCAGGCAGCTGGCTCTAGAGAAACACAAACATATACAAACAGAAACGCTGCCAAGTATAAACAGATTATGTATATAGATGGACGCTAAATGCACCTGCAAGGAAAGATGAGCACCTTTCAGTTGGCACAGTGGTCCTGTGCTCCAGGGGTGCCAGAGGTTTGGGAGCCAGTGTGCTGGGCACACAACTCATCAGCATGCTCCCTGTAGGACTTAGGCCTGCCAAGAAACAGCCAACTCCTGTAAAATCCCCTTTGTTAAAGTGGGTGAGCACGCGTGAGGAACCAAGAAGCAGGGTTTCAATCCTAAACCTCTGACTCACCTGTGCCACGCTGGCAGTGCCTGGGTTCAACTGCAGGCCGAGGGAGGGCCCACCACCGCACGTCACCAGCCCCTCTCCACACAGCCACTGCTGGCCAACTGAGCACAACTGTAAGTGGTAACAAAAGTTGTGGTAAACAAAAGCATCACATTTGCATCACACCTTGGACAATCATTGCCTTCAGACAAAGAAAACCCCACAACATATTACAGGTCCTGAACACAGAATCCAGTGGGTCTGTCACTGCCAGCACTGCCAGGACATCCCCACGCTTCACTCTCCCTCCCTTTGTTTGAGACATAAACACAAGCTTTCGAACAAAATACTTTCTTTGGTACAATAACAACAAATATCACAATACAGTTAGCACATATCTTCAAAATATTCAGGAATGCCCATGATTGTGTACATTACACCTAAGCTCCAGATGAAAGAAGGCTTTTAATTTTGCTAACAAAAACCATGGTGAACAAACTTCGGTCCACCTTACATACTTTCACAAAACATGAGGCACTCTGGCTTCCTGCTGCTTTTGACACCTCTAGAAGCTATCACATGCAACTTGGAAATCTGCCAGGTGCAGCAACCAGCCCCGCAGCAGGGCCCTGGGCTGAGCGGTTGGTGTAACAGGCACCTGGGACACCAGCAGAGCTTATGTGGAGGAAAGCAGTCAGACCTTTCAACTTCTGCCCAGGGTCATGGCTACCACGGAGGGGAGAGGAGTGGTAGGTTAGATGAGGAATAAGTTTCAGCAAGAGTTCAGCTTTGTTTTTTAAAAACACTACACAGTAAGCAAAGAAAGAACATGCTGTTGGATAATGCTTTCTTAGCCAAGATTATGCTCTAAACAACATCATCCCTTTCACTCAATCAAAACAGCTGTATTCCAACACAGAGAAACATGAATACACACTGCATGAACCAGCCCTCAAATGAGCCGTTTCCTCTGTCTGGGCTGACAATCAGAACTGCTCCTCAGTAATTCTCTTTGTAGTGCCACTATTTGAAACTCAATCACAAAGCTGTTCATCATCCTCCAAGCTGGTTAAAAGCAAGGACTTCCTTCTGTTGCTCACACATATGCATAAACAGTGCCAAGCGAGATGCTTAAAGGCATTTGAGATAGGCAAGGGACTCAAAGAAGATGAGGGACGCAGAAAACCCTCACCCTCTGAGGCAGGAGCCAAGAAGGAATTTTATTGCAACTGAAATGATAGAGGGAAACTCAATTCAGACTCAGTTGTTCAGTAAGTAATTACACAACTAAACTGCAAGGAAACTATAGGCTTTTATTTATAGATATTTTATTTTCTACATAGCTACTTTGTGTCCAAAAAAAAAAAAAAAAAAAAAAAAAAAAAAAAAGTTTAAATCAAACCAGTACACTCTTCAACAGCCAAGCAACAGAAAGTTACTTCTAAAGTTACTTCTTCTTCTCCTCCCTTCTAGTATTTCTAACACAAAAGGAAACAAAAAATAAAAAATCAGTTTATCTAACAGAATTCAAGATCATGAGCTAAACTGATCCAATTTCATTTCAGCTCAGTGAAACTATGGGAGTAGTCCTTTGAGTTGGAGGCAGGTCTAATAGTAGAAAACTCAAGCATGTATACCAAGAGTCACAGCTAAGCAAAGCAAGTTTTTACATAAACTAACAACAAGCAAAACTTGTAATAATCCTCAGTATGCAAGGGTTACATAGAAAGCATGACCTTAAACGCATTCCCTGGAAACCTTTTTTAAACCTTTTTTAAAACATTTTTCTTAAATTATGTAAAATTGTTTAAACTTGACAATTAAGTTATCAGAGTGAACAACTTTGCTGGACATAACTTCAGTCACAGGACTATCTAGCAAATTATCACTGGGACTCGTGGACTCTGGAGTAATCAAGGCTAGACCATCTCATTCGCAAGATGAACCGATTGTCTCTCTAGAAAACTTATCTAACTGCTTTTTAATCAGGATTTCCAAGGAACTCACCTATATAAAAGTTAAGAAGAGTGAATCTATTTCCTCAGTCTTTTCCTATGCAATGAAGAATAGTTTGTCATTTCCTAAGTCAGTACAACCTCCTAACACAGTGGAACAGAGTTTGCCACACATTCTACTTAAAAATGCAGAATATTCTAGCCAACTTCCCACTACAAGAATTCCCTATGCCCTTTCTGCTCAAAACCTTGTGACCCCTCACCTTTATATTGTTCTCAATTCAAAGTTCAGGAGCACAATTTTTGGTAGGCAACCATAAGTATATGCAAGACTGACAACGATTCATGACACTAAAGTTTGGGAGCAACGGGTTCAG
The DNA here is from genome assembly GCF_009819795.1 of Aythya fuligula. Taxonomy (NCBI): domain Eukaryota; kingdom Metazoa; phylum Chordata; class Aves; order Anseriformes; family Anatidae; genus Aythya; species Aythya fuligula. Next base: position 27,172,334 of record NC_045566.1, on the reverse strand, counting down.
CTCCCCAACCCCATTTCTTCAACCTTGTTTTTTCCCTTTTCCACTTCATGTCTCCACCCAGATCCCCAGCTATTCCATATGCTCAGATTCTTGACGCTCAGTGAATTCTTACGTGTGTCCCAAAATGACACCTTGACATTCAATTACTAGCCCACAGTGAATCGACACTTATGTGTATTTCAGAATTCATTCGAAAGGAATGTAGCTGCACATGATAAAAACCTGATGCAAGTCCAGATACATTTAATGCCCCTAAGATTTGGATAATGTATTCTGCATCTATTGCTAACTATTGTTTTGGACCAAATGAGTTACAGGAGTAAATAAATACATTCTGATTATTGACATTGGTTTCAAGGAGATTACCCTGATTTCACCATGAAGTAAAAATCAGTCTGGCATAAAGTAAGCAGATTGAAAAGACTTGTATCACCTCAGTAAAAGCCATTTTTTTCTGTACTCCTTAAATTTGAATCACCCTGAATATTCATTCAAGAATTAATATATTGCTTGTAGACAGTGAGGATTTGGCCAAGGTACCCAGAAGTCTGCAGCTGCTGCTCATACACTGAGGCACAGTTTAAAAGTGTGGTTCAAATGATTTCCATAAACATGGCTGCTTAAAGAGCTTTATCGTCTTCTTTGTTTCCTACAAGGCATTTTTGACAATATATATGTTAACAATTTCAGAATACTATTGCTACATAAAGATATGGAGTTTAAAAAAGCATTTTAAGAAATCAAGGAAAGTGAAAATTAGCATGTAAACGTCTTATGTGAAATAGAAGCACAGAGAAAGATTAACACCTTGCAGGGAAGAAGTGGGAGGCAAATGCACTATAAAATATGAAAAGACATTCAAGAAGACAGCAAAAGGAGCTAGAAATATCAGGAAACATGAACAGAAGCCAGGAAAAAAAATGGGGCAGATGATAGTCTTTGAGGATTCTTATTGCATGGATGGAAATGACAGATATACACCACTCAAATGGAATTCAAGATTAAAATATATGTTTGTTTTGTTAGGATGCATCATCTTATTCTGCTACTTTACATTATTCATGGGGAGCATATCTTTCAATTTAAAGTCCCTGCTAATAATATTCATTGTGGGCCTCCTATCAAAACTGACCATAATGCTATTTATATACACAACTGCTTTTAAGCATGTCAGCATATAATTAAATCATTTTGACTTTTGTTTCCAGTACAAAGGTTATTTATCTTCAAATAAGACACTTCAGAGTGATTAGTAGACATCCCATCATATTAGTGCAGGACAATATGATTCAAAAAACTGTTTATTCCATTTAAGCTTGATATTATAAAATGCACTGAACTGAGAATTGTCACCAAGATTAATGCAAATGTTTCACATTTGGACAATTTTGAACCAACATTAGTGCTCTTCCTCAGAGGAAATAACTAGGCCAAATCACTGGCAGGTAAAAGTTTTAAGAAATAATAATTAAATAAATAAAAAAAAAAAAAAAAAAAAAAACCTTAATTCACTACTTTGCTTACAAAAGTAAAATATTTGCAAAGATTGAGAACTGTTACTTCACAGGATAACAAAACAAGTATGATTCACTCTGAAAACAGGGACATTTCTTAGTGAAAATAGCATTAAATTCTCACTGGGACAAATTTGCTCAAAACTTGTTATCTTGCCAAGGGCAAAAGTGTCACATTGAATTCATGTGGTAAGTGCTAGAATTGCAGCCTCTGCCAGAGTTGGGCAAATTCTCCTCAAAATCCTGTGTGCAAAACACTTAAACCATTTTTAGTACCTTTCACGGATCTATAGAAAAAAATAAAAAAATACAATCTGCAAATATTCTGTGATAATGTGGCTAGCTTTGTCACTGGAAAAGCCCACTTTTGTGGAACACTTATGAATAGAAGTTGAAGAGCATTTTGGAGTGCTCCTAGTATTTAACTTAGCATCAACATGTAAAGAACATGCTCTTCAAACTGTGCTGGTTTACAAAATAGGAATGCTGACAAAGTGCTTATACCATCCATTTGTGTTATAGGCTATTCTTCAGGAATCTGCTGTGTTTTGTTAGAAGCCTGGCTCCTAAAATTAAAAGTAATTGTGAAGCTCAGGCAGAATCATAGAATCAGAAGAAATCAAGTGTAGCCAAATATAGTACTGAACTCAGAACCACCCAAAGCACAAGCCTACCAGCACAGGAAAAAGTTTTTCCTTGCTGGATCAATGCATGCAGCAGGTATAACAGAGCAGCACCAGCTGCCTCTCTCAGAGGCAACAATATGCAGTAATCCTAAACTGAAGGTTTTAAAAAAGAAAAACCCAGCTCCTTCACTACAGGAACTCAGAAATACAGGAAAGACAATCGCAACCCTGAGGGGTTTCATTGGTGAGAATGCAGATTTCAAGTTTGAAGCTTAAAACAACCTGAATATTGCGTGAAAAAGAAACAGAGTTTACATTAATTACAGTTCAGGAAGACAGGAAGAGGCACATCCCTCTTGCAAAGAGAAATTTAACCTTTTGCAGAGTCCATCTACCACTAGTACAAACTCCTTAGCCAGACACATGGTCTAAGCAAGGCCAAAAACCTCTAAAAGCCCAGTATTAAGCAGACAGAGGAGTCACGCATGCAGCTGCAAGCTCTGTGTTCCTAAGCATATTACTGAGGTGTCCTTGCTTAACATCTCAACATCTCTTACACAGCTTTCAACTGCTCCTGGTATAAGGCATGAGACAGAAATCTAGCAAAAGGGAATTTCCCTGGTTTAGTCATTTGTTTGTTTTGTTTTTAAACAACTCCTGCAATGGTGAAAGTCAGACTAATGCAAAGACACACATACACTATCTTCACAGTAAAATTAGTTTTCAAAATTTAGTACCCTTGATCTATAATAATAAACATTAATATTATGGTACTATTTCTTAGTATACTGTATTCTTAAATTGTTTTAATTTTAGATTTATTTTTATCACCTTAGGAAAGCCTTTACTATTTATATTATGCCTTTATAATTCTTCACAAAGGAATTTTTATTTTACAGCATAATCATGTGTAGAAGGCTTTATTGTCTAGTGTGTTAATTTAGTTTTAAGCTATGGCAGATCCAACTACAATATCCTGAGTATGAAACTTCCAGTCTTCCAACTAAATAAGTTAGCAACTTCAATTCTCTGGTTTCAATCAAAACAGGAAGGAAGAACAACAACATTTTATTACAACTTGATCCCTGTCTTTTTTATTATTATTACTATTATTTCAAAATTATTCCATTGAAGAGACAGCACACTCAGACAGCTATGACTTTTAAGTTTTAAAAACAATCCAAATTGAAAAGCAAATGCAGATTTTTCTCTTAACTTTGCTCCATATACAAAGACTCATGCAATAAAAGCAGGATAAGATGTACTGAAGAAACAAGCAAAACAAAAAAAGTAGCCAACACCTATGAGAAAAATGGAAAATGAAACAAAGTTTTAGCTTCAAAAATGTTGCAGATGTATCTTGAATTCTCACTTGAATTCTGACAGAAGTAAATAAAGTGGAACTGTAGCTATCTATCTGGCCTACAACCAAGATGATGACATGAGCAGGATCAAACACTACATTTATCCCAGAAGCAGTTTGGACGTGGTTCTGGTGGGATCATGCTTAGAGCTTACCCTCAAGAAGACTGTGCATGCAAGTATGCAAGTGCCTCACATAAAGACACAAACAACGGCAAAGTAGAGATGTTAGAGATGTCTCGTAAGAACTAAAACAAAACAAAACAAAACAACACAACAACAAAAAAAACCACTTCTGAACTTGACCTGATAATCTGTTTAGTTTATGTAGGCACCATAATCCTGGGTGAGGGATCACATGGAGAACTGCAGTCCCTGTCAGAACCTTGTCTCGACTGCCTATGAGGGAAATTATTCCTTTATTTTAACATTGTAAGGAAGACTCACATTTTGATTAGGAAGCACTGTCTTGCTCTTTTCCTGGCTGTTGGCCACCACTGAAGCTAAAGTCAGCCACTGGAGAAGTAGAAATAACATCATGCAACGAATCATAAAAGGTTATGTCCTAACTTTTCCTATTAAAAGATACTTTACTATTTCAGGAGTGACTATGTGGTGCCTGACCACCAAAAAAAACAAACAAAACAAAAGAAAAACACAGTGAAATGGGAAGGAAAAAAAAAACAGTTCACTTTATAGGGTATTTGGAAATACAGATTTTTGTTTTATTTGAACAAAGAACTTTACGTTCTCTGGATACATGGGTATCTGTGACTAAGAACTACAGAAAGGTTTGGGTTAGAAGAGACTTTCAAGTCAAACCCCATGCCAAGGGCTGGGACATCTCTAGATCAGGCTGCCCAAAAACCCATCCAACCTGGCCTATTACAGGGAATAACACAAACAAGTGATTCACCTTCTTGTCTTTTACTTCAGTCTTCTGAAAGTAAATAAATAAATAGTTTTTACATTTCTTCTTTCCTCCATACTTAATCCATAATAATGTAAAGCCAGTGACAGAAGGGTGGGCTAGAACTACACAAAGCAACTCTTCTGCAGGATCTTGACAATGACAAGACTTAACACGTTAATGTTAGCTGCAGGAAATCTCCAAGGCAAGACTTAATGCCTCCCCGGTAACATTTGTACTATGTAAGGCGAAGCCATAATTTCAGATTTCTTCATTCATTTTTGTCACTTTTAGAAAAAATAAGGTCCTTTCTGCACTTCAAGGATATATATTTTCCTTTAATTAATTAACAGGTTATGGTTGATGATGATTTTTTTTCCTGATGGTCTTTTTATGCCTTTGGAATTTGAATTTCCCAAATTTATCTAGTTCTATCAGAACAAAAAGATGTGTATTTTTTTCCCCAAATTACAAATACATACTCACAAAATACATACTCACAAAAAGTTCACATTTCAAGAAAAGTCTTAAGTCATTAGTCCTAGGCTTCACTTTATATTTAACTCTGATGACCCAAAACAAACAAAAAAGCTATTTTAAGTTTTGAGTCTCCTTGTTCCATGCCCTTTAGATCTTCAACATGGCTTGAAAGTGCTTTCTTCCTTTTCTGTAAAGGCAATTACACTTTCATTTCCCCAAGAAACGAGGCTCCGTTATACACAAATGCAAAATCACAAAAACATGTTTTGCATGTTGAACTTAGGCAGAAGCATCCTGCCAAACCCAGGTCTCTCAAACCACACACCATTTCATCAGGTACAGTCTGTCCTGACTGTTTGCATGTTTCTTCTAGAAGTCTGTAAGTATAACCTGGAATAGTTATGTGCTTACAGCAACACACAATCCATGTTTACCGCATTAACTACACTAAAGAGAACTTACAAAAACACTCAAGGTGGGGAAAAAAAAAAAAGAAAAAAAAAAAAAAAAAAAAAAAACCCCTATATCAAAATTTTAGTTCCATTCTTTACATGAACACTGACTTGAATTCCATAAGTTAAGGAGTTTTCCAATTTCAGAGATTATAAAGTTCTTGTCAAATGATAATAACCACCAGTTAAAACAAAGCATTTCAGGAGCCCCGGATTATCCTGGTGAGAAAACAACTGAGCTACAGTCATCTGAATTGCTGTTCTTTCATTTGAGTTCTATATTCACCAGCTCCTGTAGATTCCTAGTTTGTATCATTCTCATGATAGATCACAACTCCAAAATACACTGCAGCAAATCATGCAGTAGAGCAAAAACACAGACTGTTTCAGGAGATGTGGGATCACCTAGCCTGTCCTTGTAGACTACAAAAAAAAAAAAAAAAAAAAAAAAAAAAAAAAAAGAATGAAAGCATGGAAATAAGGGCAACAAGGTGTTTTGCTTAACAAGTTATTCTTTTCATTGAGATATTTTGACAGATGATTCTCAAAAATATTTATAGCCCAGCTTGAAGGAACCAATGTAGATATCATCTCATCAAAAAACAGTATTTTACTAGTAAGAGTTCACAAACTAGAACAATGGGATGGATAGGAGGAGAGAAGAAGGACTATTATCCCTACAGGTATTAGGAGTTACGAGACCCCTACAGGGATACACAGAGACAAGTGACATGCTATAAGGCATGAAAAGTATTTGACAGAGATAAGGACCAAGTCTTTAAGACTGGAGGGGGAGAACGGAGGGAGGGAATAGTCACAAGAACATCCTTCTTTTCAAAATAACAGTATTTGGCATCATTTTATGATTTCGTACTTCCGGATGCATAGACAGACTTCAACAAGTTGAAAAATTAATTTTTGAGTAGACTTGCTGTATCAGCACATTTGATACCACACCAAGATCTGAATACACTCAAGTATTTGCAAAATGAGACCCAGATAGTGCTTACAGACAAATACATATCATTGCATTATATTGCAGTGAGAAGCCTTGTGGTAATTTAGGTACGAAAGGAGGCCCAAAATCCACATATGGTAATAGAGAAAGGTATACATAGATAGCAGAACCTCAGAGGAAAAAAGAGGATATACACATAGGGGATTTTGTTGCTGTTTTCCTCCTTTAAAAATAAATAAAACCAAAAATCTCCCATTCCCCCCAGTCACCTTTTACAAGATCACTTACACATAGATAACTTTAGTCAATTAAGAAATCCCAGGCTGTTTGCCTGACATTCCCAACATCTCTGCTCTTCGCAGGTGCAGGTCTAACTCAAACCAGAGCCAATTTCAAGTTCCTTTCTAGTTTAACTCTACCAAGCAGCACAGCTGTAGCAATGGGCTCATTATGTATATTACCTACTGGTTTCACACTTGAATCCATTTTAAAGTCCTCCATGTGCCTCCCTATTAGCTTAATAATGAAGAGCATATCAAAGTGTATGTTGCTAGGTTGACTGAAAAATTCAAAGCACTCCCAGTGAGACAGAGCTGCTGAAACCATCAAATAACAGAGGTCACTGAATTCAGTTCTCATTGTGATATTGTTAGTTATTATGTTCATGACCAAAACCTGAACTTCTGAAGCAGAAGAGGCTGAGTTTTTGTGTCTTTGGTGTTGGCAGATTTGCCATTGAATGTGAGAATCAAAAAGTTAATCCAGGCAATTAGTTGGCTGAACATCATATGCCTCAGCTGTTCTGTACTTCACCCTAAAATCTGATAAGCTCTTATCGTACATTAATTTAAACAACTTGCCTACGAGTAAGGGAGGGAAGTATCTAGTGATTAGAGCACAGTTCCTGGACTATTGTGGTTGTAGCTACAAAACAAAATTTCATTATAGTACGTGTTTGACATACAAAGAAACTCAATTTCATTAGCACCTGTAACAATAGCAGTTTAAAAAAAAGCAATCCAGACATCCATCAAAATTTGAAAAAAAAAAAAAAATGGAGTTCTTATCTGGAACAAAATTAATATTTCTATACCAAAGGGCAAACATGGCCATATGGATGCAGCAGTTTGTGACTAGTCTTTGCTGCTGCTTATCTTCAGTACTACTCTTATGCCCATTATCTAGATAATTCCGACATCAAGGCTTGATTTCCTGGTGTAGATCTGCCCTCACATTCTAGTTTCATTCATCTTGCAGCAAAGATACTGGCTTACAAGAAACAAAAGTAGCTCATACACTTGAGAACAGGAGAGCAGTGAGACAGCGCCAAGCAAAGGAGATTGGGTAGTCTAAATTATTTCAGCAAAATCTATTTATCTAAATGATCAAAGAACAGCTTATTATTTCATTGTTTATTGAATCTGGAAAATACAAAAAAAAAAAAAAAAAAAAAAAAAAGCACAAATTCAGAATAGTATAATTGTATAAGTAGAATAGGAAGTACACAGCAGGACTTTTATTTTGTGAAAGGCCCAAGATGCCAAGATGAGCATGCCAAACTGAAAGAGGAACTGCTGAAAGATGTCACTTTAGAGAAGTAAGTGGTCAAAGAGATGCAATAAAGCTGTGGGAGTTTAGATAGGTTGTCAATGAAAGGTTTGGAAGCTGGGGTGGAACAGCCAGATCACTCCAGCATAATGGTTCCCTTGAGCTATTCTAACACAGATACACAACTGACACTAAAAAGAACCCAAGTGAGGTTGTGCAAAAATAAGCAACAAAACCAGGCTGCCTTTCTAGGCACCTCATGTTTTGTCATGCTGGTGGTGTCTATAAGAACTTATTGCTTAAGAGTCTGGAGTATATTCATCTTCTAGAAGATGAATACCTACTCAAATGGTCTTCCAGCTTCCATTCTCCCACCCACTTGTCTTGACTCAGCATCAGCCAAGTCTGTCCCCTTGGCATGGGAAAAGAAACTTAAGAAGTGAATCTCCTTGCTATGGTCATCACTGCAAGAGACAGGTATGGCTCAAGATGAATAGTGATTTTGTTTTTAAAAGAAACAGTTGAGAGTCAATACAACAGCATTTGGCTAAAGAGTATCCTAATATAACAGAAATGCACAGATAATTCAGTACCTCATTTGAGAGAGCTTATATTGTCAAGTACTTTATTTATTTTTTTTCTCTTCCAGAAAATGAAATATCTTACTACCAACATCCTGAAAGTACAAACTGAAGGGTTATCTCTGGAACCATGCATGTGTTATTTTTGTTATTCATGAACTTTGCACCATTTTACTCAATCACATGTAAGTACCTTGTAAGTCACCATACAGTGTGCAGGCACAGAAAGAACTTTGTTTTAAGAGTCTTTAAAAGCTTGGATTTACTTAAAAAATAAAAATAGTCTGCAGCAGCTCATCACAACCATTGAGCTGCATACAGATTAAGTTATTTGTGTAGAATATGGAAATGGTTGGCATCTATTTGTCATGGACACTCAGTCTCCAAAGTTTTGGGAAGAGAATAAAAAACAAGTAGAGAGAATTACAGATTGAAGTAAGCAAGCCACTGACATGGAGCAATAGAAGAAATGCACAGCGTAATTTTAATATGGTTTCAGGAAACATATCGCCCAAGGAAAATAGTGTATCTCAGAAATTGCCACAGGACTCTCATCTCTCACTTATGCAATTAGCACAGATTGGTGAGAGTAAGAAAAAAAAAAAAAAAAGACACTGATAAACATACTTCATCTCTTACCATAAGAATTGTGGCATCTATCTCCCAGCTGTAACATCATCGCACTTAGGAATTCTTGAAGAACAGGAATGCCTCAGCTTCTTTTGGGCAAAATAAAGTTGGCAATGAGCTGAAAGATTTTAATGTATAACATAAAGTAGTGGGGAAACTTTTGAGATGAAATTTATTTTCACTACAGCTGATGACCTCTTCCTTCTCATTACTTGCTACACACAGAGCTCTGTTCTTATCAGGTCTTCCTCAAAGTAGTAGATACAAGAAGGAACTGACAAGAATTCTTTGCAAATACATAAAAACTATTTCCAAGATGAAACAGTCAGCTCAGAGAAGTGACTGCTAATTACACCTTCTTTTGTTTAGAATTTTAAAATACTTGGCTGTGGAAAGATTTACTGAAGTGCACTCAAAAGATTCAGAACTTGGAAGTGGACAAAGTAGTAATTAAAACTATTCTATGCCTTGTTCCATCCACCTAATCTATTCCTGCATTTTAGTTGATGGCGGTGGTGGTTCCAGCCACCTGAACTGTTGATTGTCTCCAGAATCCATGCACAACCCAAGCCATCAACAAAAAGGGATGAACAGATGTCATATTTGCCGATACAATAACCTGGGGGAAAATATTAACAGTAGCATAAATATTGTGCCAAAGGGTGAATTTCAGTGACAGGCAGTATTTGCCAAGTAGAGGCAAAGGGGCAAAGAGAAGAAAGATTTATCATAGTTTATGACCTTGAATTTTGGATCTTATAACAATAGCAGGATCCCATTTCTACATCATATAATATCAGCTGTAAACATACAAATGTGAAAACTTTTGTGGATAAGAGAAAAATCAAGACCAATACACATAACACAAAATTCTAAAGGATATGAATATATTCTTAAGTACATACACAAGTTCCGATCATGTTATTCAATGAGTGGTTAGCAGATTCATGTTTTCATTTCTTATATAGTAAAAATATAAATTGCATCATCTCCTTAAAAACAGCAATGTTTAGTGCTCAATCCCCATAGTCATGAGGAGGCCTGTAAATATTTTTATATACTTTAATAGCATCTGATTATAATTTTGTGCTAATTGCTTTAATCAGCCCAACTTGAAGTGTTATAGTATTTTTCCATAATTAAGCAATACCACATGACAAGCAGTGCTTTTTAGAGCTATTATAGTACTTTCTAATGCTATAATAAACAAAGATCATGCATCTTAATTATAACCAATAAAAATTCCACACACATTTAATTATATGCTACAGTGAAATTCCCATAACTTTAAAAAAAATAAGCTCTGTCATGATTATTAAGATGTTGCTAATATGAGCTCACACTAATGGGCTGTGCCCACTATTAATGTCATTGCAAATAGTTTACATCAGGAATCTGTATCTCCAATTTAAATGTTAATGGACTGAGTCTTTTTCATTTATAGCGCAAGAAAAGAATAAAGCCACTCAAGTCAAAGAGGTTATGTAAAACTGCTAGCTAGACTATTACTGGCTCAATCTCTAAGCCTGCAGTATGGAACATATTAAATTCTCACATATTTTACCCCTATGTCCTGTTAATGAAAAAGAAAACAAAAACTGATACCACAGGTACCTTCTGCATTGGAACTGGATGTGACAAAGTTAAAGATCTTTCATGAATTAGGCTGATAAAAGATCACTGGTGTCTTCTGTAAATCATGGGCTAACTTTAGGGAAAAAATAAAAATAAAACAAATGTTCCAGGTTAGCAAGCAAAATATGGCCAGATCCTAACAAGGTAATGCTATGCTACTACCCATCTCTACTGCAGTTCTCAAAGCAATAGCTCTTTCTCTGAGGAGAACAGTGACATACAAGCAACATTCAGTCTGGAGATCATTAGTGGATACCTCCACTGACATAATGCTGAAAAGTCCAAACAGATAAGACTTTTTTTTTTTTTGTCTTTTAAAAGATGAGTTGAAATTTTATTGCATAAATAATGCTATTACTAAAGTCTGTTATCCCCTCTGTGCTTATGAGGCAATACCTAACCAAATAAATTCCTTGAAGTCCTTCTGTTTACAAAGTAATGTGTCTACTCCACATTTTTTCAGACAAATCAGAGTATTCTTTCACATTTGGTAATACACCTAGATGAGGTCACAGCATCAAATCAGATGACAAAAATAAACATATATGAATAAACGTATTTAAGAAAACTGTAAAAATTATTTCAGACATATAACCAATTGCAATATCTAAATATTCTCCCAGTTCACAAAACCTGAAAGATTCCTAAAGCCACAATACAGAACAGCTTATAACAAACCCATGATGTGACTAACATGTGACTAACATGAAAATACAAAGACTTTCAGCCCATCCCCACCCTAGTACTGTCATACACCGATTTATGACCACTGTTACAAAGACATACCTCGGATACAAGGCCTCAGCTTCCAAGAAGATCCTGCAGTCTTAATCAGGATTTAGACCATGTCTATGGAAGATATATGTAGTTCTTCCCACACTGCCCTTTCATAATTTCATTCCTCCTCTAATTGTCTCTTTATTTCTTACTACCTGCTTTGGTACAAGTCTTCTGTATTAAGTGGCAAATAACAGGCATCCATTAGGCTTACTGATGTGCTGTCCTGCACAAATCCTTGTACTGTGAATCCTTTACTTGCCACAAAGAAATTACATAACATTGTCTTCACTTTTTTTTCCCCCATTGCCCTTTTTCCTCACTTAACTCCTGCCCTATATTTCTTTCCAACCAATTAGTTTTTAACACAAATTTTTGCAGTATCAGTTTATTAGAACTGCAAGAGCTTAGAAAAATCCATATGAAATTCACTATTCTTTTATTTAAGACTGAAGACTATTCTTTTATTTAAGACTCCTCAAGACTAAAGAAAGCATTATTAAAGTCCCAGGAGAAATACCTAAGTCCCATAGAGCAAAATGAATAGCAAAGTTCTGGACTTGAATTTCTATGATGCAAAAGGAGACACAGTCAATACCTCTCCTGTTTGGGTTACATGTTTAAACAGCCCAATTGGAAGCTACAATAATTTAGTGACTTGTCTGCTGATCAGTGTTAGTGCCCCAAGGAGTTTGCAGTGTTTTAAAGAAGATCCTAGACTACTACTTTCTGGGCCACTTCTTAGAGTGGACCCTGTTCTCATGGTTGACTCTTTTCAAACTCTCAGCAAAAAACCCGGTATGATCCCTTGTGTGACCATCCTACTGTGTTATGCATCAAAGTGGGACAGTTCTAAGCAGAAAAGATGTAATGAATTCTACTACACTTGGTTACGCCTGTGAAATTGTAATATTTACGACTTTTCCCTGACTGCAGAAGCTTTAATTTATGATCCCCATATACGATCTCTTTCTTAGAAGCTACTTCGAGTTTTCCAGGTCATTTTGAAAGGCAAGGCTGGCCTTTGCGGTTTTTCTCTCTTTACATTTCATAACAGTAAGCATTGAGTTTCTTACAAAAAGGTACCAGGAAAGGAATATTAAGGTGCAGGACAGCCAAGCGCTTGATATCTTTATTTTAACTGGCAAGATTAAAATAAATAAATAAAATCTGAAGGTTCTGCAAGTCCCTGAAACAACTAGCAAAGCATAGTTGCCTGAAGATTAATGGATTCCTTTCTAATCCCCTTTATAACAGACGGACCACCATGGACTATCAGTGATCCATGAACCACAGCTGGCCCATCTCATTGTAGACAATCAGGGATTAATACTGTCAAATTGCCAGTCTCCTAAGAGACTGGGACTTACTACAAAAGAATGAGCTTTCACCATGATATTATTTGTGTTACTACTTTGATCTCAAGGTTTTCTGGAAAAAGAGCTTTTTCCACTTTACCACATTCAACCACTGTTATATTACTGTTTATACTCTAAGTATACATGTAGCAAAGTAGATTTGGTGATACAGCTTTACCACTCTGAGAAAAAAATAGATTAACAACAGGTGTTAAATGCATTCACAGGACACTGGACACAAAGAATCCAAGGAACATTACCAGAGATCAGAAAATATTAGTAAAGAAATTTAAGTTTAATCTCTATGTTCCCACTCTTCCTACAGTGGCTGAGCACATCACCCTCCATTTCAGAAATTCAACACAGAAACCCTCTGAATTTAAGATGAGCTCATATCAGACACCTCTAGGTTGGCATACAGAGTTTTTGGAGGGCCTCCTAAGCAGTTCACAAGTTCCTGTTCTTAGACAAGAACCTGTTGGGGGGGGAGGGGGGAAGGGAGGAGTAAAACACAGCTTCCACTTCCTCACTGCCTTCTTAATAACGACATTGCCCCCAGCATGATCAATCACCTTAACGCTCCTGCTCCAAGGTAATCTCTCTCTGCTATTCCCAGTACCCAGCCCCAGACACAAGAGGACACCCAAAATCTACTTGCAGTAAATCAAGATTTGAAAAATCATCCATTGGGATAAGAGCACCAAAAGAAAAAATAGGACATAATTGAATATATGGCATTCCTGGAACACATTACTGGTTTAAGAACAGATTAAAATTTGATAACAGTCCAAGACAGGTCTTCCTTCTTATTTTAAAGACTTACTGTGCATTACACTTGTTATTTAAGTTTCTTACCAGTGTCAGTGAGGGAATTGTCAATCAGATGCTGAGTTAAATGTTCTCAATTGCTGAAGAAAAAGGAAATACCTTTATGCATTTTGGGGAAGGATATTATTCAAAGCTACTCCAGAATGACAGTTACAGACCTAGCTTTGGAAACAAGCTTATTAGAAACCTAGCTTGCCCAGGTTCAAACAGCACATTTTGACTGCTAAGAATTGTTTAAATCACACATCTGTTAGTCCTACCCTGGAAATTCTTTGGCATAGCTTTCCACAGCTACCTTTGTTTTATCTATGAGGGAGCTTCAGGAGACATAGCTCCTCTCCCATTCTTTTCCAAATGGTCTAAAGATTTGCAACAGCACCTTCTGACCCAGGGAGTGTTCTTTTTTACTGGTGTAATAAAGCTTATTTCCTAAAAATCCTAGATTTTATTATTTAGCTAAGCCATTAACAACAGTTTTCAATTCACATCAGTAAGAAATACTTTTTATGTTCTCCAGAATTTGCATTGTTTTTGTATAATATCATAAATTACTTTTATAGCACCATAAATAAAAAATAGGAATCGTATCCACTAAGTAATTCATCACATTTCCAGATTTTCATTAGACCACAACATTGGTCCAAACTTTCCAGCTGCATTTTAACAGGAGCATTACATGACGACTTGCTGCAAATTTTTGATTCTTTGGACATCTGTGTGGAATGTACTTCCAAGTCCAATGCAATTTCAATGCTTTCTGAAAGTTATGGTTTGCTTATAAGCATCTAGTTAGATACTAACCACAAACATTTCAAAATTAGTAGAATTATTAGTAAAGTCTATTCAGGTAATTTATTCCTACTGAGGCCAAGAGAATTCAACACGCCCCCTGCTGACATAACAAACACCAAAACGTTATCAACCAGTATCTTAAACTTTAGCAAGCAGTACATTTACAGATCACTTGGTAGCCATGACTTTTAGATGACTTTTTTTGCAGCATTCCTCTTTTCCTGATCTCAAAACTTCAGCCTCTGGTGAGAAAGAGACCAGCCTTACTCTACATTCCCTTTTCATCATTCAGCAGATCATGGCTAACACGCTTCCAGGCTTCCACAAGGCCTGTTTTTGTGCCACTTACTCATACAAGCAGTAACACTTTTCAGTATGAATGCCAGAGCCAGGAATACATAAAAGGAGACAGCTAAAAAGGGAAAGTTGAATAGAAGCTACTATGATAGTATTTTAATATGACCTAGAAACCAGGAATTGAAACAGTTGCTGACAGCGAGAACTCAGGATCTTGCAGTTGGAGGTTTCATAATTGGCTCTGTGCACCAGGCCAAGAGTGACTGGTTATTTTGTAGGATAGAAGTGGTTACAATAAATTCTTGAAGATAGGAATAGTTGGAAACACAACCAAAGAAGCATTTTAGTAATCTCTCAGCCAAGATTTTTTTTTTTTTAAAGATATTTTTCATAGCCAGAAAATATTTCAACAATCCATTAGAATCCAGCTATGAGAGCTTATTTCATAATGAGAAAGAACAAGTACAGGGTATTTGAACATTTTTTATCATTTTTAACTGTACATAAAATATAGCTGGGCTCATTCAAATGGGTTAGAATAGCCTCTCTGTTTTCTGATGTCTTTTCAACAGTTAGGGTATCACGGAATCAGACAAGCAAAGCAAGATTCAAGGCCAATAACTTGAAATTTTAGAAGAGATGCAATATAAATAAAATTGGTCATTCAATTTTTTTCAATTTTTAGTTTTGTTTTTCCCTTTATCTAGAAAATATGAAGGTTTAGAAGTATTTTAAAGGTAATGTATTTGAAGTTTTTAATAGTTAGAACCAAGGCTTTATTTTCCAGTCATCTAAAAAGAACTTAGAACACTGAAGTGTCCAAAGCTTGATAAATTTAGTGACTGCAATAACAATGAAGCTATTCAGTTAATTTGCCATGTCTAAAAACACTGATATCCCATATTCTGTGAGAGGGAGGGAAAGAAAGGAAAAAAAAAAAAAAAAATCTGTCCCACTAATTTACCTTAAACAGCTCTCACAGCAACACAGGGAGGAGGTAAGCATAGATAAGCACCTTTTGATGCCTTCTCCCTGCCCAATATCAGCTAGTAGGATTTCACCAGCAGGCACTCCAGAAACACAGTGGCTTCATATTCCAAGTTTGATTTCAAAGACCAGTTCTGTTTCAAATGCAATTTAAGATGGCTGGTTGAAAAAGTGTTTGAGTATGCCAAAGTTCAGAGAAAGAACAGTAAACTTACTGCTAATAGCTCAGCACAGTATGTTGGATAAGGGAGTGATTTTATAACACAGAAGTTTTGGATTGGATTTATTTTTTGTCAGAAGTAAAGACTATCAAATGCAGTTTCAACACACTGAGGAGAGCAAACACAGGCAATGTTTAGCTATCAGGACTAAATTCTTGATAGATCTATAGAGACAGAAACCTCTGGAAATCTGAAAAATTAATACATTGAATGAGTGGCATTCAGCTGTCTGACAATGTATTTAGTGAAAAGATTTTGATCTGCAGAATTCGCTAAGTTATTAACCACCTAAGCAGTTTTTTTATAATTAGTCCATCAAAACACTTCATGAAGGCAACAAATAAACTTAAAGTCCACCCTTGTTTTAGGTAGAAATTTCATTGCAAGTGTCTGAGACCATCTCTAAAACATACATATATACCATGTGTCTGTAATGTATTGTATATCCACTGTCTTCTACTAATAGAATCTGCACAATTGTAGTGACAGCTGAGTGGATTGTTCTTTTGGTTATTAAGAGAGTTTTCATTTCAGCAGCTTGTAAGTTGATCATTTCCTGGATAAGCCATCTTTTGAGTTCAAGAGTCTATTTTCAGTCTACTAGCATCTTTCATTGTATTACTTTACTTTGGAATTATTAAAAATAATAATAATAATCAAAAATGAAAAACAAGAAACAAAAAAGCCAGTAGCACAAGACGCTTACTTCTTACTTGGTTTTGCCTCCCAATCAATCACCCACTAGTCGAAGAACTAGGGTCAGTTGATTTCTATCACTATGGAAGAGTTCAATTTCATAGTACTAAAACTCACCACTTCACAGCAACGGTTTTGATGACACACCAGGGTAAAGCCTGTATAATATAAAGCAGAGGATACCAGGAATGAATACTCTTCCGAGGTCAAGGGAATTGAATTGCATAGAAAAATAAGACCTCAAAAGCAGCATAATAAAGGTATTCAAGATGATGGAAGTGCTCAATAAAATAGAGCTTTAGATATTTTTACACCGGTGAAATCAAAAATTTAAAGGATCACTTACCACTCAAAAAAGCAGGAATAGCAAAACATGAGGAGAACTATTAAGCTAGGTAGTTAAAATATAATGCATTATTTGTTTCAGTTATTTTCACAAGAAATAAGCATAAACAGTGCAAATATCTAGAGAAAGACTCCAGAAGATGACTTCCTGAATGGCTCAGACAGCCAATATTACAGTTCCTCGAGGTAGAATTTTATGTGTTTAAAAAAAAAAAAAAAAATGGTACTAAAGCTTCACTGAAGTCACTACAGCTACAGAGATCCATCAGGGGGGATATGGCCCTCCTCTAGCAACAGGGTTGTGCCACCACCAGACTGCACATTGCTTTGGAATGCTTAAATCTGTTATCTTTTCTGGTATCACAATTGTTGCTTATCACTTTAATAAATGGAGTTTTGTGTTGTAGAAAGGGCTGAGAAAGATCTGATGCTAAGGCACAATGAGACAGAGAGAGGCAAATGTAGAGAGCTCCATTTTCAAGAGAGTACCCTTTCAAGGCATTTTCCCTCAGGGCCACTGTAACAGAATGCTGTATTTAAATCAGCGGGTCATGCACCAGAAGATGGTTTAACTGCTAATTAACACTAGATGATATACTGAAAATTCCATGCTAATTAATTCTCTGTAGATTTAAGTGCCCTTCCTTCTATGTCATTTTCAATGAACATATTAACATGAGGAATAGAATGGCATTAATTACTAATTCATATGACAAACATGTGAAGCTATATTAAACAGTTGATGGAGGTTAACTAAAAAGGAACACGTGGGTCAAAGTTGTCAACTACAGGCCATGGTATCATAAAGATACCACACATTAAAAACAAGAGGGTATATATTACCCATTCAATCATCCTGTCAGTTTGATGTTGTTCTCTTTATATTAGATTTTCTTGCAAGATGATCATTATTCAGAAAATAGGATTCAGCTGTTCAGAATACAATAGTGAAAACCCCTAAAAATGAGAGCAAGTAAATTGAAAGGAAAATGGCAGTGATTGCAGTTTTGATAAATTAACTGCTAACTATCCATACATCAAAACAGTCTGAAAATAGCAAAGAAACTGGGTAGGCACAAGTTTCAGCGGTAGCTAAAGAATCAATATCCTAAATACCAATCCTGCACCATTTCCCCTTTAGAAAAAAAGAAGCATTTTAACTCACATACATCATCACCTAGAGCTACTGGTTTAGTACGTCCTAATTTTGAGGTCTGAAACTAACTCAGTTAAAGTGAAATCCAGTCACTAGAAACAAAGATCATGAGAATAAATGCCAGACAATGCTTATGATCCTAAAGGACCTCAAGCTCCAAGTAACAACCACAGGTCAGCCCAATTTGGCATTTCGAAAAGTATACAGTAGAAGTGGTTACAACGCTAAAGTTACATTTTGTATTTCACATAAGAATACACCTACTTGCATGGTGATTTCTGTAGTTTACAAAGTTGTGATTGTCCCATCCAGTACTTTTCAATGAAGGTATTGTTAAATTATCATGAGAGAAACGTTACCTGTCAAGGCCTGTACAGTTTATGCTCCTTGTTTGTATAACCATGTGTACTCTCACACACACACTTTTAAATAATTTTATATGAGGGATTACTGAAGTCTCCTGAAAATCCAGATTTCAACTTTGATTTTGATGTCAGAGCTATTATAGTCTTATTACTGTAGACCATATTAGACTGCCAGAAGGGACAAGGAGTTTTACCAGAAAACTGACCATAGCTTTCACAAATGACACCCAAAATGGGATGTAAGATAGTTCACAGATAACAATGCTAGAGCAACAGGAAGATCTTGATTGTGTCAGCTGTCTCTAATACCTTTCACATTTAGCAAGAAAACCCTTTAGTTTTTCTATGCCTCCAATAACATTACTTCTACAAACATGGTCATTACCTCAGCCATGAGAAGACATAGCTATTCTTTGCTTCAGTAAACAGTATTTGCACCACCACTGACAGTTTCCTACTGCAAGCCAAGGGAATCCCCCAATTTGACTTTGGTGTATTTTTATTTTTTTTTTTAATATTCAGTTAATCTCTCAAAGTTCTGTTACCTATTTATTTATGATGCCCAAGCGTTATGTTATTTAGTCTCCTAATTAAAATTCTAAATATTTAATAATCATTTAAGTTGACAGAATAGCTTTCAAAGCATTTATGAGAAGGGTCTTCTAGAAAAATGTCCTTCCTTTGATTCAGTACTGTCAGTTGTGTATATAAATAGTGTCTTTTTCAATTAAAAAAAAAAAAAAAAAAAAAAAGGAAAAGAAAAATCTTCTCTTCAGCAAACAATGTCTTTGAATTAAGAAAGACCACAAAGAAGACTAGCATGCAAATCATTTAAAAGTCAAAATCATACCTCCAACATATGTATTTTTCTATTGGAATTGAGAATTTCTGCTTAATACAGTAATAAAATCATTTGGGACACTTCTACATTAGAAATTATGTTCATCTGTAGCTAAGAGCTATAGGAAAGAACAGTGTTAAGGGATTCTTGTTTATTTTTAATAGCATAGTAAATTACAGAATCAGAGAATTTGGAGCAGGAATGCTAGTAAACAAGCTTTCTCCCTTGGACAGCTAAGGTTAAACACTTATTTTCTCACTGTCTCCATGGAAAACAGTTGTTTCCTCATTTAGTCACCCTACAGAATTCACACTAGTAAATGCTACTTGCCCATACATTCAGATGTTTCATTATCCAAAATGATGTCCTATCTTTCATGAGAGATGGGGATACAGGCACACCCCTTTAAATACACCCTTTCTGTCTGGCAAAGAGCAAGTCTGAAAAACTTACTATCGATTCAAAATACAGATTTAGTTATTTAACTCAGCAATGCTACATAGATAGGAGGCGGTTCTGAAGGGCAGAGGGGTCCAGGAAGGCTGGGCGCTCTTCAAGAGGGAAATCTTAATGGCACAGGAAAGTTCTGTCCCCACATGCCCAAAGACGAGCTGGGGGGAAGAAGACCAGCTTGGCTCAACAGAGAATTGTGGCTTGATCTTAGGAAAAAAAAGAGGGTTTATAATCTTTGGAAAAGTGGGCAGGCACCTAGGGAGGACTTTAAGGATGTAGCAAGGCTGTGCAGGGACAAAATTAGGAAGGCCAAAGCTCATCTGGAGCTCAATCTGGCTACTGCCGTTAAAGATAACAAAAAACGTTTCTATAAATACATCAACACAAAAAGGAGGACTAAGGAGAATCTCCATCCTTTACTGGATGTGGGGGGAAACTTAGTTACAAGAGATGAGGAAAAGGCGGAGGTGCTCAATGCCTTCTTTGCCTCAGTCTTTAGCGGCAATACCGGTTGTTCTCTGGATACCCAGTACCCTGAGCTGGTGGAAGGGGATGGGGAGCAGGATGTGGCCCTCAGTATCCACGAAGAACTGGTTGGTGACCTGCTACGGCACTTGGATGTGCACAAGTCGATGGGGCCGGATGGGATCCACCCAAGGGTACTGAGAGAACTGGCAGAGGAGCTGGCCAAGCCGCTTGCCATCATTTATCAGCAGTCCTGGCGATCGGGGGAAGTCCCAGTTGACTGGCGGCTAGCAAACGTGATGCCCATCTACAAGAAGGGCCGGAGGGCAGACCTGGGAAACTACAGGCCTGTCAGTTTGACCTCAGTGCCAGGGAAGCTCATGGAGCAGATCCTCCTGAGAGTCATCATGCAGCACTTGCAGGGCAAGCAGGCGATCAGGCCCAGTCAGCATGGGTTTATGAAAGGCAGATCCTGCTTGACGAACCTGATCTCCTTCTATGACAAAGTGACGCACTGGGTGGATGAGGGAAAGGCTGTGGATGTGGTCTACCTTGACTTCAGCAAGGCTTTTGACACCGTTTCCCACAGCATTCTCCTCAAGAAACTGGCTGCTCGTGGCTTGGACTGGCGCACGCTTCATTGGGTTAGAAACTGGCTGGATAGCAGGGCCCAAAGAGTTGTGGTGAATGGAGCCAAGTCCAGTTGGAGGCCAGTCACTAGTGGCGTTCCCCAGGGCTCGGTGCTGGGGCCGGTCCTCTTTAATATCTTCATCGATGATCTGGACGAGGGCATTGAGTGCACCCTCAGTAAGTTTGCAGATGACACCAAGTTAGGTGCGTGTGTCCATCTGCTTGAGGGTAGGAAAGCTCTGCAGGAGGATCTGGATAGGCTGCACCGATGGGCTGAGGTCAACTGCATGAAGTTCAACAAGGCCAAGTTCCGGGTCCTGCACCTGGGGCGCAATAACCCCAAGCAGAGCTACAGGCTGGGAGAGGAATGGTTGGAGAGCTGCCAGGCAGAGAAGGACCTGGGAGTGATGGTGGATAGTCGGCTGAATATGAGCCAGCAGTGTGCTCAGGTGGCCAAGAAGGCCAACGGCATCCTGGCTTGTATCAGGAACAGTGTGACCAGCAGGGCTAGGGAGGTGATCGTCCCCCTGTACTCAGCTCTGGTGAGGCCGCACCTCGAGTACTGTGTTCAGTTTTGGGCCCCTCGCTACAAGAAGGACATCGAGGTGCTTGAGCGGGTGCAGAGAAGGGCGACGAAGCTGGTGAGGGGCCTGGAGAACAAGTCCTACGAGGAGCGGCTGAGGGAGCTGGGCTTGTTCAGCCTGGAGAAAAGGAGGCTCAGGGGCGACCTTATTGCTCTCTATGGGTACCTCAAGGGAGGCTGTAGCGAGGTGGGGGTTGGTCTGTTCTCCCATGTGCCTGGAGACAGGACGAGGGGGAATGGGCTTAAGTTGAGCCAGGAGAGTTTTAGTTTAGATGTTAGGAAGAACTTCTTTACTGAAAGGGTTGTGAGGCATTGGAACAGGCTGCCCAGGGAAGTGGTGGAGTCACCATCCCTGGAAGTCTTTAAAAGACGTTTAGATGTAGAGCTTAGGGATATGGTTTAGTGGGGACTGCTAGAGTTAGGTCAGAGGTTGGACTCGATGATCTTGAGGTCTCTTCCAACCTAGAAATTCTGTGATTCTGTGATAGATACTACATAGAAGCTTGAAAAACAATACATACAGAATTTTCAACCTTGCTAGAGAAAATAGCACACCACATGCTAAAAAGAGCTTAAAGCAAGTCCAAAGGAAGCAGAAGTGAGAAGACTTTAAGATGTCTTCTTCAAGCATGTCATCTTCAATCAATGATCAAAGTAAACATCCAAAATTGAAAAGAAAAAGAAAAAAGTTTTCCCAGAGACATCAGTACATTCCCACTAAATCCAGTACTAGTTAGCCCTTACAGCCAGAAAAAGAACACCAGACAGTCCAGTAAGATACTGAATGCATGGAAGATGAGAGAGGAAATGGGTGGAATGGAAAGCAGGAGAGAATTCAGATTCAGCTGAACCCAATTTGGACTGACCATTCACCTCCAATTGAGTTCTAACTGCTGTACCTGGACTCACTTAAGAAGTGCTTATTTCCTTAATTAAATTTTACATTTTCTGTCTAAGGTATCTGTAGCAAAAGGGAAGGTACTACACATTGAAGGTAGTATCTAGCTGTCCATAAGCCCCTGCAGTCAGAAGAATAACATTTGTAGAGATGGCTTATCTTGGCAGAGTAGACCTGCCTAAGGTATTGACAGACTTTGAACAAAGCGTTTAAGTTTGTAATGATAACTCCTGGGCCAGTAGGTGAGTTCCTGGGTAGATTTAGTCAGCAAGTTTTTTTAACATAGTTATGTAATGACAGACAGGTGGCACTTGCTATTAGCAGAACATTACTATAATTCACAGGCAGTTACATGCCTCACTTGTTTGTCTCAAATGCATTTAGTCTCCTGCAGGTGAGTTACAGGTTATGTTTGTTAAAGACTGACAATGTTCTTAGAATGGATAAGTGAAATATATTGTCTCCAGGTGTACCTTCTACATGCCTCCCCTTCCTTCATCACACCTTTCTCCTTTGGGGGCCCCATGCAAGAGACTCAAGCTCTACTCAAACACTTTCATGTGAACTCTATGTTCACAGATGCAAAATGGATTTCAGCTCAGCTTCCTCACTCCCACTGCAGCCTCCATCACCTCTGCTGCTACTGTCACAGGTATTGCCTATCCACTCAGCAAATATAAGACAGAGAGAACAGCATAAACAGATGAGGCTTGCAGACTGACTTCCTCATTACTAGTGTGCATTTTACTAATGAGGAGACAACAACAGGACATCCTAAATGCCCTTCCCACAGGTGCTAAGCAGAGAAGCTCAGTCACCAGTACAATCCTTAGGCTTTTCTAACAGGTTGTGCCATTTTTCAGGCTTGAGTAACTCTAGTAGGATCTATGTTTTCTTGAACATAGTTTTGTTTTTGAAAAGTACCTACTGAAATACTTAAGGGGAATTTGTGTTTTGTTCTCTGATGTTGTTTGCGTTTTGTGTTTGCTTTTTTAAAAGCGATAGAAATAATTTATCTCAGTGAGGCACATTTAAACACAAACGAGCCCATTTATAATCCAAAATTAAGGAAGTCAAAAGGTATTAATTCTGTTACAGATTTTTCATACATCTTGTATGAATGCATGTTTGTCACTTCAAAACAAAAACAATGGGGTTTCAGTTTTTTAGGAAATGTTTCATTATGGGATGAAGGGAGAAATTCAGCACCCATACTGAATACAAGGATGCAAGTTATGGATAGATTCAGAAAAATGTAATACTTTGTAACTGATTGCACAGGGGAACCACCTCAGCCCATTTTGGCCCCAACTCTTCTGCTGGAGAGGAGGACCACAGGACCATCATACGTTATCTTTTTCAAATAGACAGCTTCTGAAATAAAACATGCAGGACTTCTCAGTATCTTCTCATCATTTTGCATGCAATTAGGCAGTCATGAGCTACATGTGCTTTTGAAGGCTCCCAGCATTTACATTTAACATGCACTGAGTTTGCTTAGATTGGTGTAAAATGCAAGATACAGCCTCACACTTCTTAAACTTGAACTCTTCACAGCATCAGAGATCTCACAAATGCACACAAATCAACATCTACAAGCATCTTTTGTACCACTTAAGGAGTAGGGGGTTAGCCTTGAATAGGTAACACTACTCCAGTAGGTTTTTGCATGCAAATTCATCTGTATGCGATCTAATCTTGATCTTCTCTTCACCCTAATTTTTTTTTTTCCCCTCCTTCAAGTAATGCAGTCTTTGAGAACACATCTATATGGAAATTAGTTCTGAAGATTGTTGTAATAAATACCTGCCAAGTATATAATACTAGTAGAATTTACATTTCTTAAATATGAAGAATAGGATTAAGATATAGAAAATTAAAAACTATTTCATATCTTACACTTTTACACTGCTAAGCAGAGTACCAGTATGTTTTTTTTTAATTTAATAAAAAAATATCATCCAAACTTCAAATAAGCAAGATGGTTCAGCCACAGCACACCACGATTAATATGTCCACCTTTCTAACAATACTGTTCACTACAAAACAAGCACCCAGGGAAGCTAAGCCTCCATGAGACATTTGTGCATGTCTTTTTATTTAAACATGCATTTTACATAGATCGTTTCTCAAGTACTTACCATTATCTTCTTAGACCAAATTAAACAAGCGCTCAAGTTTCTGTCAGTGCCTTAGTCCATCAACACTACATGAGGTTATAATAGTTGTTCAGATCATGGAAATTCATTGAGAAGTTCTATACTTGAGACATTTAATAGTAAAAGGAATTAATAAATTTCTGGACTTGATAACTAACAAAAAAGGCTGTATTTAGATATTTGTATATGTTGTCTAAAACATGCAAGCACATATTGACTACTTAGATCTTGAAAGCTGAAGTTACTCAGTCTAGTCTGACCCGGGTAATGTTATTATATAAAATGAAGTCCAAACAGCTCAATTAGAGTTACAATCAGTGGCTTCATTTTGCCAAAATCAAAGCCAACAACGAAGACAGTGTGTATTCAAATCAAGGAACATGAATTTCCTAACAAAATCAGGTAACTTTATGTTTCTGTCTGAACTTTAATGCATAGGAAAAACATTTAAACACCCCCATAAGCAGCACCTCGGGGTGCAATTGCGTTTGAGGGCAGGTAGCACCAATGTGGCCAGGGCTTCTGCACCTATCCTTCTACCACAGTCACTTTGCAACACATGGGCTTGCTCTGCTTCCCTGAGAACTGGGGTGCCCAGACCCCCTTCCAGCCCATGCTTGTAGTCCCACTGCTTCCCAGGCTACACCAAGGTGGGGGGCAAACTAAACACTCCAGCTTTCCTTTCCAGGAAGGAAAAGGCTTTTCCAAAATGCACTACTCCTCTGAATTACCTCCTGCAAATAGTAATAGCTAGATTTTCCCTCTCTGATCTCCTTCCTGCTCTTTCTCTGGTCCCTGCTGTTGTGGGCAGATGATCTCCAGCCCACAGGTGGGGCCCATGCTGCCATAGGCACCGCATGGGGCAGGGTTTGCTCTGCTGCCTTTCCAATGTCATTCTGGGAGCTTGGGGAAGCAGACAGGGCCTTGTGACTCCTCAACTCTTAGAAAATCAAAAAATTATAGAAAAATCAAAGCTATCGATGTAACACGGGGTGAAGCTTTTTTGCTCTTTAACTGAGCAGACCTCTCAGTGTGAGCAGCAGGAATTTTGCTCACCTGAGGGCTAAAGAATTTGGCTTGGAATATATAAAACTTAAGGTGCCTTATGAAAAAAGGTATTTATGAATTTACTAATTTATAGTGCCAAATTAGAAAGCTCTTATTCACTAGCAATTATTTCAGGCTATTTGACTTCTTTTCCTTTCATTTTTGCCCTGGAGTGTGAAGACATTTTCCAGTGAAGGTTAGCATGGAAAGAAGCACTATAATCTCACTGGTCTCTATTTTTGCATGAAAACCAAGAGCATGGCTATCAATAAACTGTTAATGCGAGCCAAATTTCCAGGCAGCCCACCACAGCCACCCCCCTGCAGTGGTTTCTCTGGGCACAGCCGCACCCTGGCAGAAGCTGGCTCCCCTGTACAGTGTTTGATCTCATCTGTTGAGTTTCCCTCCATCTCTACTATAGCTTCTTAAACTTTGATTCCTGCAGGAATCAAATTTAATCTGTTTCAGTATATTTTATGCTCCACTGATTTATTCAAAGCTGAATAAAAGCATTGCAGTACTTACGTTTTCTATTTTATTTTTGGAACTGTATTATTAGTAGCCCCATTCAGTAACTAGAATAACTCGAGTCAAGCAGATTAAAAACCCAAGCTACACCTGTGGTATTCAGCTTGCACTTTAATCTTATCCACTACATTAAAAAAGGTCTGGATAAAAATGAGACAGATTAACCTATCACTCGTCTTACAGAAGTGTCTTTATGGTAAAAGAAGATCCAGTTCTACAGCAAGTCTGGTAAATTTTGCCCTTCTTTTGCTGGAAAATATCACCCCTGTACCAAAGTATTCCATTTCACTGTACAAAATGAAAAAGCCATTTTGAGCTCTACATGCAAAAATGTATCTTTAATACATACCCAAAAGAAACGAAAAAAACTGTATATCTTACATTTCATTGATACCAGAAGGAAAATGGAAATGCTTTTTTCTCATTGTTTAATTTGTGTTCTCTAACATATAGAATTATTATTCAATACTCCTTTTTCAGTGAGATTCCTCCACTTCTATTTCTAGTCCCACTCTGCTGTTCCCTAAGTTTTCTGGTTTTAATATAAAATAAAACTGAATAAAGGATAAAGATGAAAGTAATAAATAATATATATAAGAACAGCCTTAATATAACATGCATATTTGTATATATACATATATGAGATGATCAGCTAGTAAATATTTTATTTTGCTTTGTATAGGGTAGAATATATCTAGATGAGCTCAGACAGATTGAACAATAAAATGAACCTGACAAAATGGGTTTTAAGTCAGGAAACAGAACAGTAAAGCAATTTCCTGAGTTATTTAAATGCTTTCATTGGAGAAATGTCATTACATACTTGAATTACACTGGAATATAATTATATAAACACCACAAATAACAATGTTTTACCAAGAAAAACAGAAGTTTAGAGAGGAGAATTATTTCCTGCCATTTTTCTTCATTTTAAGAAATGTTCTGCTTGTTATAAGAAATAAATCAAAAGAAAGGTTTCAAATTTACTTTACTAGTCCATGTCCTTAACACTTACGCACATACTTATCTTTAAGTATATGATATGTAAATAGCTCCTCCCCCCAGGTTTAAGATGGGCTTATGCAGCCCATATGCAAAAGTCTTCCCCTTGATCTACTTTGGTGACCTTGATCAGAATTTCAGCTCCAAAATTTAGTATCACCGAGGATGTTTATGAACAGACTGTTCATGAGCAATTAATTTTAATCTTTTCATAGGTAAAGCCAGAGGACTTCTTCTTAGCTTTGGTGTTATATACGTTAACAAATCTTCACAAATATCTCCTCAGTGTGTCTAACTGAAGTGAAAGACTGCAGAACAATATTGTCCAAAATCAGACAGGACATTGAATGATCTGAGAAATTTGTGTTTACTTCAGGAAGTTGAAGTTCAGCAAATTTCAACAGCCTCAGATGGTCAGATGAGAAAAGAATTGTAAAATGTGCATAGCTGAATTTCAATATCACTTAAAAATTCTCTATTAAATTTGTTATAGTAGAGCAAAAACTTACACGTTAGTTAGCATCCATCTAACCCCATTGATTTTAGGGATCCCCACAAAAAGATGGAGTGGGATTAGAGCCTTTTCCAGCCCCAAAATTTGCATCAAAATTTAAAAGCCAGCAGTGATTTTATCTAGTTGCTTTCTCATCAGCCCAAACAACCCCAATTCATACCATACACACATTATAAGCCAATGCCACTTTCCTTCAAATAGCAACAGCTCTATTGCTCTAGCAGGACACTAAGCCATACTCTGTCATATTGCAAATTTAAAAGGAGGCCTGTATGAACATAATTTCAGTTTAAAAACCTGTACTTCTTCATGAATTGTTCCATAAAACAGTATGTTATGACCAAACAACTCACCTCCTCAAAGCAATTTCTGTCTTAAGCTTAGCTTTCAGGGAAGATTAATTCCAAGTAAAAGATGAGGAACCTTCTCCCCAAAAACATACAGCACCAAACTGAAGAATATCCATGCCTCCTCTTCCCACTTCCATAGTCCTTACTAGTAACATTTATATCCAGAAAGTGAGTTGGAGATAAGAAAGACTAAATCTCAGTGTATTCCTTTTTACACGAGCCCCTGCTACAGATTCCCACATAAATCAGTCATTCAGGCTTCTTTCCCCCCCACAGCAGCAAACATTATTTCCTACAGTGTTCATCTGAATCTACAACTAGTCAACAGGTCTAAGAATTCACATTCTCAACTTCCTCTGTGCATCAGTTTCCCCATTTACAAAAAAAGAAATAATAGTAATGCCCATCTATTTTAAATGGATATTATCTTTCAACTATGTTTGAATAATTATTCTGTGTTACCAAATGACTGTTTTAAGTAGACCGCTCATTAAAGCTAGTTCAAAAGAATACAGCTAGCAAAATGCACTGGATAATTTATTTGTATTATTATAAGAATTAACTTTTAACCTGTAATATTCAGACTAACAGCCAACAGCTATACAAAATAAAATATTTTAAATATTTATGAAGTTTTTATCCAAAATTTTTCAGTCTAACATTTTTAAATTATCAACTGTGTTTTACGGAAGTGGTCTTGTTTTATTCATTAGCTCAAATTTACTTATCAGCAAAATAATAGTGCTTTTTCAAAATGAGCCATAAGTTGAAAATTCTACCTATTAGGAATTATTTATTGTTTCCTAAATATATTTTCTTACACTTACAAGATCTGTCAGTGCCACGGTACCATGACCCATAGTTCTGTGTCTTATGTTCCAACCTCTGTCTGAAGCTGATGTTTATCTTGCATCTGAGACTCTTGTTTATACAATTCTAGAAGCTGACAGTGACAATCCACACATTAAATATCATACCAGCTTTATGGATCTGTTTTTGGAAAATAACGTAGAAAAAAAAAAAAAAAAGTGTAGGTTTGCGCTTCATTTTTTTTTAAAAGTCATTTATTCACAAAAGTTATCTTGAGTATTTAAAATGCAGTTAATCTAGCAAAAGTCTTCGAAAGCTTTATTCTTCCTTATACAGAGATGAAACACTGACATTCAAAGAAATGAAAAGAAAGTCAAGTTAGACTACCATAATCCCTCAGGATAGAGAGAATTTCTGTTGAAGATAAATAAATCAAATACAAGGGGAAGTGAGGTGAAGTATAATGCCATTTAGGGAAAAAAAATTAAGGCAATAATATTATTTTCCAAGCATTGGCATATACAAGCATTGGCCATCAACAGAAATATGTTTTCCTTCGTAGTACATTTATTTATATCCCAGTACAAAAGTTATGCATGCATAGCATAGAACAGAAAAAAAATGTGTTTCTATTATGAAGAGAATCTGTATTTACTATTGTAAAGGATTCAGATTGTGCCTATTTTAAAATACATACTGTCCTTAAATAAACCAGTCCACTCAATCATTAAACATTAAATCAGTTAAAGACAGAATTTTTGGAAATTCAAAATGTGGAGATGAGTTAAGCTGAGTTGTGCAGCAGCAACAACACTTGTTGCTGGAGCACATCCCACCTGCAATCTGACTCACATAAGAGACAATGTGCTCGTGTAGGGTCCCTGCGCACTCTGTAAAAAAGATGTTCGATTGACTAGCTTGCAGGAGGTCAACTCAAACTATACAGAAGGACTCAGAAGAAAAATTTACACACCAGATGTGCTTTTTAATTGTTATTAATTCCCTATTTGTCCCTGACTGACTCTCAAGAAGTATCCTGTCAGAAGGGTGAGGACCCAGCATACAAAAACAATCAAATATTCCAGGCATGGAAGACAAAATTTAAAGAAATCATAGAAGTACAAAGAAACTAAAGTAATTTTTGTGTTTGAGCATACTGGAGTATGGATATTTGGATTCAAAAGAAAAATCTTTCTTCTTCCTAAACCGTCTGTTAAAGTAACATAACATGTTTCCATAGTAATAGGATTGGAAGGTACACAATTCTTTGACAGTGGAGACTGTCTTCAGTAAATGGCAGAGGAACACTCTATGAGGTTATTATTTAAATCAGTTAATAACAGTGTTTTTAATTTCTAATTCTCACATGGCCCTGATTTAATAGAGTCCATCCATAAGTTCTCCAAAGGTTTTAATGCTAACTACATGGAGGCAACTGCAAGTGGAACTACGTGACGGCCAAAGGGGAGATGGGGAAAGCCAAGAAAAGACAGGAAAAATGTGGAGAAAAATCATGTTGTACTCAATTTGTTTAACTTGCAAAGGCCACAACTCACATCCTTGAGCACTGCAGGGTTGGTTATAGATGACCATACTCAACTTTCCAGTTTTTGTTCAAATTGAAGTCAAGGCTGTAAACATCCGGGTTTTCTGAGGATTTTCTGCAGGAGAAAAGGAGAAGAAAGCTAAAGTCACTCGAGCAGCATGTCTACATATGGCTCCATAAATATATTTCAGCCACTTAGAGAAAGCTTCTCCTAATCTTCTGCTATTCTTGTATATGCACACCCCACTGACCTTCCAGGTATAAACTAGTTTCATTTAGTTGTTCGGTCTAGCAACATTTAGGGCTATAATGTTATTTCTTTTCTGTAGAGGGAACAAGCTCAGAGATACCAGTGCCTTGTATTTCAGACTTCACAAACATCATTTCCTTGAGCTGGAAGAGGTCACTGCTGGAGTCTGATGCTTCTGCTCATGCACTAACAAGGGTGCAACAGTTCTAAATCCTCTTTAAAAATAAACTTTTTAAATTCAATTCCTAGGCTAAAATTACTAGTTGATACTAAATTTCATGTTTCAAGAGTAGTTTCTGTCACATCTGCCAGTTGAGAGTAACTCAATGTGACAATTTCAAATACCTGCTTTTCTAAAGATGGTCTTACATTGCAGTTGTCTTTCCTCCTCTTAGCTGCAAAGTTCCTTCTGACCTTCTCTATCTCTACTTGTTTCTGTCTCCAGAATTACTCTTTTACTGTTCAGCTGCCTCTTGTTGTGTTTATCCATCCCCGAGGAAAGAGTTAAAGGAGAAAAGAGGAAAACATCTACAATTAAATTGCTCTTTAACTTGTCCCTGCCCCTTGGCAACTGCAGGTTGTAATTCAGCTGTTTACTACGCTCCCTCATCACTTTAGAAAGAATAAATAATGTAGGGTCTTGCATTCATATTTGCAGTAGAAAAGGAATGCTGGGAGTTACAAATTGCTGCTGAGAAGATAACCACATTCAAGGGGCTAAAGATTAGAAAGACAAATCTCTCAAAGAGGTCTCTAAGAAACACTTTAAAGAAGAAAAAGAAAAAAAAAAAAAAAAAAAAAAACCTTTTAAGTCTGTAATGGCTTGAAGAAACTCTTATTACCAATATGGTAGGCTTAGAAGAGACTTGTGTGTCTGTCTATAGGCATAAGTAGAAAACAAACTTATCTTTCACAACAGTAAGAAGAGATTCAGGGCATACCTATAAGGAATTTTTCTCCAGTAAACATCTTGTATAATTTAACTATCAGCTTGTGACCTACTTATGTAGGACTGTTTTTGTTATCCTGACTTTTATTAGTTCAAGGTTGTGTGAGTCAGAAGTAAGCACTTTCCCGTTAGTGTACTTTGCATGTCTTATTCTCTGGACAATCAAATGAAAGCAAAGCATCTCAGCAAACAAAGTTGAAAGCACAACCGTCTTCAGGTCTCGTGACTCAGAATTCTGGTGGCGAGCTCTGCAGTCACAGACTTTCAGACTGGCTGAGGTGGGAAGGCACCCCTAGAGATCACCTAGTTCAACCCTGTTCTCAGAGCAGGGTCAGCTAAAGCAGGTTGCTCAGAGCCATGTTCAGTTAGGTTTTGAATATCTCCAAGGATGGGGACTTCACAACCTCTCTGGGAAATCTGTTCCTCTGTTTCATCATCCTGACAATAAAGTTTTTTCCCTATGTTTAAAAGGGATTTCCCCTTTTTTCAGTTTGTGCCTTTTGCCTCTTGTCCTGTTGTCACCGGTCATTACTGAAAAGAGCCTGGCTCCATCTTTTTTACATCCTCCCTTCAGTATTTATAAACACCGATAAGACACCCCTGGAGCCTTCTCTTCTCCAGGGTACACGATGTCAGTTGTTTCAGCCTCTCCTCATGACAGACACTCCAGTCTCTTGGTGGCACTTCTCTAGACTCAATCCAGTAAGTCCATATGCCTTTTGTCCTGTGGAGCCCAGAATGGGACACAACCAGACATGTTTCACCAGTTGGGAAATGGAGAGTAGGAACACTTCCCTCAGCCTGCTGGCAATGCTTTTGTTCACCAGGGCTCCTAAGTTGTTTACTGCAGAGCTGCTGTCCCACTGGTTGGACCTCAGCACGTACTGCCACATAGGATTACTCCTCCCCAGGTGCAGCACTTTGCATTTCCATTTGTTGAACATCTTGAGATTTCTGTCACCCATTTCTCTCAAGGTCTCTCTGAAAAACAGCACAACCACCTGGTGTATCCAGCACTCCTCCCAGTCTTGCTTCATCTGTAAAGCTGCTGAGGACACAATCTGTCCCATTGTTCAGGACATTAAAGAAGATGTTAATCAGTATTGGACCCCCAAGGCCAGTGTTATCAGTAAAGACTGAGGCCAAGAAGGCAGAGTAGGCTCTGCCTCTGAAGGGCAAAGGACAGGAAAACTGCCTTTGGTAGGGGAAGAATTTGACTTAAAAGTGAAAGCTTTGTTTGGCATGTTCAAATAACTCTTCAAGTCTGGAAAGTTCTCTCTACTAATGTGTATCAAATATGAAATCCCTTCCTATACGGCATCAATATGAAATCCCTTCCTATGTTCAGAGAAAGCAAGATGTCTATTATAGACAAAGGATAGATCAGAATGATTTCTCCAGCTCTAGTGCAGAGTCAGAATCTGTGAGGGGGGTCCCTCCACAACTCACTGATTGAAGTGTTGTTTGTTTTTTTTTAAATAAATTTACACATATGATATAATATTTGTATTGCAAAAAACATAAGAAGTTAGAGGAATATTTTCCTGTATCATAACTGGAAAAAAAAAAAGTAATTAAAAAGTAATTAGAACCATTTGCACCCCACATAAACTGATGTTTGATCAGATGTGGACAAAAAGTGAAAAGGAAAAAAAAAAAAACTCCTATCAATGAGCTTGGACAGTGAAAACTAAATCAAGTAAATAATGACAAATACACAAGATTAAATAAATAAATAAATAAATAAATCTCTAAATCCCATATGATGTTATTACAAACAAAATTGAAACAATGAAGCCCAAAATAAATGCAGCTTGGTTTCCTGTGGATTTGTATCGTGATTTAAGCTCTGATTTGAGCTTTTTCTCTGGTATGGGAATTTATAACCTCTCTCACAAAACATGAGCTCTCTACTGTTTTTCCATCAGTCAAAATGCTTTTGGGGTCCTATTTTTACAATGCTACTAAGAACTCAATTATCTTTGTACTTCTGCCCTTCTGTCAAATTTGGTTGACATCGGCCAGTGGGTTCAAAAGTTATTAGGTGAGACATTTAGACAGACACTGAGACCAAATAAATGCAGAAATATTATTGCCATAAATAAACCAGATTAAAAATATTTTTACAATAATCTTTTACCTTTTTATGTTCAATTTCATGCATAGGAAAATCTGTGACACCTACATCCTTATAATATGGAAATCCTAAGGAACAAGTCAGACTGCTGTTAAGGAATTTTTAGAGAAAAAATATATATATTTCATAGCAGCTAAAATTGTTTTGGCAATAGTACTCTGATCCCTGTAAATCTTTATGAAATAACAGGAAACGCTAGTCATGCAAATGAAAATCAGCTTCTCACTAAAATAAACAGGACGTGAAAGTATCAGGCTGAGCTCACAAGTTCAAATAAAAAATACAGGGATCACTCCAGTAGTATCTAAAGTGATCTCCACTTTCAAGACACTAGTAATCTGTCTGATTCACTGTATCTTATTTTTTCTACCTATTTAGGTCAGATAGAATGTCTAATTTTGGATTAAATTTAGAAGTGCAGATAAACTACCATATTTTTATTCATCCTTCTACAATTTCTACATCTACATTACCTGGAAGCACTGTACCCAGATTTTACATTTTGCAAAATAAAGCACATGAAATAAGATTATTGCAATGAATTTTATGTGGGTTTTTTGTTTGTGTTTGAGTTTGTTGGGGGTTTTGGTTTGTTTTTCTTAATGCATGTGTTAGTCTTTTATTAGAAAAATAGATTACCATGATTTTTTTAAAAATGATGCAAAGATTACTTCTGTAACACAGGCAATGTCTTTCCATATATTCATTTATGAGAAGAATCACAAATGAAAAGATTAACCTGACCACTGAGGACACATTTAACATAAGCCTACCTCAGGCTCATCATTACCCATATGGCATTGCTGACCTTGAAAAGCTTTCATGTTAACCAGAAAAGGTGGTACAGATCTGGGATACAGAACTCAACAAATGCATTGCCACCTAAACTATGTTCACCTCTTTGTGACACAATAATTATCACATTTCTGTTTTAAAACAACATTTTTTGCTTTGTTCTTAATCGTTAGTTTTTTCATTAGCCTTAACTGGAACAAACAAACAGAACATTTATATGAATTCCTGGAGTTCTGTGACGAGAACAGCTGAGATAAAAATATCACAGTACCTGACCTTTCTTGACAGTGAAAGTCAAAGACAGAAGGGCACTTTCCAGCGCCCATTTTTGAAGAGAAGTTAGTCTAGCAGAAACAGACTGCAAAAGGAGGCCCAACGAGAAGGGACGGTTTGAGTCCCATTGCAGCTGGGCAGGGAGGCAGCTTTTCAGCACGGGGCACCTACGCTGCCCATGGAGCCAAATCTACGTGGTGCAGGAGTTGGTCACTTAAGAAATCAGCACCCATAAGAGGGAAGCAGCCTTCTGACAGGAGAGCTGAAAACTCTCATAGCTGACTCTTTCACAAATTTCTGGGTACAGGTCAAAGTCTGAATTTTCATTAAGCTGCTTCAGCAAGAACTAAAGCATTCTTAACAGTAGGATAAATAAGTTTACTAGGTTTCCCTAGTATCAAAGACAGAAGCTTGATGTTTTTGATTATTTTGTGGGTTAAAAGTGGTTTCAGTGCCATGACAGTGGGTAGCATTAAAAATCAGTCAATCAATAAATAAAATTCTTACTGCAACATCCTTAAAACATTTTAAATAAAATAAAATAAAATAAAATAAAATAAAATAAAATAAAATAAAATAAAATAAAATAAAATAAAATAAAATATTCAGGATTAGGCTTGACTTGCATTGAAACATTGGATCATAAGGTATCCTCCACGGCTTGTGCTTCTGAAAGCCTGCCTTCAAGAGAACATAATCATTAACAAGATAAATAAGAAATGCAAAATAAAATAAATATAGATTGTACAGAATGACATTTTTAGTCCGATGAATAAGCAAACTCAGCAAATTCAAACATAACTTGTCAGTAGCTAACATTTCTTTGTGATCTTCACAGTTCATATTTCTTGTACAACAACAATCATAAGACATCTAAATTTCTTTATTTAAAGGACATTATTCATGTGCATTCATTTATAATAAGTTGCTTGAATTTATTTCACTCCCATTAAAATGGGAGGTATATTTTCAAAACAAAAGTAAGATTTATACTTTTTCCTTTGAAACTCTCCATTTAGCTGTGTCCATAACAGTATGGGATAGCTGAGATGAGATGCTGCAGTTAATCCTGCAATTCAAATAGTGAAAAGCAGAAACATTTGATGATTCTTTCTCCAACCTCACTGTGGCAACAAAAACAAAACAAATTCTCCTGGGAGATGGGGGAGGGCAGAAATGTTATCAGAAGTGATAACATTGAAGTGTTTTTTTTATATATATATTTATCAGTCTAGGCTGTGAAATACACACAAAAGACAGAAAAGGCAAAAATGGCAGCACATGTAGTAATCTCCCAGGGTACCTTTATCAGGGAGCTGCCTGAGCTAGGCTCTTCTCGGCTGCCTGTAGTTACCCTCAGTTCATGCTGGTCAGGTCTTTTACCAGGAGAGTTTTTCTTTCAGTATTTATGTAGTGCAGCAGGCAACTGTTTACCTCAGAGGCATAAAAGTAAATCCGGATGTGTTTGATCCATAGTGCCACAGTGGCTCTGTTGCCTATGGAAACAAAGGCTTCTTTTCAGGGAGTTCACACAAGAGGCCCTGTGATGCTAGAGAGAGCCATCAATTTCAGCCACTGTATTATTTGTAGGTATTTTGCTGATATGTATATATATACATATACACATACATACACACACGCACATAGATATCAAAATCTTACCACTGCAATATTCCAGTAGGATCAGATGAGACAGTTCCAGAGTCTCACGTTAATTATAAGTTACTTTATTTAAACCCCTTTTAAACAGATTAATACTTGAAATCTAATAAGTGTTCAAGCTATAACCATCTGTTTTGTTCCTCCACCTTTCACAGTGTAGGTTGTTACATGCTTTGTGGACAGCAGCTTGGCAAATCCGTTTCATGCTTACTCACAATTTCGGCTTTTGAAGATGACCCTGAGCATGGAGTTTTGAGATGCCGCAAAGAAAGGGTAACATACCAGAAGCACCCTTCTTAAAGGTTTCCTTTGTAAATCTCTTATTTGTGAATATGTTGTAACTTCCTAAGTGCCATTCATGTATAGACCTCTGCACATTTTACAGATAATTGATCAAGTATGCTACATTTCAACGAATCCCAGTGCACAGCGTTTGTTATTTTGCTTCTCCCAGTGAGAGACTGAGATGGTACAGAAGGAATACAGTCAGATCCAGGACTCAATTATAAAATATATGATGTTTTACTCTAAGTACAATATAACATAGGGTAGATCTTCAGCTGCAGACTTCTGCAGTTCCAGTGTTGGAAAGAATATGGTTCAATACCTCCTCCGTCTTTAATGTCATCATTGAAGAATGTATTCATAAAACATATACTTTATGTGACTTTGCTTAAAGACCTCTTGTACAAATCTTCAGATTTCAATTTGAGAAGGTAAGTAGCAGCTAAGAGCTCCTGCTTTTACTTACAAATCATCAATTAGTATAACACATTTCTAACTTTTGCAGCGTGGCATATGCATACTTACATTACTAGATATATAAATGAATCAACAGTTCTTAACACTTTCACCTAAAATGAGAATCCTCGATTTTACATTTCTATGGAAGCATTACTTCATAAACAGTGCTAATGTTTTACACTAAACTAAAAGAAAACCATTTTAATTCATTTAAACCATATTATTCTCCATTAAGAACCTAGGGTCAAAGAAGCCTTGAAAATGTCATCTGTATAAATATTCATATACACATGAATGGAAAACTTCAGAAGCAGATCTGACAGTGGAGACAAAGAATAGCTTCTCCACTTTGCAGTGGATGACTAAGATCATTTGAATGATTTATTGATAAGCCAATGTACAGAAGAAGTACAAAGAGGACAGGCTGGACTTGTTACTAAAAAAAATGATTACAAGAACGCCTTGCTTATGAATTCAAAAAAAAAAAAAAAATGAGTACTATGGGAAGGCTTGTTTTGCTAAAAGCACCATATAATAAGAAAAAAAGATACTGATGATACAGCTAGTTAGTGATCTGAAATTTCCATGACCTTTTCCACTGTTTTTGTTGGGTGATTTTTACTTGCTTTTTTTGCATTTGCTTTCTTTAGAAAAGGAAGGATGCTGAAATTCAAACAAGATGTTCATGACCAAGCTTTCTATTGAGCCTGAATTACAACACTCTTTGGAACAATAAAGTTGCTGGTAAATTCAAGACAAACTTTAATGTCATAACTGGGTTGTAGGCAAATTATATGTCAATTCTGCCACCTTTCCTATATAAAGTAGTACTTACCTGAGTAATCCTATTGAAAATAGGGGGATGATGTGCACTAATTAATGCATGGGTGGCAGACTGGGAACAGAGAAAGCAAGACTTGTTAAACCCATTGCTTCTTGGGGAAGGCCAGAGGGAACTTCTGGGCAGCAGCTACACTAATCTCCAGAAATACCAGCAATTTTAAATTGTAAAGGGATAAGCACTCCGGATGTTACATGAATGGTCAAAAACTATCGATGATTAATGACAGCTGCTCAGGATGTCATAGAACCAGCTTCAAGGAATACATCCAAAACTTATACCCCAGTGCTTCTGAGACATTTTCAGGCTTTCTTCTTTCTACATCTGCAGCTACATCCATCTTTAGACCTGCTATGCAGCTAAGGTGCTGGTCAGTGTGCAATGCACAAAGACATACCGCTGTGAAGAAGAGTAAGCATAGCATGGTGCTCAGTTTTTCTTACCTTGGTATAATTTGGTATATCCTTTTTGCTTCATGACCTGACAAGGCCTGGGGTCAGCACCAGAATCTTCTTGATGTTCAGAGTTGCATATACTAGAAAAGAATGTTTCTTTAATCCTTTCCCCTTCTACATAAACAATAAAGCAAACCAAGTATTCATGCTGATTAACAGAAGGCAAGATTTAGGACTTCTAGCAGATATACTCAGCAAAGGAAGGAAGGAAATACCACCCTATTGTAAAATATAGCTCCTCAATTGCTAGTCTACTTAAATTAGTTTAATATTTTTCTCACTATGTGGACAATAGAGAACAAAAATGTTGTTTTCTAAAGGGGCAAACTATGTGTTATAATTTACTGAAACAATCACATCTATTCTTAATGTTTTTATTCAAATTCTGTTCAGGATAACTGACAAAGCAGTAATTATATAACAAATGCATCATCCTAAAACATAAGAAAAAAGAGACAACAATTATAAATAAAGGGTAAAAGTCAGATGACTGTGTTCAAACAGACAGAATAACTAAAATTCTGGATTGCAATCTTAAAAGATTTAGAATAAAGGAAGATTTTTAAAAGGAAGTCCAGCTTTAATTTCAAAAGCTAATTAATTTTTTTTTATGTCGTGTTCTTTTTTTAATTTCAGCTTCTAACAAGAGGGGGTTGAACAACAGAAAAAATTCAGATGCAAAAGCAGACACATTTGACAAGTTTGGTAATACATGAAAAGAACTTAAAGTATTATATTCAGCTTAAAAGATTAAAAGATAGAAAAATAAAAGTGTTCTTCTTAATTAGGGAAGCCATATGCTCTATGAAATAAATCCTTGTAGTAGGATAGCTTGTAATTACAACCTTATTTTTAAACAGACCCTGTTAATTCTGTTATATTCTGTATTTCTTATTTATTTACTAAAATATTAAGATCACAGAGTTGTTATGAAAAAATGCACTCCACAGTTGAAAGAATATCACAGAAATAATTTTGCTATCCCTCCTCCTATAAACAGGAGATAATAAATATGGCTTTACATGTTAAAGATTTTTTTTTTTCTCTACATTGAAAATTTAGAAAATAAGAAAATAATAATAAAAAAGAACTCCCTCACTAAGTTTGTCTTGCTAAGTGTCCTGCTAGTATGGATACAATAGTTAAGGGTATTCAGATGAAAATAAAGCAGGAGTATAACTTACACATTCTAAAACCAGAAGGCATGTAATTCAAATACCTGTTTCACCTTAGTGCGAGGACTCCTCTGATTTTTTTCTTTTCAGCTGGTAGTGGACCTTATTTTTTTTTTAGTAAACAAATGATATGAAGTTATGACTTTTTCTTTCAGAACTAATTTCTTTTCTGTAAAATTTCCCATGCTTCTCCTTTCTAAATGGGAATATCTTTAATGCAACTTTCACTCAGAGACTCCAAAAGATCACAGCCATCCATATTGCTTCTATTAGGAAAGATGGTAATGAGGTATTTTCACATAAAGAGCTATTTGTTTCATAGATACAGGTGTGTTCTTATAACTATATAATTTGAAAGTATAAATCACATATTTTTCAGGTGCCAGATTTCCAACACAACCAAGATCATTCAGCCTATATAAAAACATGAATCATCTCATACACGTTAGAAGCATAGTTCATTTCAAAACAAAACTTCTTGCTGAGAACAAACTGAAGGCAACATTTTGGCTGGGCTGTACTTTCAGTCCTGAGGGGCTCAGGTGCCCTTTCTAACTGTGCTAAGCACCTTATGGGTTATGATTTTAAGTTTCCATGGTCACTGGTGCTGGCACTTCCTTTATTCAATGCCACTAATCCTACAGGCATGCATACTGTGCAGCTCACTT
This sequence comes from Aythya fuligula, assembly GCF_009819795.1. NCBI lineage: Eukaryota > Metazoa > Chordata > Aves > Anseriformes > Anatidae > Aythya > Aythya fuligula. The sequence goes on along the minus strand of NC_045566.1, from coordinate 27,132,041 downwards.
TCCTTCAAGCATTAACATCAAGCAACTGAAACAGTTTTATGCCAGCGCTTCTGTTCTGATTGCTGAGCCAAAAGGACAGGAAATCATTATAGTCAAAACATTTCTAAGAAAGGTCACTTTAATACAAAATTACATCAATCACCTTGAAGAAAAAAAATATATATTTCAATTGATGTCATTCATTCATGGACTAATATCAACTTGAGCTTGAAAAAGTTAGGCTGGTTCTGGAGAAAAATCATTAAAAATTAACCATGTCCTTCAAGAGAGATTTAAGTTCTGCATGAGAAGGTAACATTGTATGAGTTATTTCATATGATAATCCAAATGGTTTCTTGAAAACTTTTTTTCTGAAGACATTATTATGAAAGTAGTTTTAATGTAAGAGAATCAGCTAGGGGAAGATGACTGTGAGTGAAGTATTCCTTATTCTTTACCCTGGTCTGGATATATTCACCATATAATCTAGGGCTTTACTTCACATGTGAGTGTCCAACAAGAGTCCAACATAGTCATACGAGTCCAACAAGACAGAATTGTTATACCTCTAATTCGTAATACGTTCACATATTCAGGACTGTTAGACACACTAGAGGAGGTACCTAACTTTGTACAAAATTTCATGGGTGGGTTTTGACATGGCCACATTTTAAGGATGTCTTTTAGAATTGTAGACAGTTATATGTCTAAAACCTTTTTACTGGTAAAGGCTAACTGAATTTATATGTATAACTGAGGTCCCAGCTTTCTGCCACTAATATTCATGTATGACATCTAAAGTCAATAATTAAACTTCCAGTGACTTCAGTGGCACAGGACCATGCCCATATATCTTAATTCAGCCTATAAATCCACTTTTATATATGTCAGAGTACACAAATATGTGCTTAGATTTAAATATGCATTTAAATGGCAATGAAGCCATTGTGTTCAACAATTTGCTGAAAAAGGATGGGTGAATAATCTGGACAGTGATACTGTGGGATTGGATTCTACATGCACACAAAGTTTCTTGTTAAATGCAACAATATTTAATATTTTATGCACATGTAATTTACAGACATACAAAGACATGGACAAAAAATATAATTGTACATAATTTTCAAAGAGAGTGTAGATCTACAATCTCAGCAGCTTCTCCCAATTTATCGCAACAAGGTCTATATTCTGCAACATTAAAAATTGTCTAGTATCTACAGGGTATTAGCTGGTGGGATTAGTCAACTTCACAAGTTTAATTCAAATGAAGGCTTATTCGAGGTTAAAGGATATCCTTACAAATTTGTATGTACACTGCCATTAGAAAAAAAAAATTATCTTCAGTTGTTTTAATTTTGGTCTATCTGTAGCATAACCATGTATGCATTTGTAAATTCAAGGTGTGTATTGAAGCTGCTTAATTTCAAATCAGCTAGAACACTGTGTTTTGAAATGGCTGGTACAGAACTGAATGTCATTTATTTGTTAATCTGCTTAGGAGAGACTACAAATGAAGAATCAGTGAAGGAGCAGAGAGATGCTCCAATGAGGAATGCGATGAAAATGGAGCTGAGAATGCCAAGAAAGAATTGAGAGTGAAAAAGAGAAGCATAGAGGGAGAATTAAGAATTCTCAGACTGTAACATTTAAGGGACAAGAAGTTTCCATAGGCCACCGACCTGTGGCATCATCACCTTTTGAGGGCTAGGATACTCGGGCAGTGATAACCGTGATAACCTGGCATAGCACTAGCTTCAGGAGAAGGTTCACTCAATAAAAATTTACTTCATCAAAACCATAGTTCAGAAGCTGTAATTTCCTAAGATACCACTTTGCAAGCTCTGCAAAACCCCACAATCTATCATTTTGCATCCTCTTTTCAAGTGTGTATGATTTGATATGCATGAATAAACCAGGGATTTCTGTCCCTTTTAAAAACAACCAGTCCTTTCTAACTTGCAGCCCTCCCCAGAAGCAGTACCTGAGCCACTAAGCTCACGAACTCACAATGTGATTTCTGTGCTTGGGTTGTTCTGAAAGATATGGAGCCATCCTGAAGTGCTGCAAACATGCTATGGCTCCATGGCCCTAGAGAAGGCATTGTCCTATAGCTCCAATGGTGGAATCTGAATTGCTCTCCATCTGGTTTTCTAAACCATGGTTTCTAAAGGTGACAGTAGTAATTAGTCCCAAATATTTTATATGCCATACAGAAACTTAAGAGAATATGTCCAGCAGGCAAGGGTTTTTTTTTAAAAAAAAGTCTCTGGCAACACTTTGATCAGAGAATGAATTGTCTGGAATACTGCGAGCCCTTTACTTATTAAAAATGAAACTGGGGTGTTGTATCAATGAAATATTTTATTGTGTTCTGTCAATGAGACATATGCTATTATATTATCAAGGTACAGATTCAGACTATAAAATCAGCTTTCCATTTCTCTTAATGAGAGACTGTCCCAAAAGTAAATTGCATTTTCACCACTGTATTCTTAATAAGAATAGGACATTTTGGTTCTTTTTGTTAAAGAGAAAGCTAATGTAGTATTTATTAAGTCTGTGCACTGAGCAGTTATGGAATGCCAAAATGCTACAAGATCTTTAGTCAAAAGGTAGAATGATAGTAAAAAGAAAAAAAAAAATGAGAAAATGAAGTAATACTTCAGATAACAGAAAAAGAGAAGTGTCGTATAATTGTAATATTGGAAGAGGGGAAAGATAAAGATACAAAGAGACAACTAACGTTTTCAGAAATTAAGATGGGTTAAGATTTATTTTATTTTTTTTATTTTTTAAAGACATGCCTTTGAGACTTCAGCTATGTTTTCAGGAGATGAAAGAAACAAACTTGTAACTCTCCAAAGAGGCAGAGAATGTAGACACTGAAAAATCACCACAGCATTTAGAAAGAAATGGGATCTTATTTTATGACCATAGAACTATGGACTGTCTCTTTTATTATTTAAGGGGTCTTGCTTTTCTGTTCTGTTAAGAAGACTTCAAGGTCAAAATGTCTGTGTGTTTAATGCCACTTTAGATGCCAATGAAGGGAGATTACAAGAAAAATGAGAACCCTGGGGCTTGCCAGGCCTTTCTGGGATAAATGCACCTGGTAAAGGCAAGGTTATATAAATGAAGAGAATCGATCATCTGATATTGCTGTGGTGGATTTATTTACATTTAAAAAAAAAAAAAAAAAAGAAGAATATAAAGAAGTGAAAGTTTGAAGATAGTCTGTACTGGAAAAAGAATAACAGCAAAGAAAATTAATCTGTATAAGTGACTAATTCTTCCCTCATATCAATGGGTAAGACGGGGCAATTTTTAGAACAGAGGAAGGCATAGTTTTGATAGAGAACTTCAAATGAGGGTAAACCTTTTTCAAATTGGCATAGTCTGTTCCCTGGAAACATAAAGACCTGTGGAAGAGAACTGGTTGGAATCCAAGAATGTAGAAGAAATCCATCTGAAAAAAAACACATAGTTTTAAATCTATTAATACCAGAAAAATTTACAATAGTGTACAATCCAAGGAAGTATTTTGAGCATATTTCCACTGTTTGCCATCAAGGGTGACACAGACATGGAGAGATGCTTCCCTGCCCATGGAGCTGCAGCATTTTATAATGATCAGAAGTCTTGTCTGGAAAGGTATAGTAAGAGCCACCTCTCTTACCTTACTGTAGACAAGCCAAATGGATCTCCCAGGTCTCCACAAGGTCCAATTTTCCTCAAGGATAAAGGCTTTTTTTTCCCCCCATCTCAATCCTATTAAATTGTTGGAGATGAAGCCTCATGTCTAATTGGTCATTGTCCTATCTTTTTATAACCAGAAGCTCAACATGCTGCATAGACTATTTATTCTGTCAGGCATAAATGCTGCATTAAACTCAGCAACTACAGTTCAGTAAAGAGAGTACAGATGTTAAGCCATTTAATTTCCTTTTCTCAATACCCTGATGGAAGTAAAAGATGGTTTCCTGGGAAGTTCAAGGTCCAGAGGGCATACTTTCCATTCATTTAGTATCCGTCATGTTCAGATTTGGAGCAACGTCCCCCTCTGGTACACTGAGCTAACTGAGGCTGACATCAACTACATCAAAGAGGGAATTATTCCTCTAGAATTTATAGCAAATTTCACTGTCACTTGAAAAGATTATACCTTTGCTTAGGAACTATATCGTCCTATAGTGGGGGTTATACATTTAGCAACACAATGAAAGAGCTGGTGCAGGTGTCAAGAAACAGTTTGTACACAGCTTCAAGGAGTAAGAGGTGTCAGGGAAGGAAGAGGAGCCTTTTGGGGGGGGGGGGGGGGGGGGGGAGAAGTGGGCGTTAAATGTGGAAAGAGACAGGGATCAGTAAGAAAAACAGACCATGCAGACAGAGGGGCTGGGCAGAAGATTAAGGGATCAGAGTTTGACTGCTGGTTCAGTGGGAACTGAATGACTTTAGTTACAAAACTTTTCTCTGCTAAGAGAAAACCCACCACACTAATGGAAATTTAGACTTCTACAAGCACATGCGAAAAGAAATTAAACAAAGCCAATTTCTTATAAGCTACTGTGGTATCCATCTTCCACTACAGGAACATAGTAGCCCTCTAGCCCATAAAACCTCCTCTGAAACCTTTTCACCCTGGTGCATCTTTCATGGAGGAAGTATGGGCAGAGTATTTTCTGCCAGAATACTGTCCACCAAAAGTGCACAAAAAGATTTTAAAAACCACAAGATTTTGGTTTGAGCTTTAAATTAAGTTCTCTGATTTAGCCTTAGGGATATCGGATAGAACCCATTATATATCTGTTCTAACTCATTATATATATTCATTATATAAAGGCAGACATGGAACATGTTTGTTCTACAGGTTTCTGCAATAAGGAGGAAGGTACCCTTCACTGAAACCTGCTGTCTTACGATCATTTCTGGGGATACAGCAGAGACAATGGTTCCCCATCCTGTCTATGGTTTGCTCCTGGCTATATCTTCATTTATATCAACACTCTTGAAGCATTATGAATGTCACAAGAGGCAGAATTGTCAACTGGAATAAGACTCTTAGCAAATTTTCTCCCACCTACTTTCATTTTCAGGTTCATCAGATATGGCATTTACTTCTGTCATTGCCCAGCTGTAGATAAGAAACTGGAAAAAAAAAACATTCCCATTAATTACAGAGGCAAAATGAGAATATTTAAACAGAAGGAGGCTGGGTACTTCTACTGTACTCTTCTTTCAACTCCAAACACAGCTGAAACCAGTTTGCAGTGCTTTTGTATTACATTGAAAAGGCAAATTAATTAGCAGAATATTATTGTAGCTTAATATTATTCCCTCTGCAAAAATCAATACTCCCATATATGGCTTCCTATAGCATCCACAGAGGAGACGGACAGTCCCGCAAGGGAAGCCAGACACATGCAGTACTATTTGCAAAGCCAAGACCCTGCTCTATTAATGCATTCACCAAGGTGAAGCTGCTCGTGTATGAGATCTAGGACAAGGCCTACAAATTGCTGGAATCCTTCTCAAACCTCAGCTGCACAGAAAACATTTAATGCCATAGATGCAAAAACTGGCTATGGTAATATATCTGTTAGCACCAGGAACCGGAATGCCCATGATTTTTTTTTTTTTTTTTGGATGGTTGAAAGCTCAAATCCATACACACCTTCAAGAAACCAAGTGCTGCATTTGAGAAAGAGAAAAAAAAATCTGAACTTACATTGATGCATAGTGATAAAATATCTGATTTTAGAGACAAAGCCACTTGCCGTTGATTTCTCTGACACCCTGAGCTTCTATAAAGCTATTTTGCTAAGTGAGATGTTGCTTTCTATTCTTTGTAGTTGCTTCCCTTTGAAAACCTTAAAGGAAAATAAGTCAATTGAATTTCACGGCACTGCAATTAGATATTGGATTATTGGCACTCAAGGGTTGTTACACACCCGATATTTAGAAAACATCTTTCCATGTGACTAAATGCAAGCAGTAACACTATGACCTAGAAACAATCCAGATCCTATGACATGGAAACCTATGCCTAACCTTTTGGAAGGTTTAGACATGAACAAGATAGAAGTTCTGGATTTTATCATCATCATTTTAGTATAGAGAGACCTTGCACACAGTTCTCTATAAGAGGAAAAAAAAATAAAAGAGGAAATGTAAATGAGTCATGAGGGCATGATTTAGTTTGGAAGGGGTCATGTAAGATTAGTACCCTGGGTTGCCCAAAGCTAAAATTTAACTATCATTAACTGTGAGCATCCGATTTGAAAAGGATGAATGGGTGAGAGAGCTCAGGAGGGGGTTTCTTTCATTTTCTCTGCTTTTGGGAAGAGGGATATGTGAGAAGAATGTAAAATCTACTGATTCATACCTATCTATTAGTCATACCTCTGTTGTGCTGGTTGCTTATTCTGTAGCCATTCTCTGTTGTATAAATAAGGTGCACTGCCTCAGGGCTTAATATAGTATGTCTTTATACCTTTATTTTCTAGTTTTCTCTCTAACTCCTCATCATTCTGCACTTTCTTTCACACATTTTATAATTCAGCTGAAACAAAATTCTTTAGCAAGAATTTTAACACAAAAAGTTTGTACCAATCACTATTACTTTCTAACAAAATATTACTAAATTTTCCAATAGCGGATGACCACACATTTCCTAAAGAAAAATATGCTTCTTTTATGAGTTTTTAGAGGGGGGGGGGGGGTAAAAAACCTTTCACCTAATGTAACCATACAAGAAACAGTGATATTGTTATCTTCTTTAAAATATTTCATGAGGGGGAAAAAAAAAAAAAAAAACAACGATTTGTTTTGTTTTTGTTATAGAGCAAGCCATACACCTGGACCAACATGAAACAGTATGTTTTTAAACAACAAATTTTTAACAATTTTTTCCCTTCTGAACAAAAAAAAAAAAAAAAAAAAAAAAAAAAAAAAAAAGGAAAATACATTGGCTTGGCTACAATTTTTGAAGTAAAAATCTATTTTGCATTAGGCTAAAGGATATGCCATGATATAAATCTAACCACTCTTCAAAGAAAATGTTGGGGAGGGGTATATAGGACAAAATTCAGAACTGTCTTGCCAGGGATTTCTAATCTCTCTGCATATATTATTTAAGGCCTTGCAAAAGACTAGTCTGCAGTACTGAATAATTATTTTGCATGTACTAGTTCAAATATTCCATCTTCTGTTTGCTTGTGGATTTGTTTTGTTTTGTTTTTATTATTATTTGATAGCACTTACTTTTAAGTAAAAAAAAGAAAGTTTTATGCATTTATTTAACCTAAAACACAGAAAGAATCATAACATTGGTATTTTAACCTCAATACCTGTTCATCCTTGATGAATGTAGAAATCAGAAAATTTACATAATCAAACTTGCAGTCACAAACTCATTAGTGATATGTGATTTGACAAGGAAGAGCTTTAACAGTGTTAAGTGATTGTACCCTTGACTTGAAATGTAAAGGTTAATGTAGAAACAAAAAAATGTAGCTGATGTATTTTGAACTTATTAGCTGTGATTGGTGCAGAGATGTAATGGTGGTGTACTATACCTCATGCTGACGCTGAGGTTTCCTAACTAGTATGCTCTGTCCTTTCAGCCTTGACATGAAAGTAGGTAAACAAAAGAGTTAACACAGCAATTTTCTTTTGGATTTTTTTTTTCCTGATAAAATCACGGGGGACAGTCACTCCTTTTTTCTCTTACTTGAATAAAACCTCAAAATTTCTCTTGTATAAATATTGCCAAATAAATATTTATCCAAAGCAAAACAGACTAAATTCAGAGTGGTTATTCAAGGGAAATATGCCCTTGCTCCATTTGCAGATCAGGCCAAATACAAGTCTACCAGCTTTCCTTAGGACTTAGCTCGGTGAACATTCATCCACACAAGAGCTTCCCAATGACCAGGCAGACTGGTTTCATGTGCCATGTTTATGGAGTGAAGCATTTAGAAACATATTGATAATAGCATCATTACGTGCTTGGTTCTACCTAATTAAAAGGAAAAATTAAGACAACACTAATCTGAAAGTAAGCTCCCCGGGTGGGAGACCTATGTTTAAATCCTCCTCTCTCCTATGAGTACTGCACAGTTGAATTCTCCTGGAGACTTCAAGCAAGAGTAACCATCTAAACATCTGTGGTATTCAATACAAACAATGACTGTGAATAATTCTAACTTCAGGTGAAGCAGATCTGAAGCCAACAAAGCTTCCAACATTATCCCTTAGGGAGGGGGACATCACATATATTTGATGTCCATATTTGGCCAGACCATTACTGCATCAGCAGCACTGAAGTCAATGGGAGTTTTTCCACTAACTTCGATAGACACCAGATCAATCAAATAGACTCTATGAAAGCCTAAATCTCAAGCTTCAAGAAACCATCCTTTCTCTTCATCTGGTTACCTTTTGCTTTCACTCTTTGCCAGGCAGCAAGCTGCTGTTTCCAGATTCACTTTATGTAAGAGACAACTCTGTTGAGGTCGATTGGCTTCTTTGATGCATTTGATTAATTATAGTTACAGAAATTGCCTGCACATTCATCCCTCATGTCTCAGACAGGTTACATCCATTGTATGTAAGCCTAGTCATCGTTTACTGCAGTTCCCATTCTTGAGGGGGAGGGGAATTGTCATTTTCAGTTTAGTTTTCTCAGCCTTATTCATGGAGTTTTTTCCAAATCAATTCCTCTCCCTCATGGCAAGAATACCTGATCTTTGGGTCTAGCCTAAAGAACATTCTTTGATATATTGTCTTGGCTAGAGGTATCCAAATCCCTGCCTGTTTTGCATCCTGAGTTTAAAGAGAAAAGGTTTGCCTATTCTTTTAATTCTCTTAACATTAATTCATGTCTATGTCAAACATGAATCATTGACAGATTAAAGTAAATCTGTCACAGTGAGATTACCACAAACACAAAAAGTTGCTCAGCATGTGCCATTTTCCTTTGCTGTGGGCTCAGATGAAAGTATAGAAATCATGAAGATTGGTTTGACTTGATACAAGACATAGGGCCTCTTTTATTTATCCAATGCAAATTAACATGGAAAAAAAAAAAAAAAAAAAGATTTAATATTTTCTGTAATTCACGGTTTAAATGCCTTGGTATTCTGTTTTAAAATAATAATAATAATAATCTTATGTCTTTGCCAAGGTTTATGAGGTTTAGTTTGAGAAGGTTGTATGTACAGGATAGGAAGGCTTAAGGAACATTTTTATAACACCTTAAACAGAACTGAAATGCACCAATAAAATACTGGGATATTTCCCAGTACATATTTTAACCTAATGAAAGTGAGTGGCAACGCTTTGCATTTATCTGGCAGAATACATGAATAAAATTTGAATAAAAGAAAAATGAAACTGGTATTAAGTAATGTTTAACCAGGCATTAAATAGAAATTCTGAGTTTAAGTCTTTCAGCAGAAAAGTTACAAAATAAATATTGAACCAAGAAAAAAGAATGATGATGAAACACCTAAACATTATTTTTATTTAATAAATACCTAGGTTTCCTTTTAAGTCTTTGCAGACTGTATGGTCTCCTCTTAGTGCCTTTATTAAGAATTCTTGGCTAAAATTACTGAAATTATCAAAATTATTCCCCATAATTACAATGAGTTTGGAATTAATTTGATCCGCTGGGATTTCAGAGTAACCAAACTAGTCAATAAAGTCCTGAAAATGACATGTTATAGACCCGTTACACATCTATACTCAGACAGTTTGCCTCTTGACAAAATCACTTTCATGGAGAGGAATCATCAATACAGATAGAGCAAGAAACCTCTTTGACAAGCAGTAATTTCCATTATCAGCTGATCCTATTTCATACTGCCAGCGACATGTCAGGTCATTTTGACACATACTGTAAACTACCAGTCCAGGGATAATAGCTGTTAATGCTGGACCTGTGAATCAGGATAATAAGGTTTTTGGTGTCACTCATTTACATCTGCATTTCACTCTGTGGTACCTTGTTTCTACAGAGAAAACATTACTGGATGTGTTTGACCTTCTTCCATTCCTAATGGACAGAAATCAGAGACATTATAATCAAATCTGTCTGTAATCCATAAACAATGAGGAGAAAAAAATCCATTACAATTACAACCTATACAAGTCAGTTTTCACTGCTCTGAATTTGCAAAGCAAATGATATGATAAGGAAGAAAAAAACATTTCCTACCATCATCAGAATAAGCACTGGTAAGAAGTGTGCTGTTAGACAAAGAATCATCTGTGCATCTGTGACTTTGAACTTTGTCATTTACATGACTAAGTTTTTTTGCAGTTTAATATGTTAGCAAAATGCCTGAGCCTTTGAAAGTAAGCATATCAGAACACAGAAGCACACTGAAGGGGAAGATGAAAGTTTCCATGAAATGTTTTGCCACATGCAAGGAGACACTGAGTAACCCCATACTGTGACTTGGTACATTGCATGAAGGAATTTGAAAATATCCCCAGGCCATCTGTAGAAAACAACAGAAAAGTATGATTATAAGAATTCATTCTAGACCTCCCATTTTGGAACAAATTCTCCCTCAGTATAACTGATTTTTTTTTTTTTTTTTTTTTTTTTTTTTTTTAACACTGACAACGACTACATGAGAAGCTTGAGTCAGTTTTCTGGTCATTACATGACGTTGTTCCATACTACAGAGAGACAGCTTATGAAAAATGACCAGTCATATCCCAGTACTTGTGCTTCACTTTTATCCTTTAAAAGTTTTCTTAATTGGTTTCGGTACAAGACAAGATGGGTCTTAGGAAGGAATGACCTAATGTCACAAGAGACTGACGGCTCATTATGGAGGATTCCCTGTGCTGCCAAAAGATAAATCTATGTAGACTAATCTGCTTTTTTTGATTAACTAGCAGAAAGAGGAAATTCAATTTAACACCTAATTTTGAAAAACTACTTTCTTTTAAAAAATGTATTTTCCCCTATTTTATTTGCATTCAGGGATGAAGAACAGTTTTAATTTCTTAGAAATAGGCAGTTAGAATTAGAAAGGGTAGATTTGCTGTGCTTTGTTTCCCCTCCCCCCCCAATGTTTATGACGCATAATGTATTGTACTACTGATACCACTTAAGACTAAGAACTACTAAGAACACAAAAAGATGAACCATAATCATTGGCTGTAAATACTGGCATTTTCCCTATTGTCCTTTGAGACTACACTAGCATTGTTTTTTGTTGTTGTTATTGTTGAGTTTTGTTGGATTTGTGGTTGTTTTTTTTTTTTTTGGTTTTTTTTTTTTTTTTTTTGGGGGGAAGGGGGGGATTTTTTTTTTTCCATTTTCATTCTCTCAAATTTATATATATTTTTACTTGTCTAAGTATAGAGGTCAACTCTCAGCATGGCATCTCATAAAATACTGAAGCTTTGTGGAAAGTGTTAGGCAGAGAGCAAAGGTCCAATTTTATTTTATTTTTTCTAATGTAACTCAGTGAAAGATCCCTCACTGACTTCAAATGATCAAGCTCCATTTCCTTACTCGTTAGCCCATCTGAGTCCTAGACTGATCCAAGCAGTAAAGGAACCATATGGTTCCCTGAATAATACAAGCACACAAGTTTGGTATTTCTAACAACATGTTTAGACCCTAATTCTTGGACAAATGAGACCCAAACACTTAAACAAATATTCATAGGCTGTGTTCATCCCACCATTGTGTCCATTTTGTGTCAATTTTTTTTTTGCTTATTCTTCCACCAGTTTTTTTGCAACATAAGTTTCTGCAGGACTTATTTCTCTAGACGAAAATTTGAATTTATTGCAACCCATGTTTTTAGGGCTTGGAATTCTGAATTTGTGAAAATGAGTTCTGATAAAAAAAAAAAAATATGCTGAGCTACACTCCTGGAATTAGGAAACAAATATATCATGTGACCTTGATGCTTAGTAAAAGAAAGGTATATAGATAGGTTTCTAAATGCCAAATACTGGTGATATTCATTACTACTTCATATTTTATTGGTCATTTCAACTCACATCAATATAAAATTCAGTATTTGAAGTATTGTACAATCTGAGCAAGGGCCATACATAGGAAGATGAAAGTATTACTGTACTCAGTATTTTTTCTTGTAAAAAATTTGATCAAATAAAATATTCCTATTTTGTTGGGGTTTTTTTCTTCTTTCCTTAATAACTTAATATATTCTGAATTACTCCATTGCTCCAACACTGAAATATTTATACACTTTCAAAGAGGAAGAACAACCTACTACATAGGGCATCAAACTGCTATGTCTACAAACTTGATTTTTTCTTTATAGCGTTTTTCTACCCCAAGCTTGGAGAAAGGATGGACCTTTGAGGCAATTACCCTAAAAGAATATATTTTAGTGAGACAGCAGGCAAAAGGTAGGTATCCTCTGGAAAACATGACTGTCTTACACTACAGTAAAAAATAAAAAAATAAAAAAATTACTGTATATGTGCAAATACAAAGGAACATTCGTCTAGGTAAATTCAAATCACTATTGCCTGAAAATATAGAAGACAAAAAAGGTCAAAGAATGGTGACCAAGCCTGCATACATATTTATCAGACAATTTCTTGCTTACTTTGTCTTATTTAAGATCAAATATTGAATACTAACTTTAAATAAACATGAAATATCACAAGTGATGACAAATGTAGAAGCATTATCATATGACCCAATAACTTCTATCATCATTTTAACTATTCAAATAGCTCAGTTAAAATCAGGATGTAAAAATACAATCTTCACCTCAGGTGACCACAAAAGCCCCAGTTAATTCACAAGAATGAGCCCTTGTTCCTAGTCAATCGTTCCTTCTACCTGGGGTCAGCTGGGGTTGTATAGCGTAAGAAGGGTACTGGTTGGTGAAGAGTAACCAGGCTATCCTGAGCATGCTTCAGAAATCTCTGCTTCCTTGGCTGAAGGAAGAGCACTGCAACTCTGACTGACAGCAAGCCCCTACCGACAAGGGCTATTTCTTTCACAGTATTTAAGTGAAAAGTTTTGAAGGAAAGTAGAGGATAACAAATTCATAGAAATTAATAATTTAAAACCTAGGATGCTGTGAATTCTCTTCTTCAACTGCTGAATGTTATAGCTCTCTGTATACTCAGAGCAATTCTTTTTAAATTCAGATTACATATTTCCACTAGGGTCCAGATTCTGAAGTGCTTATTCAGAAATTGGTTTAGGTAAAAGTCCTACTGAAACTGCTGGGAATTTTATTTCGATTGAGACTGCATAAATATTGAGTGCAGCTTTCTGGACTTCACCCCCTAGAGTAATAAACAGTGTAAACTAGAAAGAACTACTGTAGACCCTAGTAAGCAAGCAGGCTCTTAAGTAATTAATATTATTCTTAAGAAAGTATTTATCCTTGTGATTCCTATGAAAGTTACTGTCAGGAATAAAACCAATATATTTTTAATTTCTAGATATCTTGAAATTGAAATGTTAACTCATAAGACTGTCTTCTTGTTGTACCAGCATCTGTCCATTATATAGGTAAGCAATCCAATTTTGTATATTCCTCTGCTCCTGTAATTCACGTATATTTGTGTATTGACAACAATACTAAAAATTTCAGATTAAAATGCGTTTTCACTAATGATTAATGTACAAAACCCAGTCTGTTTCTCTAGAAATAAGCTACAACAAAACCAAAACACTCCACACAAAACTCAGCATTGACTGAGGCAGGACCCAAACCCAAGAATTGTTGATCCCTATCATGCTTTTTTTGCCACAACAATCAGACAGATGTATATTTGTATATAAACCAATATTCCCCTCCTCCCCCTCCATCCGTTGTATTTTTGTGCTTGTGAAATATGACCTCCTGTTACTCAGACATTCCACACTGTGAAATCATGAGAAATGTCAGGTTATACATATCTTATTCAAATGGTTTATTAGTACGAAATATTGATCAAGGCTACAAAATATTTTGTCTCTCTGCATATACTACTATCCACACATTAAGATATGTTATAATATATTCACATAAAACATCGTATCTCTGGCAAGAGTAGGCAATAAGTGGAAGGATGATTATCCTTGATATACAAGTGTACGAAGCTCAGGAACATACGTCATACATGCTTCAATAAAACATGGTGAGGTCAAAAGTTTATAGAATGAGCTCCTGAACATAACTATTTCTTTTTAATGTTCAAAATACCCATCATATGTTTTTCCCTTCAGTTTTTTCAGTATAAGTTACTACCTTGTCTCTCATTCTATCTCTATATATAGCAAACTGAAATTAACATAAAAACAGAAGCTTGTTTCCATTTATTTCCACAACAGAATGTTGACATTCATTTCAAATTATTTGAATTTCCTATTTGCTTATCAGCTATGGAAATATTGTTGAAATTTACAAACTGAATATATTTTAAACCAGTTCACCACTTTAAATTTAGTCATGGATTTGCATGCTATCTTCATACTAGCTATATAAAAATATATCATATAAATTCTTCTTTTCATGCAGTCCACTAATCATAGCTTTAGGATTCCCAAAATTAGTTCTTCCCAACGAATAATTGTAACTTCAAGAAAAATCACTTGGTGGGAACCAGGCAATATCACAGATAATGAATTTCCTTTGCTTTCATTAGATTCTCAGGAATCATTTTTTCCTATTGAAAGACTTGTCCCAAGAGGAGGGCAGGGGAAAAATAAGAACAAGAAACTAAAAGTTCCACCTGGAATCTTTTAGTTCACTGATGATAATCTTCTCACCTCTTCCATTATAACATATAGTCTATATACTCTCTATTCTGTTTTGTATCTATCCAGTTCATGAGAGCAGCACTCTGCCTATATCAAAAAGGATTTTATTCTTGCAGAGACCCAGGGCTGCTTTGGGCCTAGACACCTCTGATGAAAATTGTTTTTGAATTGAGCAACTCTGCTTACCATAAGCAAAAATAAACTCTCACTTTCACATCCTTTTTTATTAAATATTATATCACAGAAGGTTTTCCAAAGATATTGCAGGGTTTTGTTAGTTCCCCTCCTCCTCCACATAACATCATAAAGTTTATCAAAATTAAAGTACATCTCAGCATAAGGCCAGAAATATAAATGTTCTTAAGTCAACTATCAGTGTGTCTTTTCTCAGCAGTGGCTTGACTGTCCGCAATCACCAATCAGCCCAAGTGAGGGGGGAAAAAAAGATACTCTAAAAAGCTTGGCATGAATGTTCGAGAAGTTCATAAACTTGTCATACAGAATTAAATTAATAGAAAGTGTAAGCAGTCAAATACAATCTACAATGAAATCTTACAAGGAAAAAAAAAAAAAAACATAATTCCCAGATCATTATAAGAGACAGTCTCTTTCACTTTTATCTTGAAGATTTTGGAATATAGATTATAGAATATACATTAGAATTTCTTCTCAATAACACAGTTAAACCTGGGATCAAATTTCAACAAGATGCAAAATATTCCAAAATACTATGAAGTTTTCAAAGTCACTGACATGTTAACATATGACTTTGTGGCATGCTACCACCTATATTTTAAAGATTATTTCATAGCCATAAGAAGCTGTTTTCTTACTCTGTGGAAAGGTTTAGTTTTAAAAGTCTCTCTGTAAGTAATATAAAGTCTTAAGTAATAGAAAGCTGTCTTAAAAAGTCAGGGTGCCCAAATATGTTTTTCTTATTTCAGCAATAAAACAAAATATAGTTTGAATAATTTTCATTAAGAGTAAATAAATACTTTCCAGCAAAAAAAAAATCTTCTACAGTTTAAGTTGCTCACCTCTTGCAAATACATATTTTTTATATCTGTTTATTCATTCACTGACAAGCTTACCAAATCAACACTGAGCTTACCTACATATGCATATTTGAGACCAAAGCCACTGTAAGTACCTTTCATTTAATAATATTTTGTTGGGAAGAACTAAGAACATTCTTCTCAGGTCTTTATGAAGGATTTATGTAGTAAAATACTACCCAAATTATTTCTACTATGCTACAAATATGACTAAAACTTACTCAAAAAATATTATGCAAAAATTCTCCCCAGCGTTGAGATCCTCTCAGCAAAGAAAGGCGAAGAGCCAACACAAATACATTCATGTGTTCACAATCAGCTGCAACCCATTTGTAGTCCATAAAGTGCTTTTATGCCACCATTTCTTGAACCACCTATTTGCGGTATAGGCCAGAGAGCACCAGAAGGCCTTCTTGTCCAGCCATCCTTATCTGTTGCTCCCCAGCTCCATTTGCTCTAGGCTACCATCAGAACTCGCTGTTAACTTTGTGACATGAAAGAAGAGAGATTATCATCAGCAAATGTAAGTGAAGAAATACTAGCAGACTTGATTACTAGGCTGTTTTGACATAGTATTCACTGAATGATAAAATATTGTTCACAGAATGAAACAGAGACAGCAGTAAACTGCAACAAGTATTTGTTGCTTGGACAATCTTGTTATTTTTCAATACTCCTGTTTGTATTATCTTGAAAATAATGCAAATATTTGAAGGAAATTTAGCAGGAAAAAATTCGTAACAAAGATATCTGATTCTAACTAAACCTAAACATCCCTAAAACCATGCCACATAGCCATATTTAAGCTACAATTCTTCTTGAAGAAACTGCTGTCTTTTGATTTAGTTTAACTCCATTAGGCTTTTTTTGGTTCATTAAGCAGCAAAAGTCTAATCACAGGCTGTCTAGATTTGAACTAAAGCTTCCCAAAATACGGGGGTTGTTTCAAAAACAGAACATAAACCCACTTAACCAGAGATGTCTTTTAGGTTGCTTAGCATTAACCTCCCCTACACATTCTTCAATTACTCACATCAGCATCCTTGTTCATTTGAACTGAACTTAAGGGCCTGAATGTTCATGACAGGAACACAGCTTAGTGCAAACTTTCAGTCAGACCCACCTGGACTATGTGCCTTTATAGTGGATGTCCAAAAAGCTTTAAAATTCAGAATAGACAGATGTTTATAGAATATAACTATTTTAAATAGAGAAAAGTCAAAGTATCTGAATTAGACAGAATAAAGAAACAGTAAAGTGACTGGACAGGACAAAATTGAAGCAGAAGGGGAGGATGAACAGTTCTGTCCACTGCAGTTTCATATCTCTGGGGTAGTTTCAGGTGCTCAGAGCTTCTTACTGTTTGAAGCCACACAGACCTTCAGCACATCCCCTCAGGAGCTGCAGGTGCAGCTCCTCACCGCTACCTCCCCACTGATAACTGTAGGCTGAAAGCTTCCCCTGGCCAATGCTGTTCCCTCCTCTGCAGGGCCTCACCTCAGCCACCCCTGTCTCCTGAAATCTGAAATTAAGGCCACATCGAGGGTTCAAAGATATACTCTGCCCATCACAGATGCTCCCATTTGGTTTACACTTGATAAAGACAAACATTGGAAGTGAAGCATGTGGCCAAATGTCTGATTCTGCAGAAATGTTTGCAGAAAAAGAGAATACAGTACAATGATGCTCCAGAGGTACTTCCAAAAACTTACTGCAGAATCAAAATGACACTAAAATCTTTCACGGAAATATACTTTTCTCCTTATATTGTTCCATTTACAGTACATACACATATGCTTTCCAGAAAGAGACTAATCATTTTATCCTTCAAATAAAGCTAGTCTTCGCCACCTAATTGCAATACTAAATTATAAATTACCTTTTAGGTTGTGTGTCTATAATATCTGGTCTGAAATACTTGGTCTTGTTACCAGACTAGACAGGTGGATAATTTTTTTGTGCTGTATATTTTCAAGCATTAATAGTATCATTTGCATGCTAAAGAAATGAAATTTTGATTTTACAGAGGCCACTAAGGATTAATTTAATGATTTGGGTAGAGTTTAGATTGTTTCCCAGGAGAAGTGAAGGTTAAAAGTTACATCTTGTTAAATATTTAAAATCTTTAACCTTTTCATTGTAGAGCCAACTGATTTGAAGTCCACCATTCTGTTACTTACATAGCAAAGTTTTAGCTTGCTTTAAATTTATACTTCTGATCTATATATCCTGAGGTTTTGTACATGATTGACTTTTTTTATGTAGTGATTTATGATAACATTTTAATCCTTCATTTGAAGGATTTTCAATATCCTTACTAAATTCACTACTACGTTGTTCCCAATAAGAAGAGAGACAAGACCGCTCTCCAACAATGTATTTTCCCTTGAAGTTCAAGATACAGCCCAAATCATAACCAATGTAGCTTTTGAATAGCCCATTCCAGCAGCTCACAGGAAGAAAAAATAAAATAAAATAAAAAGGTACCTTCTTTTGGTAAATGTGTTCTTGGAGTTTCAGTATACATTGATTAGTTGACATCTGGTATTCC
Source organism: Aythya fuligula (assembly GCF_009819795.1). Taxonomy (NCBI): domain Eukaryota; kingdom Metazoa; phylum Chordata; class Aves; order Anseriformes; family Anatidae; genus Aythya; species Aythya fuligula. The sequence goes on along the minus strand of NC_045566.1, from coordinate 27,113,689 downwards.
CCTCACACACTGTCAAACACAGAGCCAGTCCATATGCATGAAGTTTTTGGCAGCAAAAACACACTTTGTAGAGCATCAGATTTCTTTTTCTATCAGATGAATTCTCCTTTCACTATAAATGATACATAACAAGAAATCTGTCAAATATACAACTAAACTGAGTCATCTTTGTAAATATCTCCAGAGGACATCTTTAGATAGATTTATAAGGAATGTACAAGTTCCATGTACAAGCAAGAAATTATCTTCCTAAATATAGGCAATGATCTCATAAAACAAGCAAGGAGAATATTTGGTTGTTCAACAAAAACATTAAAAGTACAATAGCTCAAAGAGAAAAGCCGCCTGCTGCAGCTGATTTGCACCACAGAAAGAGCTTACTTGTAATGCCTAGTATGGATGCTCATGTATTCCAGGTGCACAGATCGAGTGTTTGCTCAGTCAGTCTTAGCTCTTTCAAGTGATATTTTTCCTAACCCTGAGTCTCTCAGACACAGACAGTTCTTCCAGACTTTGAGGCTTTCAGGACTTCTTATTTAGATACTTTTTTGATATTAAACTGAAGTCTAAAATTTACTCTTCTATTCTTTAATCTGCAGATTTCAAGTTAATTCTCTTCTGACAACCTGCATCTCTGAAGTGCTTTAGAGTAACACCTATTGAAATCAGTGGGTGACTACATAAGGGCACCATGCTGAAAATGATGAACTGTTTGTAAAGGAAGGTACCCCTTCAGTAATAACAACACAATCTGTCCCTTAGAACATATTACCCTAGGTATTTTAAAATACATTAAGGTATCCCCATGAGATTGCCAAAATCAAGCAAACTTGGTACAGTGCAAAGGTAAGGCTTGGTTCTTTTTCAGATGCCTTAGAATATTCAACTGGATGCATATCTACCTCATCAAAATATGTATAAAATATATATTTCAGCTCTTACTGTCCCCAAAGTGACTCAAAAACATACTGTCATGTGAAATGATAAGAGATTATGAGTAATGTGAACATGTATAATGTTATATGTATTAAAATAAATCTAGTGTACTGATCTTAAATATTGATCAACAACATAAAACTAATAGTTAAAATACGGATTGTTATTGAATACTGTGGAATAATGAGTCCCTGTAAATTCCCAATTACTGAGTTCTATAAATATCTGCTCACAGCAACAGGCAAAGATAAGGGTGGGGAACCATCCTTCTATGGCTGAAACACATGATGAACCATGCCTCTGGCATAAGTTTAACAGCAACAATCATGATAACTTTGAATTACCTTTAACTACCAGAAGTGAAGATGATTGAGTTTTAACTAAGATTCTTACTAAGACTTCAATTTTAGTTCTGGAAATGACTTAAGAAAAAAGGCTTGGATAAAAGTTTGGCTTATCACCAAAATTCTGGAAATAGTCACAGTAATTAAGAGAAATTCATTTAAAATACTCTAAGGCATTTTGGTAAATATATACTGTTAGTATACTACATTTCCTCCTGCATTGTTTTCCTGTTCTTGATCTTATCATTAAAATGTATACTCTTAGGTGTTGTTTTTTTTTTTTTTTAAATCAAGATAATTCTTCTTTAAAAGGAAAAATACATACAACCATTCTGATTGCCAGAATTTGAGTCAGCGACAATATGCTTTATGTTATACCTTGACAGAGTCCAAGAGCCAGAAGCTACAAGAAACAGAATCACGAGTTGAGTCATGAAAGACAGCTGAAGTAAGTGGTTTAAGAATCTTTTAGTTTCCCAAAAATTAAGCCTGCTTCTAATTTCCTGGCTGAAGTCATCGTGATTGGTAGCTGGATGGCAGAACTGGTTGTAAAGCCAGGGTGATTTGTAGATAGATAGCAGATCTGGCTTGATCTTAAATACATCAGGAAGGAAATAAGGTTAGGAAAATCAATGGTAACTTATGGCTATTAAAATCAAATTATTTATTTATTTATTTTAGGGAATAGAGACATGAGGCAACCTTCTAAAACTGTCTTTCCAACACTGCCCTACTGAGAACTTGTGGAGTTAGAGTTATCTTTAAACAGCTGGAGATACATGCCTGTTATTCTCTTTAGCAGAAGCAACTGCAACCCTGGTCATTTAAATTCATCCCAATTATTCAATTCCTTTAAAAAATTCACTTTAAAGAATAAAGAAATATAAACAAACTAGATCTGATTGCCTCCCTGAAATGAAAACTATTCTAGTAGTAGTTTTGTTAAATTATTATTTAGGTGGATTGTATAAAGTAGATTATGACAGACAAAAACCTGGCAGTCAAAACTACTATTTGATTGGTAATACTGGAAAAAAAAAAAGGCCCTCCCCCCTATAAAAAAAAACATCTTCATGTGCACAAAAGTATTATACCATTGTGTAGAGATTGCCAGAAATGCCTCTGCAAGCCTATAAATGTTGTTGCAATGCTTGCTCTAATCTAACTATGCTTATGAGTACTTCGATTTTTTAGTGTTGTGGTCAGCAACTGGTAGAGCTCTACTCAGCTGATCCTAAAAGGCAAACAGTACTCCATGAGCTGGAAGTATGACCAGTTCCAGGAGGCAAGGGATCATCTTTATTCCTAATCATCCTTGTCTGCTTTCAGAAGTGAAGTAAAACCATCCTAACTGCTGGTAACTACCTGAGATATCAGGGTGTGGATAAACCTCAAGCAGCAATCTAGACTCAGGATCAGTGGGGGGAAAAACCTCTTCCCTTCTTCCCTCTAAAGTGTTTTCCACAGAAACTGAAGCTTTCTATCTTAAACTTTGCCTCTCTGGATGTACAGTAACTCCGTCCTAATTTTAATTCACCCAGCTCCAGATCTACTGAAGAGACAACCCTAAATTTAATCAGCTTCTGACCACTTTTAATATTTAGGGAACATAAAAGGAATCAAGAAATCAAATCAAGTTGAGCATTGCTCAACTTCTGTACAGGCAGAAGCAGGTAGGAGAAATTATGTCTCATGACAAGGATGTACACAGTTACATTAGAATTACAGAGAGCTCAGCCAGACATGACAACTTGTAATAACGTTAGCAACTGAGAATAGAAAGTGTAAGCTATCATCTTTGTAACACTGCGTCTATACTCACCATTTGCATTTTATTTCATTTACAAAACAATGCTTTGCAGACTTGCTTTTAAATGACTGTATAGTGTGGGTATTTGTTAAAATGTGCTTAAAACAATCGTTTGTGATGAATACAATTCTTCCTCTGTGAGAACACAGAAGCATGCATGTTGTGAATAAATAAAAATACTAAGCAGTATTTAGCAAATTCAATGTTCATTTAAAAAGCATGTGAGAACAAAGTGTCATAAAGATCAAGACCTGATGCTTTTATGAAATAATCCTTCAATTAAAATGTGGATTTACTGCTCCAATTTCATCAGGACCTCCAATACCAGACAACAGCTGTGCATTTAACATCACTTGTTTGTGTAAAGATTTCATCAGGCTTCTGAATACACTTGGCAGACTTATTGTCCAGTGATGCATTCTTTCAACAGAATTGATTGTCAAGTATAGCAGAGCTCTTCCCAGAGATCACAGACCATCATGTTTTGCCCCTCTTCATGCAGACTACCTTCAACTTGAACATTTTCAGCCAGTCCTTACCTAGCAGCTACAATCAAGGCTAGACAAGTCTCTCTCCCTAAATCTTCTTTCTATGAAGTCAAAACAACACAAAGCAAACAAAAAAGGGAAAAAAAAAAAAAAAGTATCCCATTTCCCTGCTCAATTCAACCTCCCTGTTATCACAATACCATGTCTCATGTTACTCTGTCCACAGCTCTGCACCAAGTGCTTCACCCAGACGAACTCCCTGGTTTGGTGGCCCACAGTGAGCCACCCATTCCAGCAGTGTTCACATTGCTCTTCCTTTTAGCTGTCACCCAAACGTCACTTTCAGCATGTCTTTTTCCCTCTTTGGTCTGTCTTAGAACATGTGCGCATGTTTGATGCACACAGCAATAGAGAATAGCTCTTTCCTCACTGTTGTTTTTTTTGTTCATTTGTTTTTGTTTGTTTGTTTTAAACAGGGTTTATCTTTGTTAAACAAGCTCTCCAGTATGTCTGTCACAAATTAGTCCATAAAACTAAGGTATAACAAAGACACAAAAGGCAATTTGACTAACCTACTATTGTTCTCTGTCTCTCCTTTGTTATAAAACAAAGTTTGTTATAAGTTTGTTATAAAAAAACTTCTGATTTGTAGTTCTGGCCCAGGGGCTTCTACTTGCCAAATCTTATCATCCTCACCCCATAAATGCTAGTTTAAAGCAATGCTCTAAAAACAGGAAGCTCATGTACAGGGGTGTAATTTCCACACTGAACCAAGGGATGGTGCTCCAGCAGAAGAGCAAACAAAAATAAGGATTTACAGTGAAGCATTATCACTTTACCTGGTTATTCACCATCTGCTACTTCTTTCTGCTTTATCACACCTGATATATAAATGAAATCAAAATGCAATAACACACAGAAAGGAGAGAAAATTAGAAGGATCTTAATGGTCACGAACCCTCCTCTAACATGCTGTATAGTATTTCATTAAATTACCATATTATTTATATCCCCTTGGATTTAGTTAATCTCTGGAGGAATATGGGGTTCACAATAATTTTCAGATTTGTGAGATTCCTTTCTTTATTAATGGGGTGGGGAGAGAAATTTTATATACAGGCAAATTATGCTAAGTCTGTGTATGTATTTATCTCATAATAAATAGATAGATATCTTTGTATATAAGGTACATTAAAGGATTTATTGGCACTAGGCATTAAAGACAAAACTTCTGTACACCACAAGCAAGTTTGGCTTCCTACTGCATGATACTTCTGCAATGCCTGCAAAGTCATGAGTGATAAGTTCTGTACCCACATTGTGATTGAAAATTGCAATGGTTCAATGTGCGGCTGAAATATTTGCACCTAGTTTAGAGACTCCATAGGTGGTGCCAAGACTTAAGGCAGCCTTTTGATAGAAACTCAGGGACAGAAAACCCCATTTTAAGAGACCGCAAGCAGAAACTCCTCTTCCTTTCAGAAATTGTGAAGTTCAAGACAGGAGTACCACCCCCACACATATTTCCAGATCTCAAAAGCATCAAAATAAGCTCATGCATTAGCCTCTAAGTCTTGCAACAGAAAAACTTTAAAGTAAAATTCTTGTCTTTCATTGACTTGAATCAAAGAAAATTTCAAAGAGCCACAGCTTATTTAAATTTAGCTTCTGCCCCACAATTCTCTAAGTCCATTAATGCCGTGGGAGAGAATCCATGGGATATGCAAAGGGGGGGGGGGGGGGGGGAAGGGGGAGGGCAAAACAAGCAGCACTTAAAATGAACGTGCAGATACCAATAATAATAATAATAATAATTTTGTAGTAAACTAACCTTAGAAGTCTGCACAAATGGCAGGGGAAATGGAAAAAACAGGAAACTCATTGTACGCCTATTTCCATTCCAGTCAGATTTTATTTTTCTTTTCTTTCTCCCCCCCTTTTTTTTTTTTTTTTTTTTTAAATAGGGTGAGCATTACCTTATATATTGCTTTTTCCTCACAGAGGAAGCTAGCCTGGGGCTGACAGAGCCATTACTTATGCAGGAGGCAGAGGAGAGCAGGCAGCAGCCCCCCGGCCCTGCCTGCCCTGGCCGCCCGCAGCCCCCCAGAGCCCTCGTCCTCGCCTCGGCATCTCCATGCTGTGCAGGAGCAACTTGGGGAGTTTTCAAATTCTGTTTCTTGTGGAATTCTAATTGCTTGGCAACCAGGAGAGAACAAGATCACCATCATCCTTTATGTGATCGTTTAAGTAATCATATTAAAAGCAAGCGAAAGGATTATTTAACAAATAAAGCCCTCCTTGCAATAACTACTCTGTGGCTACACCACATGAAGTCGATGTTAGTTTTCTGTTTCTTGTCCTCCTTGGATTAAAAACTACAGCCACTAAATCAGATGATGAAAATCTGAGTAAAACAACACTGCCTATTTAAGCCAATTAAGCCAACCTAGTTTTCACCAGCTGAGGATACAGCCTCAATAATTCTATTCCCTGTAAGTATCAGTCAAGTAACTCATTTATATCCACATACTTATCACCCACTTTGTATTCCATGACCTCAGGCTGTTTTATGAGATCCAGTTTCTGATATTATTCTGGTTCCATCACTAATGATGAAAAGTATGATCACTGTTTCCCTGTCTGCTTAAAAGCCCATTTACACAGGTAGTCCTCCTGAGTAGAAAAACCATTTATCTGGTAAAACTATTAATTTCTCTTCATCTTGCTCTACCTATGAAAGACATGGTGCGAATCGCATGTACAGGAAGAGTATTTCAGCACTATCACAGCTGGTATTGCACTGCTTTAACCACTCCCCTCCTGCGGTAGAGTTGTTTCCCAGTATGCTGTTATAAAATGAAGCAACATTATATTACTGAAAGAAGTTTCTGTAAAACACAAACCATTTGGTATATCAGTGATCTGAAGAACATGGCAGTTTCTGCATGTTACATCCTGCTGTGACTTTCTCTTTATCACTTCTTTAAAATTATAATTACTGCCTAACAAAACAGAAATTTGCAGGAGCCCACGGTCTGTATAATCTCTTCATTTGAAGTACTTTATGCAGGACTTCACAGTGCTTCTCATTTGATGTTATATAAGTCAGGTGTTTATGCCAGTAACTCTGCCTTTTACTCAGTTCCCCTTGATAGAGCAGGTGGCAGGGGGCTTGTGACTTTATCTGTTCCTATCACAGGCCATTAGTTAGATCCTGAAACTGAGACAGGACAATCTTTACAAGAAATCTTGGTATTTTACAATAAGTGGGTTTCTCCAGTTTAGAGGCACAAAGCAGCATCTAGAAGAACAGAACTGGGAAGTTGTCATTCCTTTAGGTTTCATAGACAACCTATTCCCTTTAATTCCTACAGCACCAACCCCACAGGGTGACTCGTCTTCCTGTCACCAGCCTGTTCCACTATCTCACCTTACCCATATGAAAAAACACAGCATGACCCACCTGCTTTCGGCAGCATCCCTGGTGTCCCCAGTACAAAGTCAGTCATCTTTCAGTACGTGATGCACCCTGGCACAAGCCCTGAGATTCACAAGAAAAGGATGTCACAAAAGGCGATGAGTCTCAAAGGTGTGCCTCAAAGACAGCGAGAACTGAAGAGCCCACATGCAGAGGGTCACGTTGCAGCTGAGAAAAGAAACCTGAATGCTCTATGACTCACTAAATGGAGAAACCTGACAAAAAAAAAAAAAAAAAAAAAAAAAAAAAAAAAAAAAAAAAAGTGGGGCTTAAAAGGGTTACATTCAGGAAGAATTTTAAGCTGGGTCTTATATCTAAGATACCTGTCTCTCATGGCCAACAACATATCAGAGGTAAAGTATCAGATAGGGCAAGTCGCTTCTAGTCTCTGATGCTTTCTTTCCCCTTTCAGTCTTCTCATTCTGTGTTGGGTTATTTATTTGCCTTTAATTCCTTTGGATTTCAATCTAACATTGCCCAGTCTCTCAGTTTTATATATTCACCTTTTCTGAGCAAAGTTTTAATGATAGAATCTGGTGATTTTGTGAGAAGCGCAGCTTTTGGTTTAAAGGAAAAAGGAAAAATCCTCATGGCTACAGCAAGAAGCTGAAAACACATCCCCAAAAGAACTCAAAGGCTCCATTAGAAGGAACAGTTTTCCAAAACATCCTTTAAATTACTGGCTCAATTTTGAGGCCCTTATTCTTTTTTGAATGTTTGCCAGTGGCTATATTTTGCCTGTATAGTTTTCTGGCTCATTTCTACCTCACCAACTCCATTCCAAAAAGGAAATTAAAAGCAGCGAAACTCAAGTTGTTTGTATTTTCTTTCCTGTACCACCCTCTTGTCAATTATCCAAATCTCACTGCTTCAGATATACACTCGTGGTAGTTTTGCACACTCCCCCAGTACTATGAAAATAATGCAATATAAAAAAAAAAAAAAAAAAAAAAAAAAAAGGGGCGGTGGGGGCAGGGACAGACCTGACAATCAGAAGTGTTCAAGAAGTGTTCTGACGTTTCTGTAAAGGAAGTACTGTCACAGGGGTATTCATTTCACTAGAGAGTAGAGGGTACCTTCAGCTCAGGACTGCCACACTGGCTGGATTTCATGTCACCTTTCATTTTATGATCTTTACAGAACATAGCTTGTTAAGTGTTATAATAACCAAATTTCATGTATTAAAACTATGGGTTTACTTGTATTTAATTTTTTTTTTTTTTGATTCCGCTAGATAAAAGGAGACAGCATAAGTTACTGATACCACTTGTAAAGCCCCTGGACTCCCCCTCTGTATACAAGAAACATTAATAGCCCTTTTCAAAATTATACTTTCACAGTAGAGTATACAGTAAGTTTATTAATGAGGATGCTTTTTTGTTTTAAGCAGTTACTGTCAACTGTGAAGTTCCTGAAATTACAGATGACAACAATTACGCATTTTTATACCTAACATTTCATATTGTTTATATGTTGCTTTGGCAGTCATAAAGCATGTGTGCAAGTTCCATAATCTTTTTAAGTACTGACCATTAAAGCCATGATTGTGGTACTCAAAAAAAAAAAAAGTCCATTCATATGGGCACTGAGCGCACAGTCCTGCAAGTTCTCTCCTTCAATATATTTGGGGAAATGGGTGTTTCTTTCTCTCCACCTTTGGGGAGGATGACTAGAGCTTCCAGAAGGCACAAGCTCAAGTTAATACAAATGACATCACCTTGTAATGAGTTGGGGGTCAGCCCTGTAACATCACCCTCCAACCCTGCTACTTCACAGCACTAATGGATTCCACATAATAATTGTGGAGTCTTGAGGTTAAAAACTACTTAGTGGTTTTCTTTTGGCTCATTCCCTCCTTACGCCTGGATCCACTTTTGTGTGGAATGGGATCATTTGTGTTGGAGCTCATTCCCCTTAGTTTTATTACCTATGTCTATGGCACCTGGGTCATTCTTGGTGCCATACAAATAAGAGATAATAACACATAATATTCTTTGGTGGAAGGCATGATTCATCCGTCTCATCCCAGATGCAGTGATGTGTCCCTGAACAGCTGAAATCATGCTGTTTCTAGCTAGGTAAGCCCTATCAGAGAAAAACAATTAGTTTAAGATATATTTGTGGGAAGAATGCTTTTAATCACAGCTTTTTAAAAGCATAAACTATGGTGTTATAATAGACAGAAACAAAACTATATTGATTGTGTGGGCTGATGTAAAAAAACATTAATCTCTTCGAGAATCTGAAGGCCATTTTACATTGTTACATATTATACCCCTATATTCATGTTGTTTTGCACATTTAAAAGTTCCTTTCACAGCATCTGTCGATAGATATTCTTCCATCAGTAAGTAGGATGATGTTTTAATAACTCAGATTGTCTACACTATGCATAGAATTTGCATACATTTTTCTTTTGTAATTCAATAACAGCTTGGTGTGATACATGGGTTTTCGATAACAGCAAGACAAAGAACAAGAGAAAATGAAAGAAAACTAAGCAAAACACATTCACATGATGAAAATTACAGCAACTGATTCAGTGGAGTTCAGTGATGCTGCCGTACAGACACAATAAGAAAAACAATCAGGACAGAAGTAGCTGTATATGATCTATGACGCATAGCTCTTTTGAAGATATATTTTACTGGCTCATCTTCATAAATTCTGTCACAAATAATAGCGTCTTTGCTGAAATTTTCTCCAAATCCTGACTATGGTTAGTTAAAAATTAGTTTCTATTCTATAGCATGTTCTGAGGTCTGGTTCTGTAATCAACTGATACGTGAAGATATCAGATCTATGCCATTTGATCTTTTTCAAAACATTTAATTTAGATGTGACCACTTCAGTATTTGTTATGAAAGTAATCAAAGAGAAAAAAGGAACCTGAAGAAGTCATCCTATTCATTCTCTGAAACTGGTATAAGGTCAAGTATAGCTATGCTGTTCTGCAAGGTATTTGTCTAACGTATTATTAAAATCCTACAGTAAAGGCTATTTCACAGCCTCCACATGTAGCCTTTTATGGTTCTTAAATATCCATATAATTAATACATTTATACTTAATCAAAATAAGTTTTTCTTAAAGTTGAGGCAATTATTCCCTTTTTCATAGCCTTTTAATTCTTCGAAATGAATCGAACTTAGTCTTCTATCCTGTATCTTGGTTAAACAAATACAACATCTTAACACTTACTTTTCAAGCATTTTACTAATCTTGCATATATTCAGTGTTGTTATCTTTATTTAGTAACAACCCTAAAATAATAACATTGCCATAATGTGTTTTGAACTTGCAGAAACAAAAAAAATTTATATCTCATAAAAAAATGTATGGTATTTATGGTTCATTCAAAAACCTACAAATAGTTGATGTTTGAGACAATATGTTCCAATGAAAAACAAAGCAACAGAAGAAAATAACTGACTTGCTCTATTGCCAGCATTAAAACTGTCCAAGCAATCCTAAGGTACAGATTACTTACTAGAATTATTATTTGTGACAAATGCTTTAAAAATCTGGCCTTGCATCAGGTAATTTTCTCAGATTCATATGTTGTCAAAACTCTTCATAACTCTTCATTCTCATGTCCTAGCTCTAGTAGTCCTAGATCCTATAGTACTTTCTAAAGGAAATTACCTTTTCCACCTTACTAGGTTCTTAAAAGAAACAATATTGCTTAAAAAGCTTTGTAGGAATGCCCTCAGATCCAAATTATTTAGTCATTTCCTACATCAAAATTGAAGGTGTTTGCTGAAGGTGTTTGACTAAAACAACAGCAGTGTTCTGGACAGTTTTACAAACCTCAACTCCAGCTGATGAAGTTTTACCCAGACAAAAACCAGTACTACTCCAAACTTTTGGTCTATTACACTGTATCACGTCATGCGTACATTCAGATACCCTCTTTCTTGTGGGTCCACATCTGTTTATGAAGAGCAAAACAGAAATGAAAATTTTAGAGCAATTGGCCTAGCTTCTATATACAGAAAAAATCTGGAACTTTTACTAAAAAGTACTTATAAGCACACAGACAATAACAAGGAGTTCAACAGCAGCTTGCGTGTATATCAAGAACAAATATCCAATCAGTTCAGTTTCAAGACAGGCTGAAAAGGAGTAGGTGTCATATACCTTGTTTTTAGCCAAGCTTTTGATGCAGTTTTGCATTACATTCTCATAGGGAAGCTTTAGACATGTGGTGCAAGTGAAAGTACCATTAGATAGATGCAAAATTAACTAGATCAATGAGATCAAGTAGGGAGCTACTGCAGATAATATTAACAAGCAGGATCAGAGTTTGATAAAGTCCTGACAAATTTTATTATTTTAAAAATAAGATGCAATTCTAAAGTGACAAATACAAGTTGCTGCAGCTCGGTGAGAAAAACAAGCTGCAAGAATGAAAGCACCTGCCCAGGGAGCCATGTTGCGGGGACAGATCTCAGAGCTGCTGTGCGCTCATAAACCAAACAGGAGTCACCACCACCACATGCGCTGCTTTGGGCTGTAGTGGGACAAGCAAAGCATGCAAGACACACAGCTTGGGATTCCTCCCACCTAATCTGACATAATTAATAGTTGGTTGCCTGCACTACTCACAAAGGTTCTCAACATTTTGAAGACTCTGAAGAGATCGTATAATGACAAGCCCTTTCTTTTATACCTCTGCAGCTGGCAGTTCCAATGGGGGCAATTCTCTCCTCAAAGTCAAGGAAGAGAAACCAAGTGCTGCTGTTGCTTGGAAATGTATCACTTTTGTACAAGCAACTGAAAACCTTGCAGTAGTTATCCATTTGCCCTGCTTTTTATCATCACTAAAAAGTCTGGAGTCATAAAAAATTGATCAGAGTGCTAATAAAATGAAATTACTGTGTGTTATTTGTCTAAGCTGATCATAAAATGTGACCAAAGGGATTAGGCCCCAATATGGAGCAATTCAAGTCAAAAATGGATGCCTTGTTTGGCATTAGAATTAACTGAGCAAGATAAGAAGGAAGGCTCCTGGCTAGCATAAGTTTATTGGGGAAAAAAGAGGTTAAAATTCAAGTCTTTCTTGGAAAGATTATGTAGCTCCTTTGACCTATTGTGTAAAGTGAACTGATTTAAGTGAAAAAGCACTGAAAAATTTAGTTTAGGTCAGACTCTTAGCTCATTTTTTCTTCCCCTCATTTGCTGTATTTCAGTCATCTTCCTTTTAAATCTGATCTTTTCAAGTGGGTCAGATAGAGTATATCCATTGCACTGAAGTTCTTGTGGGCTGATCCTAAGTGACCCTAAATCAACAAGTCTGAGTCACTGCCTGTACTATATATTTCAGTGCCAGCTTCACTGAAGCTGGTTCAGAAAGTTAGAAACTGGAACTCTAATCTCTGTGGGTTGCATTTCTTTTCTCACCTACACTATGGGGCTTCCCCGAGGAAGAAAAACAGATCCCTTCCTTGCCGTACTTGGGAGGGAAAGCTTGTGGGTTGGGTAAAGTTTGTCCATGGCCACCAAAGGCTGCTGATGAACTGTGGTCTGTGTCTGCTGAAAAATAAGAGCTCTGAGTCAGCTTTCCTGTTTATGCTCATCTAGGCACCCAATTTATTATTGTGTCACTTGAATTTGGCTGTTAGCTCAGGCAAGGAGGAAGAACAGGTCCAGACAGGAAGCTCAAATACATGTGGTCCACACAGAAGTGAAGGCAATACAATCTTTAACGTCATATCCACTGAGCTGGAATGACCAGTGTTTCACTATGTGCCAATGAACACAAAAAAGCCCTTGCCCCAAGCACCATAAGTCGTTGGAATAAGATATCTGAAGCTTGCTATTGTCCAGTCACTCTATCTCAGCTTAAAGCTTACTTGGTTTTAAGAACATATTTCCAAAACCAGCTGGCTCCTTGCTGAATATTCCCAACACACACACAAAGAATCCTTCAATAACATCTTGTTTTTTCCAGATGTGCAGATCAAATTGTATAGCATTAGATGAATATTGTATAGTATGACTGCCATCTTTTTTCACACCAAGTGATGCCTTATTCTTTAAACACTGCCAATACCATGAATTCAACAATCTTCAACATTGGTAAAGCAGCAGAATTTAGCTCTTTGTTAAGACAATTTCAAAAACATGCCAGACCAAAAATCAATCCTAGCATAGACAATGGTTGAATACAATCCCAGTCACAGTCTCTGAGTCCCGAGGAGCAGAGTATCTGTCAGGTCAAATAATTATTTAGCCAAATTATATGAGTGACTTGGTCTACTATACAAGCAATACTCAGGAGCTCCACATTATTTTCAGCTGCTGAAAAATCTGTCTGTCAGTGGCAGTTGTCTTACTCTGCCTCATTTGAATGAAGACCTTGGACAGTAAAAATAATTAAAAACTATACTGCATTATTTCCTCTGGAAAGCTCTGGAGTTTTAATGTTTGTTGATGTTATACATCTAATTGAATAAAATTCGGTGACAGAAAAGATGCAATATTTTGTAAACTGTGTTGACATTTTGCAGTTGGTAGGGAGGATACCTTCAATAAAACAGGATTTGAGCACTGGAATCAATAGAATAAAGAATGTGAGCAGAATGAAAATTCTGCATTGCAGAGAAGTACCTCTCATTTCTATTGAAAGTAGAAGAGGTATCATTATTCTGAGCATGATATTGTTATTCCACAACTTCATCCACCCTAGTCTCCTCAAGGTGGCCTTTGACTTGCTTTGAGTTTGTGCAGGTAAAAAGATTTCCCTGCAAGGACCAAATGAGTGTCATAAAAGAGCTCACAAATGCAGAGTAGAAACATTTTGCAGATAAGAACAGAATACTGAAAGGAAGAAAAAGATCTGTCAAAAAAAAAAAAAAAAAAAAAAAAAAAAAAAAGTTCTAGTATTTAACAAAGACACAGAATCAATTTCTTGAAGCAAAAAGGGATTTTTTTTTATTTTATTTTTATTTTTTTTTTGGTATGACAGACAATCTTGCTGTTCTACTAGTGCAGCTGGATACCAGGGCAAAAATACCACCTCAACATTTCCAGAGTCCCTGGGACAAATGGATGAATTGTCATACTTGTGATATGGTCATATATGTGTGGTGACAGTGGAGAAAGTATAACAATCCTGTAGCTCCAAATGTACTTCCTGATGCCCATTCCTTGAGCAGCCCCAAGAGCTGGAACTTCTGCCCTCTTTGCTGGAAGAGGGCAGGGTACCACTGGGGCAACAGCTGGTTGAAGCTGGTTGAAAGAGGGCCACTAAATTTTACAAGTTATGTGCACCAGCATGTTTTGCTAAACCATTGCCTATGTGCATATTAAACTTCACATACTTAAAACTTAGATTCAACCTACACAGTACAAATTTAATCTGAATCTAACTGAACTAGGTGAAGATCAACACCAAGTCAAGACTACTTGTAATCATGCAGGAGTCAGAAAGTATTTCCACTTACTTTTCATTTCTAGACAGAGATTACAGGCATAACTGTGAGGGGAAAAAAAAAAAAAAAAGAGAAGGAAAAAAAAAAAAAAAGATGTGAGGTGGTTTAATAAGAAAATGGGGGAAGACAGACAAATGGGGAAATTCAGGGTACAGTTTTTAAACAAGCAGTTTAAACTTAACTTTCAGTTCTCCAGAGACAACCTGCATCTTCTCACCTTTCAGCACCACAGTTCTTTGGTTGTTCATATCCAGTTCCCTCCACGTGCATTAATGCCTGAAGAAATGGGTCTGGCCTTTCCTTCATCATGTTGTATTCCTCCACCCACCCTTTGGGCCTCTCCAGAACAGTCTCACCTTCTCCACAGACCACTAATGACTATTCCCAAGTGCCACAAAGCCCTTAAGACTGTATAAATTCACCGGGAGGTGTAATACCTCTTCCCACAATGGAAATACTCAAAGCTCATGTAACCCAAGTTCCTCTCCAGGCCTCCCTCCCCATTAAATTTACCATGGCAATTGTACTTCAGTCAGATATTAAGCGTGCACATGACTTGTTCTGGCACACCAGCCATGACAGTGACCTTGTGGTGATAATGGTCTCAAGCAAATGAATTTAGGAGTTAAATGGTATTCTTTGAGTTTTACATACTACTGTATTTACAGTTACATAAAAATGGTTTTAAAACGTAAGAGCTACACGCTTTCTGTTTTATTAGAATCCAGCTAGTACCAAAATTACAGTATTAAGCTTTCATTGTTGAAACTGCACTGTCTTTAAAACTCCCATGAAGAACCCCTGAAAGCATTCCACTGAAGCACGAGCCAAGCCCCAGAGCCACACGCTCTCCACTTCTGTTATCTTTCCAGCAGACATCAATGAGGAAATGGCAAGTTTCATACCAGTCATTTATAAAATACACACCACTTAGTAATACTTGACTGAGTCAGGTTCTATCAGTAATTTTTGTGCAACTCCACATAGACTTCACTGAAATAGTTGTTCTTGGATTTCTGGCAGTTCAGCTGAGAGCTAAATTTGACCAAATTCTCAGCAGGACTCTCAGCAGAATTGGACCCTTTATGCTAGATGTTGGATCAAAAATGAATGTGTTAGAACATAATTCTGTAGGTTCAGAATCTCTATTTTCCCACTAAAATTAATCAAATATTGTATTACCTGCCCTGTATCCACTATAAATCACAGATCCTTTAGGCTTGTTAAAAAGATTGGATAGATTCAAATCCAGTCAGTGTCACATAACATTCTCACCATATCCTTGTTCTCCAAGGATCTGTCAAATGATTCTTCGAGAATATTTTCTGAAGCCAAATTTACCTCAGGGATTACAGTTTTCTGTCAACACATTATATAATTTGTTTTCAGAACTGTCCTATTCAAGGGCAGAACCAGAGCATATGTTGTAGCATACCTCCCCCATGTACTGCTTCTACTGCTCCTTCCAGTTGGTGGCTTTCACAGAGATTAATTTAGCAAGTATATAGTAAAAATCTGGATAAAATAAGATTTTACTGGATGTGGGCCAAATGACTAGATATAGCACCGTTTTGTCCATATTCAGTAACTAACATATACTTGACAATTAATCAGATATTTATTTACTCCTGTCTAGAACTTCAGAAGGCCAAACCTGAAAAATAATTTGGTTTTGAAATTTCCAACCTGAACCTCCCCTGGTGCAACTTGAGGCCATTCCCTCTTGTCCTGCGACTAGTTACCTGTGAGAAGAGGCTGACCCCCAGCTCCCCAAACCTTCCTTTCAGGTAGTTGTACAGAGCAATAAGGTCTCCCCTTAACCTCCTCCAGACTAACCACCCTCAGCCGCCCCTCACAGGACTTGTGTTCCAGAACCTTCACCTGCTTCGTAGCCCTCCTCTGGACACACTCCAGGGCCTTGATGTCCTTCTTGTAGTGAGGGGCCCAAAACTGAATACAGTACATATTCCCATGCATCTCTTTGCAGTCAGACAGGGCTGCAGCACTCTAAGTTTGGGGAAAAGCTGGTGAAATTCCCATTAAGCAGACACACCAATACCAAACTACTCTGAAATGCATTGAAGTATTGATAAAATAACAAAAGTCTATGGAATTTCAGTTCTCATTGTAACAAGTCATGACATATTGCAACTTGATACCTTGAAAGTTTTCTATTTGCACTCTTAAATCTGTTTTGTTATGCTACCACTGCATACAGCTATCAAGATCAAATATCAGAAAGTATTTTGGCAAATTTAATAAAGTCCTGGTGGCACCAGCTATCCTCTAGCTGAGAGCCACCCTCTCCCTAAAATCACTTCAATTGGTTTTGAACAGTCAGGTCCTCTCAATTTCCAGTCACTCTGACACCTTTTTCTCTGGGCTAGCTTCCTACTTGTACCAAGTCAGAAAGCTCCTGTGAAAATAATTCCACATCTGCTGCTGTAACCATTGCTCTTTTCTCAGTAAGAACTCTCTCTCTACTCAGAAATGCATTTCAAAGCAACATATCTGGCAAGGCTATATAATTCATTTAGTGTCTGAGCTCTAACGAGTAATGTAATAGAGAAAGTCTGTGTACAAAACAGCAAGATCTTACTAGCTGATACCTAATCCTGCAAAAGCATAGTTCTTCCCTTCCACCCCTCATCTGTCATCCCAGACATACCTGGGCATTTCTCTTTTGGGGCTCTCTCTTTCACATCAGGACCTAGATCATCCACCAGCCAATCTCCCCTTCCTGGGCTCCAAGGATTATCTCCAGCTCTAATAGTCCATAGGAGATGTTTAATTCCACGAGACTGGTCCATCATATTTATCACCCACAATATGCTGTAGTGAGAATTATTTTATTTACATATTACATACTACGGATTTTATTTTTTTGAAACTCCCTCTTGATAGTGGCCTGAGGCTTTGCAGCAATCAGTAGCTCAAATAGGCAAGCAGAGTTTATACTGTAGGGTCTCTGTCCACCTAACAGCCCAGCACCAACGTCTGGGAAAAAGCTTGTGTCTCTATACAGTGCAATACATATTGTATGCTTTCCTGTCGGCTATGACCAACTGTGTTGACCAGTCCTTTCTTAACAATAATTACATTATCCACATTTTAAATTACCATCAAGTTCCAGTTTATGTCCTTTCCATCAGTTTGTTTGCTATGTATTTGCACATCCCCACACCGTGTTTCATGGTGCAATGCCTTGGCCATGCAGTCACACAACCAGACCATACATGTCCTGACCTGTCACGTGTACTGACTGTCACCAAAATGATCATTACTGAAGTTTATACCTGCCTCCACTACTGCTTACAAGCTTATTTTGCAAGCTTACTAACATGACATCACCAGTTTTTTATTCTAATCTGTGCAACAAACTTATTATCTCTAATTGTCTATGACTAGTTTCAAAAACAACATTCCTTTCAGAATACAGAAACTTTTTTTTTGTTAGAAAAACCTTGCTTTGGTACTTCTTCAAAAGTGATCGCTCTATGCCCTGTTCATTTCAGCTCCTCACTGTGGAAGCCTTAGAGGAGTACCTGTAAGCATTACACCCATAGGCAAATTTTGGTAACAGTTTAGGGGATTTTTTTCATTCACAACAGGGCATTGTTTGCTGGTTTTAGAGATTGTTTTTTGGTGATGTCTTTTTTTTTTTTTTTTACATTTTTGGCTAATACAGTTAGGCAGTGTATTTAATGCTTAAATATCTCATTTGAAAATTGCAATAGCAAAACACAACTAGCTACCACTGAGTGAATTTGCCTTGAACTCTCCCTTAAGTCCCAGCCATAAATACTAGTTTGGAAGACTGCAGTGAGCATGGGACCTGCTTTCTGTCCCTGCCCTTTAAGACTTTCTAAACGGAAATTTGTTTTCAGCATTCCTTAGTCCAACTATAAGAACTTGTTTATAAACCAGTGAGCATTTGTAATTATTGGAATTTTATTCAGGTTATTCTGTGAAGCAATCCTTCCTTTGAGATAACAGAACACTCAAAGAAATTCATTCTCTCCAGCTCAATAGGTGCAGCAGAGGGATCCTCTCTCTCTGGTTTGCTTTAGCTTTGCATTTTGAACCACACAGTGTGAAGCAGGCTTAATTACCAGCTTGACAAGCCCTCTTCTCTCATTTCTTTTACAAAAGGAGACAGGTTGGAGGACAGTTGTCCTTGCAGTCCCACTAGGAAAAAGAAAGCAGTCTCTTGGTTCACTTTTTGAAAAGTGAAGTTTCATTAAGAGTAACTTTTTAGTTTCACTCACCCCTGACCCCTAGCCCCAGAAATCTGGGCTTTATTTTGCATAAAAAGAAAAAGCACCTTCAAATATACCATGTGTTTTATTTAGCTCATTAAGGAAATTAAAGTCAGTTGTGCTGTAAATTTTAGTAAAAACGACACCTTTTTGTTATTAACTCAGCAACTTAAATTATTTCCACCAAGCTCTCATCTTCTACCTTAATCTATGTAGCAGAGTTTTCAAAAATCTTAATTAAGTCACAGTCAATATAGTTTTTGGCCACCTTCTGCTTCAGATCCTCCACAATCCACTGATGCTGCTGTTGCTTCTGCACATTCCCAGTCTGATTCCCTCATATACACGCCCACACTACCACTCCTTACAAATTCTTTACTTCCAGCCCTGCTTGGGGTGGCTGTCACAGTTAGGTGCTGTTACTGAAGTCCAAATCTGAATGGGTATAAGGTGCCTTTATTTCCTTCACTCAGATTCCCCTCAGGTCAATTCTGATCAGGGTGAATTCACGAATAATGACTTGTATTATCGCAACATTTATGCATCACATGGGAAAAACTGAATACAGAAGAAACATGCTAACTATTTTTGTATCAAATTTTAAGATGAAGATACTTAACGTTTTGCACTAATCTGTTTCTCTGAATTTTTCCTATTTTTTGTTGTGACCAGTAATGTTACCTTGCATTAATATCATATTATTACTTCTCTTCTATCCTTGTATTCATTATAGATTTTAAGGTAATTTTTAAGACTTAATATGAAACTTTTGGCTTTTTCTTTTTGAATTAGCACTATTACTAGTCTTTCTTTTATTTATACATACTTGAAAAATTCTTTACAGAGCCTTCCTTTTTTAGCTTTTCATTGTCTGACTTAGAGGGACTGTAGCTCTCTGAGTCTTATTCTGTAGTTTGGGTTAGAAAGGAGTTAATTCATTTCTTGCTTTTTAAATGTAATCATTAAATCAATTTACACTACAAGCATTCCATCATTTGAGACTAATACATTCTCTTTGTTTTTGCCAATTTTCTCTCATCTCTTACTTTGCTTACCTTTGCATATTTAAACCTGCAGAGTCATGTATGGACTGCTGCCATATCCATCAGTCTCAGAATTCCCAAGGCCCCTGACGTTATTAGTTCTTTATTCCATACAGGTTCTTTTTCAGGGGTATACTGAAGATAATTACCAATGCTGCTGGGAGATTCAAGGCAATTCCACTGACGAGGCACAGACATGATGTCCTAAAAAACACCATGGCTATGTAAATACATAAATAGCTATATAAATATTCTGAGACTGACTTGTGCATATTTCACAGCCTAAAGAATTTATAATTTTCACTTTTCCTCTGTCAGTGTGATTTTTTCAACAGTGGGGTTATGAAAGGGTCTTTAAAACCAGAAGAGAGTAGCAGACCATTTACATTTGAAATTATCTGAATCAGTCAATGCTAAAGAAATATGAAAAGTGGTAGCGTCAGAAAATCATACAGATGAAAATGGAGGAAAAAGTAGTAGGATTGTATACCTGAAAGAACAGAGTAAAGAAGAGACCACTGCTACTTTGGACTTTATACAGAAATAAAGTATCAAAAGCACAGAGTTAATAGACAGTCCATTTCTTGATGACTAATGAGACTAGACAGATCAAAGTAAAAAAAAAAAAAAAAAAAAAAAAAAAGTGCTTTCACAAAAACAAAACAGAAAACAAAAACACCAAACCTCTAAATTACTAGTTGGGAACTTCTTAAAATAATTTAATAGCACGTCTCTGAATAGCACAGTTAAGCACTGTTCATGGCAGGAGTACCTCAGCATGTTTCAGGGATGTAATCCTAAGTGATTATCAACATATGGTGTTGTTCTTTCAATCTTTTTTCCTATCTTTTCTTTAGAGTTTTGTTTCCTGTTTCAAATCCAGTTCATTATTTTGAAATTCAAAGCTTATTAATAGGAGCCTAATGACTATGCTCAGATGGTAAGATTTTTGTTATTTGTATAGACACCTAGAATAGAGAAAAAGTTGCAGTGCCAGGAGGCCAACGGCATCCTGGCTTGTATCAGGAACAGTGTGACCAGCAGGGCTAGGGAGGTGATCGTCCCCCTGTACTCAGCTCTGGTGAGGCCGCACCTTGAGTACTGTTTTCAGTTTTGGGCCCCTCGCTACAAGAAGGACATCGAGGTGCTTGAGCGGGTGCAGAGAAGGGCAACGAAGCTGGTGAGGGGCCTGGAGAACAAGTCCTACGAGGAGTGGCTGAGGGAGCTGGGCTTGTTCAGCCTGGAGAAGAGGAGGCTCAGGGGCGACCTTATCGCTCTCTATGGGTACCTCAAGGGAGGCTGTACCGAGGTGGGGGTTGGTCTGTTCTCCCACGTGCCTGGTGACAGGACGAGGGGGAATGGGCTTAAGTTGAGCCAGGGGAGTTTTAGGTTAGATGTTAGGAAGAACTTCTTCACTGAAATGGTTGTGAGGCACTGGAACAGGCTGCCCAGGGAAGTGGTGGAGTCACCATCCCTGGAAGTCTTCAAAAGACGTTTAGATGTAGAGCTTAGGGAAATGGTTTAGTGGGGACTGTTAGCGTTAGGTCAGAGGTTGGACTCGATGTTCTTGAGGTCTCTTCCAACCTAGAAAATTCTGTGATTCTGTGACTTGAATGTGACATATCCATACAATATGATCCATACAGATTGGGTCAAATTAAGAATGTGATACAAATTGGCAAAATAGCCTGAGAAAGTTAGAAGAAGTACTAGGTCATCTAGACCCCCTGTGTAAAACTAGACAGAATGAAGAGAAACATAGAGATAGCAGGAGAGGGAAGACAAACTGATTGACTTCTTAACACCCTCTTTCCATCTCTAATATTTTTAATTCAACAGTTCCCACAGAAACATTCTCAAAATGGGTGCCCTGTTTCTGATCAGTTAGTTATGTGACTATTTTATTTCAACTGAAGTAAAATACTTGGAGTGAAACTGGTATAAAGAGAGTAAGAATTGGGGTGGGATTTCTAGAGTTATGAATTTACTGACTGTTTCTCCTTTTTTGTCAAACTTCAAGATTTATGACTTGGGCTTAAAAAGAAAAGCTCAGAAACAGCGTACTGAAAGCAAATGAAAGCATTTTCATTAACAACTAACTTAAGCTACTCAAGATTTTTATTTTTTTTTAATAGGTTTTGTCTTCTGTCTGTACCTCTGATTTGCTAAAGCATGGTAGAAACAGGTTACTTCAGAATGACTGGAAATAGTTCAAATCCCTTTCATTGAAGGAAGATTCAGGGAAGAAAATGTACAAACTCATATCCTTGTGGTATGGAACTAATGTTTTATTTAATAGGGGTATTTGCTTATAAGTGTGTACATACAAAAAAACCTTGAAAAGTTCCCAAAAGCTTTTGTCATATTTGAGTAGAAAATTGAAGAACATTCTGTGATTGTTTCACAAAGTCTTTCTGAATGCAATTGCTCGTCATGCTTCCAAGGCATAGATCCAGTAAAAGATAAGTAATCAAAGATAAGCTACCAACAACGTTCTAGAAGCCCCAACTTGAGATTCTCTGGGAGTTACATGACAGCGCCAGAAATTCTAATGGTCTGGCAAAAACAACTAATTAGTAGAGGAGCATTGCAGTAGTTCATAGTGCTACAGCTTAATTTGGCCAAAGATAGAGTGCATAAAGGGACGAATTCAAAATGGATCTTCTGAGTAGGAATAAGCAGCAACTTTTTATCATTACATTGGATTTCAAAAAGATAGGTGTAAAAATATATATCTTATGATAAGGATCCTTGAGTAGTAATATTATATAGAAGAAATCTATATTTTAATGCCATATTTAGAAGAAATATTTTGAATATTTTTAAATATTTTGTCTTGATTATTCATTCCTAAAATCAAACATGCTACCAACGTACTTGTATACTTTTGAAAGTTTTACTTTGACAAAACCACTCCGATTATTAATAGCATGGTCTACACCTAATGTTCACCAAGATCTTATATTCATTGCTTTAGAGAGAATTTTAAATACAGATTATGTGGTTCCTGCCTTGTAATAGTTTCTGCGTAATGTCCTTGTACTGCAGGGAATTTCATTAGCATGTGCCCTGATCTTGTCCTCCAAAGCCTCATTGCTTTAGACAAGCATGGATTTAATTGAGAGAAAACCAAGCTGTGACTGTGGCTCAGGTGTGAAGGCTGTTTCCCTCGGCAAATTAAATCCAATGTAATGACTGAGCTTTCTTTTTCTTACTCTCCACTTATGAGAGATTTAATACTGCATATTAATTATTATGCTGGGCCTTCTTACTGTGATGTTGTTTTTCCCATCATTTTGTGGAAGATTGATGCACAGATAAAATTGACTGTTTAATGTACTGTGAGGATGATTAACATCAAGAGGATGGATCACAAGGTTATTATGTCACTGATTTCTACTTGACTTCTACTTTAAACAAAGAAACTCAGCCAAATGATAACCCCTGCTGATACCATGTTATGTTTGGCTGAGCCCCAGAGCCCTCACCCACGAGGTTTCCACAGAAAGGCCTCTCTCTGATCCTCCAGATTTGTAGGGAGCTGTTAAAGTACCATGAGCACCTACATTCGTTTCAAACAACTAATGCCCATTTGTCAGCAGTACTGACCCAAATACTCTGAGCTAATAGCCTCAATCAAAATGCAATTTATGATACCTCAACCCCATAATAAAATACACACATACGAACCAGCTGTGAAACTTTGAAAAACTGGGAAAGGATGTAGCCCACTGGAGTTAATGCCCCATGAACTGGATACAAGAAGTCTGAAAAACAGGGCCACTTTCTGTATGGAAAGTATTTCAGTAGCATGAAACTGAACTGCCAGGCCCAGTGTGCCAAGATGCACATTACATTTACTAAATGTGAATGAAGGATCTAAACATCTCTAATATACGATGAGTATATTTCCATACATGCACACATGTACAGATACACTAAACATGAATCTAAAAGGTGAAGTGCTTTATTTCTCAATTCCAATCATATGGAGTGAAGCAATATAATCTTTCTGCTGAGAATGTAAGCAGTAGCTATACCTGCATGCAAATCCTGTTTATCACTATTGTCATCAAGTTTATGGGCACATAAATTTCTTTCCATAATACTTTTTCATCACAGATCAATAAGCAGCCAGTAGCAAATCACCCAAAAAGAAATGAATATATATAATTAACTTGCTATATTACATT
This sequence comes from Aythya fuligula, assembly GCF_009819795.1. NCBI lineage: Eukaryota > Metazoa > Chordata > Aves > Anseriformes > Anatidae > Aythya > Aythya fuligula. The sequence continues at coordinate 27,089,704 of NC_045566.1, read as the reverse complement.
CTGGAAATCATTCTAAAGAGTTTGCTATACAGCATGCAAACTCTCAATTCTAAGGAATTTAGGAAGCAGCACAGGAATTTAAGGCAGATCAGCTGTAGTAAATCTACTGAACCTTTCATCTTTATGGATTGAATCCAAACACATTATTTGTCTTACATTGTAAGATCTCTGGGTCTTGGACCATATCATTAAGCATGTTAGAGTCCAGCAGATAGGGCCAGCTATTTAGATTATTAAAAAAGAAATTGAATTACAATCTTATAGGATATAACCCAGTATAGAGAATTTACCTAAATTATAAGAAAAACAAAGCTCATTAGCAACTCTATCACCTTGGAATCATCACATTTAGACAATACGGCACTTTAACCACTCCTGGTCAGCAATTCCCTGTCTGAGGGAAATAACACTTTTGGCTGGAAGTAGAGGCTTCTGTTCTGCCCTGCATGACCCCTTACCTTTCAACCATTCAGAAACAGCCAGAGGTGGTATTAAAATCTTACAGCTTATTTCACAGCCTTTGTGAAGAAGGCTAGTCCTATAAGAAAAGGTGGGACAGAAAAGTGCTGAGGCCTAGGAAAGAATGAGACCGGCAACTAGGAAAAGGCCTAGGCTGAGTAGCTTCAAGCCAAGCCCTTATAAATCTGTTTCGGTCTTTACCTCAACTGCTCAAAGAATAACCTATGCTGGGCAAAGATGCACTGCTATAGGTGGAAGCTAGATGTGACCAACCTGTTCTAATGCAAGGCTTCAAAGGCCTTTGTTTTGTATGGACAACTTAAGGTGAAATTTAAAGATTAAAAAGGTTACATATTTCCAGAAACCTGTATTAAAATAGAAGTCTTCTAATGAAAACAGAAAGAAGCTGAAAATGAATTGAGTGACTAAAACACCAAATGAAATACTATGTCTTCTCTCCTGAGCCCAGTGCTAAGAGGTAAATATAAACTATATATCCTTAAATGCTTGAATTGATAACACAACTGATCACACACAGAAAAAGGCTGTTGTAAACTGCATTCCTTCACCACCCATCTCTTCCAAACTCTTCCAGTGCTCCTCATTTTTTTCCCCATGTGTATCCCATTCTTGCTATTTTGGGACTCTGTCCTTCAGAAAAAAATAAGAATTGATCACGTGTTTTAGTAGTCACTCAACATTTGGTTTGCCTCAGTTTTCTCCATTCCAAAAACCAAGTGTTTGCAAACATCGGGTGACAAACTCCTGAAAACTTGTATAAACCCTTAAGGCTCTGATCTCAATGAATAAACTCCCCAATGAATAGATCTGTTCCACAAAAGAAAAAGACACTAGAAAACAGTTTGTTAGTGGACAGCCTAAGTTTCTGGTGACTTAAAAAAAAAAAAAAAAAAAAATCATAAGGCAGACTTGCTATAGATACTTTATAGGAAAACAGCATTTTTGCACACTGCATTACTAGTGCTCCTCCTGCTCCTCCTCTTGGGTTAATCCCCGAACTATGCAAAAGGCTGTTTGTAGTCCTACTAACAAGAACAGTACAGAAGTTGGCTAGAGTGACCTCAGCTGTGCACCTCTGCTACTCAGAATTCTCTGGTTTCATTGAAAATCTGCCTTGCTAGTACATTTGGCAGCATATTAAGCTTTGTAACAATACTATTTATACACATACAAATAAAAATACTCCCATACACATATACAAAATTGAACAGTATCAATATGTACTTTAAGTAAGCAATATTCTTTTGATGTTCTTCATCCTTAAATTACTCCTGTGTTCTCCAGCTTCTTAGCACTTTAACAAGGTGTGCTGCCTGGGAATAACAGCAATTGCAAAGCAAGAGATCAGATGCTTCCTCTCTGAGATTTTCTGAAAAGCCCAAAATGACTGAACTGAAGGACAACAGAGAGGAAACTAAAGACAAGGAAAGTGAGAAAGCCTGTTGAATCAATAATAGACTATTTCACTCAGAAGTACCCTGAAGAGACTGCTCTTGGGTCATGAGCCTGGGCAGGTTTTTGAACACCCTCCTCTTTGGAGGATTTAGCCTCTTGGCTTTCCTTGTTCTGTGTAAAAGTCATCTAGCTGCCAAGACTGTAAGACGGTATCTCAATCAATACCTGCTTTAAATATTTCTGGCAGCCACTCTCCTCTGGTTGACAACAATCTAATTTTTTGTGCTGATTTCAGCCAGAATTTTCTGGCTATTGAGTGTTTCATAAGGAAAAAATACTTGCGGAAAGTATTCTGATTAGGCTTTTTTTTAATATATATATATATATTTTTTAAGACATTTTTCATAGCATCAAGAAATTAGATAGTTGAGAACAACCTGCTTCTTTTTTTCACTGGTATCAGTAATAGCTTTTCAAAGTCAAATTTAATTTATATATAAAATCTACTAAACTGTTTTACAATAAATAAGAATAGCACCTGTTAATTAGAATTATTATTAGTCACCCAAAACAGATATCAGCCCTTGTACAGTTTGAATTTACAAAGGGAAATTCAGACCTGCAGAATGCAAGATTTAGGCTGGTCTTAACTGGCTAAGAATCCACCCTACTGTTTCACAGAGCAGAACACCACCTCTTCACTTACAAAAAGCAACACGAGTTCTCTAACAGCTTCACATGCTGTCCAGGAACACAAGTTTACTTCTCATCTGAAAGAGGTGGGTGACAACCAAAGTTCATGAACTTCTTCCCAGATTAATAGAGCCAGTGGCCTTGCATTAATCCATTAATCCCCAGGAAGACATCCTACTTTTTTTTTTTTTTTTTTTTTTTAATGTATTTACTTCATAAAATGCTTCATTTGTACTTATTTTTATTTTTACTCTTATCTCTAGGTAGCTAGAGAGCTTTAGACCATGATTTAGTAAAGCATTTAAATGGGTAAATGACTCCTAAGGCATGCATCCAGTGAGAAGGCTTAAATGTGCTTCAAGTTACATCTATACTTTCCAATAGCTGAATGTTTTTTCATTTGTTTTTCAGTGCTCTTTATAGTTTGAGTCTCTATTTTGCAATATTTCCATCAAGTAATTGTACAGCAGGCAAAGCAGACTAGCTTAATTAATCAGCATGTTCTATGATAATAGCTAATTTGGGATGTGTAGATGTTTACAGCTATACATATTCTCAATCTATTCTCTTTATTCTGTCAGAATTATTTCTGCATACAGTTTTCTTGGCAGAGCATTTCTGATGTACATGAAAATAATGTCAACAAATAATAACCACAGGAAAAAAAATGGTTAAGTGGTTAAAATGGGGCCACTGTAAGCATTTGAAGTTTTAATATAGCCAGTAGCACTTCAAAAAAAAAAAAAAGTTAGTATTTGCTGCTTTGTGTGCTTCCATCCTGTCCTGTCCAAGGAAAGCAAGCTGCTCTGGGGAGTCTGGGACCAGCCATTTTTTCCAGCCCATAGTCAGCCACCTTTCCAAAAACACCCTTTCTGTAGAATTACACCATCAGTGTAAAACTTGTGTCACAAAAGTTTCTGAGTACAAGTCATGTTTGGATCCTTAGGAGTCCTAAAGCAGGAGTCCTAAACAATGCCAGTGAACAGGAAGCCATGCGAGGTCATTACCACCAAAAATTGAATATGAGTTGCTTCACCCTCTTGGGGAGCTGTAAGAACAACCCAAATTCCTAGGCAAATGGGATAGTGGGATTTTTTTTTTTTTTTTTTTTTTTTTATTTACAGGCATGACTTTATCACCCTTTTATCCTATCTAACTGTTGCACCCAAACCATTTCTTATTGCTTGAATTTGTAAGTTTATACAACCTCAGGGATGCTGGCTAAAAACAAGTTGTTACACCAAATGTTTTGATGATGTGCTTGTGGCTCCACAATCATCAACTTATCTGACCTAGTGAAAAGAATTACAACTTCACTGTGCTGATCAAAAATAAATAAATAAATAAATAAGAATACAAGACTAGATTGACTAGATTCACTGCCCAGTCAATCCCTCCAGGTCTAGAATCACAATTAGCCTGCAGCCTCTCCACCGCAGAGGAGAAGCCGACATTTCCACCAGGAAACAACAGCGCTGGTACAGAAGCAGGTGGCTCCTGCTTGACCAAGACAGATGCGATTCTGCAGCTGCCCCTGGGCAGAGGCACCTCCCTTGGCAGTGCTGCAGCAGAGCCTTGAAGAGGCTTGTGAAGCCACCCTCCCATCAGAGAGCTGCTCCTCCGCAATGCAGCTGCTCTCCAAGGGTGCAAACTGGTGCCAAACTGCCTACGGCCAGATTCATAGCTAAGATGCAGTTTACATTTGTTTGAATCACTTTGTTTTCCATTACACTCTTGTTACATTTTTCTCCAGACAGCAGCCCGCTGATTTTAGTAAAAGATGCCTTGTTAAATACTGTTTAACACTACGATTGCACCAATAGGAGCTATTTTGCCTATTTTAAAGTGGTGTTGAAAAGCTTTTTAAGAAAGTCTTTCTTCACTTAATAGTTTACAGGTGAAATAGTAAGCCCAGGTTCCTGAAATACCTATAGGGAAATAGTGAGCATGCCTTTATAAACATTTTTTTACAAATGAATTGTTATGCAGGTATAGTCATGTTTCCACTAGTGAAGTGTATAAGTGACAGAAGTTCAAGAGCCTTCAGAACAGCGCAGCACTTGAGGAACCAGTATGAGCAAGCCCGTTTCACAAACCCCCTGGAACTCTGTAGCGTGCTGCGCAGATCTGCACGTGTGGACGTGACAAGGATTCAGATGTAGAGACAACATGTTGCACAGCTGTCATGGTTCCGCTCAAGTGGGCAGCCGAGCTCCACCACAGCCGCTCTCTCACTCCCCCTCCTCAAAGAGGAATGGGGAGAAAATATGTGAAAAGGGCTCAAGGATGGAGATAAGGACGAGAAAATCACGCAATAATTATTGTAACGGGCAAAACAGACTCGGCATAAGGAGATAGTAAGATTTATTGCCTACAACTAACAAGCGAGAGAAGTGAGAAAACAAAGGAAAAAAAACCAAAAGCACCTCCCCCCCCCATCCACCCTCTTCCACCTCCTCCCCCCGAGCGGCGCAGGGGAACGGGGAATGGGGGTTATGGTCAGTCTACAGCACTTCTTCTCTGCCGCTCCTTCTCGGTCACTCTCGTCCCCTGTGCTGTGGGGTCCCACCCACGGGATGCAGTCCTTGATGAACTGATCCGGCGTGGGCTTCCCACAGGCAGCAGCTCTTCCAGAACTGCTCCAGATATGGGTCCGTACCACGGGGTCCATCCCTCAGGAGAAAACTGCTCCAACCTGGGTCCCCCACGGGCAGCAGCTCCTGCCAGGTCACCTGCTCCTGCGTGGGCTCCTCTCCACGGGCTACAGGTCCGGCCCGGAATCTGCTCCGGCAGGGGTCTTCCACAGGCGGCAGCCTCCGTCAGTGCAGGGCCACCTGCTCCACCGTGGTCTCCTCCACGGGCTGCAGCGTGGAACCCTGCTCCACCGTGGTACTCCATGGGCTGCAGGGGGACATCCTGCTTCACCATGGGCCTCACCACAGGCCGCAGGGGACTTCTGCTCCGGCGCCTGGAGCACCTCTCCCCCTCCTTCTACACTGACCTTGGTGCCTGCAAGGCTGTTCTCTCACTCCCTTGACTCTCCCGGCTGCTGTGTGGCGCAGCGGTTTTTCCCTGTCTTAAATATGCTCTCACGGAGGCGCAAACAACATCGCTTATTGGCTCGGATCTGGAAAACAATGGGGCCCTTCCCAAACATGGGGCAGCTTCTAGATCTTTCTCACAGAAACCACCCCTATAGCCCCCTGCTACCAAAACCTTGCCACGTAAACCCACTACAACAGCAAGGCACCGGTGCAGATACACCCTAATATCATCTGACAACACCTATTGTTATTCCCCATTTCACTGGTGTCCTTGTCTCCCGCACAAAAGCGCTTTGTGTGCCTACTAACCTTGAGTATAAGAGAAATATCCCCTGTTGCCACAGGTGTCTGCAGAATTCCACATCCCTCAAACCTGCTCCTCAGGACAGGAATAACTGCAGCTGCATGTACATTTTCTTCCTCCTCTCTCCATTTTCTCCCCACCCCATTCCCCTGAAGCAGTGAAAACGAGTCAGGACACACCATACAAGGATTTGTCAATGTCCTCTAAAATTGTCAACTAGAAACAATTTGATGCAGGGTTTTTATATATGAAACAATGGCCATTTTATTTTTAAGTGACTAAAATACTACAAAAAGGCTGTAAGTCAAACACAACCTACTCTATAAGTCATAGAAGATGTTTCTCCAAACTAGGTGTAACCACCTGGGAAAAAAGTTGGGAATGGTATGGGAATGCTATGAAATGCAAAAGTAAATCCAAGAAGTTGCCATGGTGGTATCCCTCAAAAATGTCTCCCGAATTACTGCGCAAAGAACAATACAGTGCCATAGTAACATTTTGGTGGGGACACCAAAATTATATGTAAAGGCAGTGGCAGAGAAAACGTATGTTTGCATTTGAAATCAATCACCGTAACAAGCAAGGCAAGCCCTGGGATTAGATCCTCTCATTTCCAAGGCTGATTATGAATGAAATCATGGGTTTGTTTCTTGCCTGTCAGAAACACTTCTGCTTCTGTTTTGATTGGTATTTAGGTTTCCTTCACTTCTTGTTTTCTCTTTTTGAAAAGACACCACATGGATTTACTGATTATTCTGTGCTAGGTCAATGAAAGCCTGAAGCTGTGCTGCACTCCAGGAATTGCACTGCCTTCTGCAAGTGCCCTGGGTTATGTCAACATTAAACCCACAATAGCATGTGAATCTCTTATCTTTGTGTAACACCCAATCCACACTACCCTTTTTAGTTTTTCTTCATATTTTGCTGCCTGTAAACTAAGACGTAGCTTCTTGCTAACCTGCTTCTAAAAAATAATAATAATGATAATAATAATTAATTTATTTAAAAAAAAAAAAAAAAAAAAACACACAGGAACAGGACTTTTACAAGTAATCCCCAGCAGTGATAACCTATGCAAACTTTTAAATAGTGACCTACTCGCATAGGAAGATTAGCCCAAGACCCAGATAAGACCCAGAAATGCATCAACTTGCAGGCAAGAGCATAAAACTGTATGGAATTTCCTGGAAAAGGTCATTTTTCAATCACTTACAGCAAAACTAAGGTATTCAAACTGCAGAAGTTACTTTAGAAAAAAGGTCATTGTTAACCTCTGCCATATTCATTGGTGTAAAAGAGAGTTAATAACACTGACCAGCATTTGCAAAGTACCTGAGGTTCTGAGAAAAAAGGCTTTCCAAGTGCTAAGCAGAGCCAGGCATGCTGCTAAGTAACCAAGTCACCCCCTTTTTCCACACTTACAGGCACACTGCACTGGCTACGTTCAGGCCAAGTCTTCAACAACGTAACGGAAACAAAGAGGTAATGCATACCTTATAAGCAGTATGTGATGGTTTACATCTGAATTGTCTGTCAGCGTAATAAAAGCCTACAGAATGAAATTAAAAGTTTTGAAAGATTGTAACTAAAGTCTTGAAAGTACAGGTTGAAAGTGTGTTATGGTTTCTAATGAGTTAAAACTCCATTTTAGCAAAACCACAGATTATTTATAACAAGGAGTTAAGTGTATCATTAATAGCCACAATTGCACACATGGGTTGGGCTCTTTCAGCCAGACTGACTGTTTTAACACTGAGTGTTTTACAATCTGTATGTATGGAACAAACCCTCTGTCTACATAAGTGGGTCTTCATTCTGGAAAATGTTGAAGAAATAATTGATTATAGAGCTCATCCTTATTCTCACATCGATGACTTGTGCTTGACAACTGCTAAGCTATTAGCTTGTCTGCATTCCCCCCAGTGCAGGCATTTGTTCTTAGGAACTCTTTGTGATATCCCAGAATTTTTGTGGTTACAAATGAAGTAACAAATTAAGTTAAATATAATAAATCGGGCAGACCACACACTGCAGAGAAACCTTGTACCCTGCAGTGACCTCACAACATGCTGAAGCTGAAAGGGGGTTCTGAGCAGTTTTTAAATCAACTTCACCAGAAATTAAACTAGGGACTGGATTTTTTTTATTATTTTTTTTATTTTTTTTAATGCTCTCAGGTGCAATCTACTTCTAACTGGTTATTTCTTAAACTTTGCTGAAGTTCAACAAAATGGAAAGGTGTGGAACAGCCACTGTCTTAGCAAAGTCTGCTCTGCTGATGAGAAGAAAGGTTCCTCTGAACATCAACTGAACTATTTGTTGTGACATAGATGCTTCAAACAAAACATGAATGCTACAGAGAGCTCCAAAGATTTGTAATAGTGTGTTAATGGATTAATAATAGTTTTCTTGCTCCCCAAATGTATTTATGCTTCTAACGTACACAGCATAATAACAGTGTGATAACCAATTGTTAATGAATTCAGCAAGGAACGCAAATCTGCACAGCAAGAGCTCACTCCCAGCACTTTCAGATCTAACAGATGCAAGACCAGACTTTGACAGGAGCCTAAGGGTCTGTTTTCAAGGGCTTGGCACCCTCAGCTGTGGGCAGTTTTTCAGCATGCCAAGGTTGCATTTAGACACTTCTGTGAGGGCTAGATCAGCACAAGTATCTCCCACCCAGCTGCCCTGACAGTGCTGCACATGCCACTGAGCTCTCTCCGGAATATGATCACTTGGTTTTACAGCCTAAACTGGAGATGAGATTTTTTTTTGAAGCAAGTCTGGCTCACATTGTGGATATTGACTTTTCCTTTTAAAAATCTGGTCCATGGAGCATTCTTTGGATTACAGACAAGAATCTTCTTTCTCATCTAAATCCAGCCAGACCAAGAAGATGACCTGCTGTGCATAGTTACATGGAAGCTGAAAGCTTATTGCTCTGAATTGTATACTGGCCGAGCAGCCTAACTATAAATGAACATGAGTAGCAGGTTTTCCTCTTCAGTTTATTAGTAAAATTCTCATGTCTCCCCTCCTTCTAGAAGAGGTTATATGGTGCTACAGTGACTCCTGACAAGCCTTTACAAATGAGCTCTCTGATATTATATTACTGCATTACCACCATAACTGAAGACTAACTGATATCAGGTCCTAACACACTAGTTGTTGCAGAAACGATGTTGAGAGAGGTTCACACAAAAACATTTATTAGCAGGATCTATAGCTAATAGCATACATTGACTCTAATGGTCAAAAGATCTTAGGAAAAAAAAAAAAAAAAAAAAGATTGAAAGAAAAGAGAAACTAACAAACATCTCTACCATGGCCAGATGGGAAGAGAAGACAAGCATCCTACCCTGGGCATCGTCGTGAGTGTAGCAGGTTGCCCACTCCTCCCTCCCCAGTAACCACCCTGTTTTTATCAGGACCTTCTCAAACTCCCGACACGTTGTTCCTGCTTACAATGCTGCTTGCACTGACTGGAGCACATGTTAACCAGGACAGGTGCTGCACAGGCTAATTTTTTCAAATTTTTTACTTTTAGTCTTCACACATCATCTAGGCCCCGTGCTGTAAATCAAATCCTACAGCCAACTGCCAGCAGCAGGGGAGTGGGAGGTGAAGGTCAGAGAGACGAGCCTTTTGCTGTCTGTGGTCATTCACTTCCCATTAAACCAGACAGCCACCAGCAATGGAGTTTGCAGGCACACAGCCAGCAAAAAGGCAGCACAAGAACAAAGGGAAAACTCTGCCACAGCAGCTCAGGGAAACGTACAAAGAAGGCTGCAGGTGCAAAGCAGGCTGCAGCAGTGCACCAGGGGCCTTACCAGGACAAAGGCTAAGGCACCTAATGCACAGTGCAGCATCACTGATGTCTGGTCACTGAGACAGACTGTTCTTTTAGAACAGAAGACTCATTAGAAAAGAAGGCCCTTAAAGAGTATGAATGGAAACAGAAACACAAGTACAATGTCCTGCCCAAATTTCACTATCATTCAAGTTCAGAGCTGGAAAGGGAATCAAAGCAACACTATCAGCTGAGCATCCCAGCTGAGACAGAGTATGCCTTCCAGGTCTTTTTAGATCTGTTTCACTTATATAGCAGTGACTCTATACAAATACTTTCCACACTCACAATGTACTCTGCCTGCACTCCAAAATGAGCAGAAGCCTGGGGGCTGCAGTCAGTGCAGCACCAGGTCTGAGCTAAAAAGATATATGTGGCATCAGGCAGCCCAAACGCCTAGCTTCCATTTGGCTCACAGCACGAAGAGACCTCCTGCACCTCCACTTGCACAGAAGCAGACTGAACTGACCTCAGTCTGAGAAAGACTGTGTCAACAGATCTACCATATCCCGAGGAGCAAGTGCAAACATTTGTTCTGATGCTAGAGAAATTGCATACAGCAAGGGAGAAAGAATTGCCTATAACATTTATTTTGTGCTTTTTGTACGTTCCATGAAAAGTTTCACAGCCTTCCGAGAGACTGAGAGGTAGAGGTATATCTGTCTCAAGGTGGTATAATTCATACACTTCTGTCCCTCAACACCACACCATGCACAGACACTCAGAAGTTTCCAGATAGTAGGAGTCATTACATATAATATTTAACAGCATGATATTTTCAGCTACATGAAGTTATGTTTTCTTCTTGGAAACAATACTGGAAGGCAGCAAAATTCCCAATTAGCCAATAAAACAATGAATACCTTACAAAGAAGGTAGTTACGGATGCTAGATGTAAGAATCTTTCAAGAGCTGATATTTTTGTCAGGTAATTTCCTAATACGTTCTGTAAAATGGTATCTACCAAAGCCCTCACATATAGCAAATGGACTGTGAATAAGAAGCTATTAACAGTTACCAGACTCCATGAGGAAACATGTACTATAAGCACTAGTGTAGTATGGGTGTTCTGCTCTCTAAGCTCATAAAGATTATCTATGCCAAATCAAACACCTTTGTTAGATCTTCACAAAATCCTCAACAAAAGTCATTCATGGAAACCCCACAGGGCAAATCAACTCCGCACAGCAGGAAACAACTGAGCAATTACATCATCACTAACACTGGAAGCTGCAAGCTGTATAAGGGGAACACACTGCATTTTAGACATGAAGAACTATTTTTATGTGACGGCCTGCCCAGTGTGGATAGCCTGCTATACTTCAAACTGCATAGAGAACCATATATTTAATTCTGTAATGACATTTAAAATGTCATTCAGAACAAAGATTGGGTGAGATTGACCCTATTTTCATCCCCCCTTTGCACCAGTCATTATGGGAAAGGCAGCAATAAATTGCTATTGTTGTATTATAAGAAATATATATGTAACTATACATACTAATGCTTTCTGCATCAAAAACTGTCACATTTTGAATAGCTGTACATAATACTGGGATCTGTATCAAGTTATAAACTCTCTGATTCTCAGAGAATGCTTCGTTCAATTATTTGCCATAAGTACACAGAAGCCTCAGATAAGCCCATTGGGTAAATTAACATAGAAAAAGGACACTGACCCCCTTGAGCATACATGTAGTACACATATTTGGAGAAGACAGGGCAAGTAAGGTACTGCTTGAAAAAACAAACAAACAAACAAACAAACAACAAGCATTTCTTTCCCATTTTCATGGAAACAATCTTGTTTGATTTGCAAGAAAGCCAGCTTGTCAAAATAAAAAAGAAGGGGTCTATACTCCCCAGCTTACATAAACAGCCCCAATTCAAGGGGGTTCACAGGTGCTCGGCTGTGTTTGTACTGCACTTGGCTACAACTGAGCTCAAGTCAATATCTACTGCTCCTCAGCAATATTGCAGTAAAAAAAAATAATTTTCTCTGCCATGTTACAGGATGTCATGATGTACTTTCCTCACTCCTCCACTCATCTCTCCTGAGAGAGTGGTAAAACTCAGATTAAACAGTATTCACTCCCACTCCCCTGTTATGGATGTTTTAAGCTTTAACTTTTCGACAGGCTGCTCCTGTTCCTCCTTCCCTGCTGCTCTCTGTGTAGGTGTGAAAGGCTCTTTGTGGACACACACTCCTCTCGCTTATGAGTCTGCTTCCTCACAGGCGGCTGGGCCCACCGCATGCCAGCCTCCTGGAGGGGTTTCTGAATTCAGCCTGCTAAATGGGACAGACAAAGCTAATCCTTCTGTCCACTGAGACACAGACATGGGTTCAGAGCTTGAGCCTGTGACTAGATTAAATTCTACAGGCAAGGACACTTGGATCAACCCAGAGGCAGGCACTTACAGTGGAGAGGCAGCTGCTTCGTACCCTCAGGACAGAGGGCTCAGGCCAGCAGCAGTTCTCTTCCTGGGCATGTCCTCAGAGCCCTTTCCTGGATTTCTGGGCTAGTGGTTCCCTTCCACGCTCTTTGCCGCATGGCCACCCCCCATCACACCCCTCTAGAAAATGGGGTCAAGACAGAGGCGGTTCCACAAAGTGTTCTCCAGCAGATGCTGCATGGCCCAGAAACTGGCCCCGTGCCTGAGTGAAGCCACCTGGGCTGAAAGCACTTCTGAGCTGGGCAGCCCGCGTGGTTCAGCAGTTTCTGTGGTGATGAGGCCTATGTGTTCCCAGGGCTGAGGTGAGGGGAAACCTCATTCTTCCTCAGCAAAGCTCCTGGCTGAGTGCACAGCCGCACATGCCACCTCAGTATCTCAGTATCTCAGGGGCAACTCCACAGCCACCTCTCCCCTCTCAGCTAGCCCCAGCACTTTTCCTATATCAGCTAGGTTCATTAAAGTCGCTAAAACACTGAGGGCAAGGAAGTGACATCTTTTCAGCTTAAGACAACCAAATCTTCCTTCCCACACTGAGACAGGAGGGAGAGGAGAGGCAGGCCAGCCCCTGAAAGGCAGGCGAAGCAGGCACAACATGGCAGCACCATACATCTCAAGGGCCCTCCCTCAAGGGTATACACCAGAAGCATGCCTCCACAACATCATCAAAACAACAGATCCTAGGCTCCTGAAGGGTTTGAAGAATAAAAATAATAAAAAAGGCACAGACTCCTGCATGATTTTGGAAAAATATCCTTGATCTTTTTCTTAAGTCCTCTTCATTAAAACATATATATCACATGTGGAGGAAGGCTGTGAGGAAAATCAAGGCCTGTAATTGAAGAACACTACAAGCACTGCTGGGGAGGTAACAACTAATAAGTAAAGATTAATAATGCACTTCTGGGGGAGAATAGCTTGACTGTCTGAAGACAGGAGTCAGCTCACCAGACAGAGACTCCAGAAGGATTGGTCCAGCTCTGGCCCCATCTGAGGGGGCTCAGTCATGAGTGCCCCAAAACTAAATATATGGGTTGATATTTCCTGACTTAGGTTTTTCAGTCTTTTCAAAAAGTCTGTCGTGATCTATTTGTGAAGTAACAAGGCTGGTATACCAAGAGGCCTGTTACACTAACGGTGATGAAAGCCCAGGTTTCCACTGCTGATAAATCAGCTGTGATCAGCAGAGATTTTTTTTCATCTTACTGTAATTTTTTCAAATTACTTTAACACAATGACTAACGTGAAAATTTTCTTAAATTACCATAACTGTTACTATAAAAACACTGAAAGATATCACTCCTTTACTATCACTTTCCCTAAATAAAATTGGAAGCTGCAAGCAATAGTGTTATAGAAAAAAAAAAAAAAAATAGAAAAAAAACTGTAAATTGACAAAAATATGGATATTTGCAAAGAAATTTCTAAATCCCACTTTCATTTCTGTACTGCTAAATACTTATTTCTTCTGGTAAAGTAAGTGTTTAACAAACATAGTCAATGCATTGGGCCTGCAAGAACCATATCTGCAGTACAGAGAAACGCATTTTGATCCCCTCTCCCCCAATACAAAGCTGCAACAATGACTGAATTCTTTGGAGTTATTCTACATTTACCCTAATGCAACTAAGTCTAGACCCTGGCCCTTGAATTGTTCATTGTGGTATCAAGAATCAAATGTGGCCCTTATTACTCTTGAGAATAGTCATATGTTAGTAAAGTGGGTACTTGAAATCATGCAAAGTGCCTCTTCAGTAATGCTATTTGTGAAGCTACATTGTGTTTTTTCCATAATGGATAGCTTCAACCCTGGTTCAGCACTGGGGAAGAGTTCTTAGAGAATGCAACAAAGGCAATCCATGTAGCTGCGCTACGGGAAAATAGAATCATTTTGAAGAGAAACAGCCAGATGGACAAGAAGAGCCAACAACAATTACACAGTGACCAGCAATTTTATGAGATACCCAAAACAAAAATCTCTACAAAAAAAAAGAAGGAACTTATGTTGACAATGCTTTTAAGAAACTTTTCAGAAGATACCCTTTGTTCTAGGATCACAATGTTTTTCAGGGACATTACATCTTCTAGGCTTCTCATCCCCTTCATTTTTAATTAGCTTTTTTCTTAGCTGTGCTTGGTTCCATTTCCTCCATAATAGCTGTCTTTATTGCTGTCCTCATACTAAAAATGTTAGCAAGCAATCAGTGCTCTTGGAACAGGGACTTGAATTACACAGAAATAGAGAAATAGGTTTGTAGGCAAGGTTTCCCCTGCCTTCGGGCAATAAACTGATCTGAGTGGGGGATGTAGTCAAAAGTAATCAAACATCACACGAGGGTGTACCTAGATACAGATCTACAGATCAAAGCAGAGCTTGTCCAGACAAATGATGACAAAATTACTTGAACATTTACTTCTTTAAGAGTAAACATAACTCTAAAAGTGGGACCAAGTCAACACAACCACAAGGTTAGATTTCATTCTTAGTTGCAATCCCATTCATTTTTTAATGTGATTCCTGGCTTCTATCACTGTATCTTAGTCCAGAACCTAATCTCTAACTTCCTCTTATAGAAAATAATCATTTTTTGCACTCTTCTCCTTTTCCTTATTCTCCAAAAAAAGTTAAACTTCTCAAAAGATTAATCCTGGGAATTTTGGTTTCATTTCTTCAAGTTCCCTGAAATATTCAGTAATTCCGTGGTTTTATACCCTCAGTTACAATTGTCTACTCTTTCCCAAATGGATTCTCAGCCAGTACCTAGCATTCTGCAGTAAGAAGAGTAAGGCAATATGGCAGACGTAGACTTTAATCAACATCCAGCAGCCATTTTTGCTGTTCTAATTGCACTTGAGCACAGACTTGATGTAAGCTAGGTTTTGTACTCTCCATCTCCCCATTTTCAGATTACTCAGTTGTGATGTCGCTTCTGGTAAGAAGCATACCAGAGGGAATGAAGAACCAGGATTGATTTTTTTTATTTTTTTTAAACACCACTGACAAAGTAGATGATGCACCATTCCCAGAGGCTGCTTGGTTTCTGGAACACCTGCAGGCATTTCTTTCCCCAGGAGCTGCTGCTGGGATGCTGTTCTTCCATCATGTTCCCTACCAATAGCAGGAAAAAAAAAAATGTATCCAGAAAGCCCTGTGCAAAGACTTGTTTCATGGTGTCCACACTCTACGGGTTTTTCTGTTTTATGCTGCTTAATTAATATACAGTTATTTTGTAAAAATTTAACAGTAGTAACTTTGCCAAAATTGTCTTGCAACTACGCAACTTAAATTACAATGACAGATGACCAATTCTGTTGCTGCAAAATTAACAACATGGGCATCAAAGGGCTGTCTTCCTGAGCCTGTTTATTCTCATCTACTGATCTTCTAGAATTCTTATCAAAAGCATGATAAATTATTAAGATGTATGACAACAAAGACTTCTCCTTGAATGATACTACAAAGACATTGTTTTAATGCTAAAATTCTGCTCATTACCAAAGAAACTGAAGGAGATAGGAAGATGAAGGAGGGTCCTGTGTAAGATATATCTGAGGAAGATGTGTGCTTAGGGTCCTTTAAGTAAAGAGAAGCCAGTCAAGGGAGAAAGTTAATTCTAAAGCTTTTCAACCCCAACACCATCCCCATCTTCCATTCAGACAGTGACTGTGGAATGTGCTGAAGGAAAAGGTTAATGGTCTAATATCCTGTTGGCAAAACAGAGTCACTGTCATTTGTTTTATCATAATAGCCCTTGGCAGGCTATCCTTCACAGTAATACAACAAACACTGTAAATGCCTTTTTAGCTAAGCAGTTTGGAGATCTGTACAAAAATAAACCACAAGTAGTTTCAACCCAAGAGTTAAAGCAACAGTAATTATTACTTAATTTGTACTCATTTGCAGTGCCTGTTGTGGCACAACAGAGGAAATAGCTAGTGGAGATTCATTGCTTAGGCACAAGTGACAAAAGCTATCAGCTGCTTAGTTGTCAACTAAAGTAATCAACAAATTTTCACTAAAGGGGTATATTTTCTTAGTAGAATAGATCTGATAATCCCTTGAGATGAAAAGACAGTGATTGACAATGAATACTAATTGACTAATGAAAAGATCTGCTGACTGCAAGTAAACACGTTTGAGATCACTAGCACTGGTTAATGCTGTACTTGAATCAACAAGGTTTCAGCCCACAATGTATTCTTAACTGTCACTTTATACTGAAACTTCAGTCTTCTACAATACAGCGCATATATGATCATTTTTTCAACAACATGTTCAAATCACATTGAGGAGATATACCTTGTTGCTGTGTGTAGGAAAGAGAGGGTTTTCATGGGTATGTATCAAGGACAGGAGACATCAAATTGCTCAGTTACAAGAGCTAGTATCTTGGAGTAGAAGTGATTCCCCCACACACACAGACTGCACTCAGATCTTGGACAAGTCACAGCTGCAGTCTCTGTTCCTGTCTCTAGCATTTATTTGATAAGCCTTCAAGATCCCTGTTCAGATCAAGAGGTTAGTAACATTTAGCTCTACCTTTCCTGCTGCTTTAGTTGGGGTAGGACTCAGCTATCAATGCATGTTGCATCCATAAGTAGGAAAGGAAGTCAAATCTATAGAGTTAGACAGTTCACCTGAAAGGTACTAACTGAATGCACAAACCTAGACCAAATTCCTCCACACCACACATCCTCCAAATGCTACACTAATGGAGAAGAGCTATGCTGAATGCAGAAGCAAAGACTTTGCCCTTCAGAGTATGACCAAATCCACTCAGACACAAAATAGCAAGGAAAATAATGTGTTTGTTGGGAGAAAAAAAAATCAGAGGACTGTAACAACTCAAACCTGACCTAGTCCTGGCCCAAAATTACATGATCATCCCTCTAGCTGATTTCCAGTTTAAGATCGAGCTCACCTCCCCTTTTGACAGAAAGGTGCCACCATACCCACTAATAAGAGTGCAGAGCCATAGCCAAGCCTGGCTGCTTTCTAGTAGAGGCCAAAAGGAAATGCTTGCCTCCTCTTTCAGCCCCTCTCTTTCTTGCTTTCATCTGCAACCACATGGATGAATCCCTCACTTGCTGGAAGGATGATCCAGGTCCTTACCTCAGGAGGATCAGAAGCCTCTCTCTAAATCAATCTAAACATTCAGTTTATTCATTTTTCTTTTCTTGACTTTTAATTAAACATGCATGATGTTTCCAGTCCTCATTTATTTGTGATTCTCCATTATCTTCCCTTTCATATACTCTTGAAGAATACCCAACAGAAATATTTTACTGCTGATCAAAGTGATGAAATACAGCACATTCCCTTCGTCAGTCATCTTATCAATGTATGACAAAAGCTTGTTCTACTATCAATGCCCTAATGCTGATTTTATACTATTTATGCCCCTCTGACCTTCATGTATTGCCATTTCACCCTTTCAAAAGGTGTTACAGAGAACTGTAAGCTATTCCACGGCCAGACAAAACTGTACTACTTCACTTGCTAAAAAATAAATTTTTCTAAGATGACTGAATTTAACTGATTAAGTGCCTGTTTTCTGCTGTAGTTAAATAGCCAGCCTGAATGACATTCTGAATATCAGAGGTTAAAAAAAAAAATAAATAAATCAATCAACTCACACTTCTAAATTTCATTCCTGAAAATGTTTCCTGACCCTACTTCTAAAAGAAAGAGCTGTAGGAACAGGCCCCACAAGCATGATCTTGCAAGGTGATGAGTCATTAATTCTGACTGAAATTAATGAGATTTCAAGTTCTCAGCAAGTTTCCAGTTACAGCCCCAAGCTCAGAACCAAACACTTTGGTGAGATGTTTTCAGTGAACATCCACTGTGCAGAGCAGCCATAGAGAACAGGAAGATTGAGGAGTTTACAGAAAAGGCCTGGAAAACTGGAGAAAAATAATTTGAACATAAATCTTTAAACACCTAAAAAAACAAACTCGCAGCCAATGCATATGTTGAATAAATGAGCCATTTTTCTTACTCAAATAATCACAGCAGCATGCATTTGGGTGCCTGTTTGAAGAGATTAGAGCAGTGATAATATTAGAATCAGTAAACAACTAGTGTATGTATATTAGTATTCTGCATCTTATTTCTTAACCCTTTGGAATAGCAATTAGTCTTCGGTTTAATTGACCAAATAAAGCTGGTAGAAAATTTAAAATGTCTTTTGCAAATGACAAAACTGAGGCACTTTATTGATCATAAAGGTTTTTAATGCAAACTGAGGACTGCTGAGGTAGCAGAACTGTCTACAATAGGTTACAGTGTACAGCGATAAACTTCCCATCTCCTATCAAGCCTTCAATGTGCTGTTCACTATGCAGTCTTTATCTTCACATGCTGACACATGTAATCTAACATTCTCACTTTGCCACAGTAGGAGCAATTGCTTGACAATTTGATTATGGTTTCCTGTCAGCTCATACACAGAATATTCTTTGAGCTTTCAGGAATTGCAAAATATTTTGATTTTACAATGATAATAATCTTCTGGGGAAAACATCATTTAAAATATTGATTTCTGATTGCAAACCTACTACAGATCTGCATACAGAAACTGCTCTGAACATCTAGAAACTGATATGCTACATTCTAGGAGAGAGGCAGAAATGACAGTAATGTGCAAATAACAGAGGGGGAGGGATGGTGAATGAAAGCAGTTACTACCTGACAGCTGCTCTGTGCCCTGTGTGAAGTCAGTTGATAGTCTCAGACTGGACCACAGGAGACTGGCACCCTCCTCACAAAATTCCAGCTCAACCATATAAGCACAGAGGCTAGCTCTGGAACAGATGACTACACCTTCATCTCTAGAAGTGAATTCAGCAAATCCTGGACAAATTTCACAGGCACAGGGAATGGAAGACTTGCCTGGGTGCTGCCTTTTTGTTTCCAGAAATGAGACAAATTGAGCACTCCACAACAATTTCTGTCAGTCTAGCACATTTGGTTTGTTTTTCAGGACAACGCGTTAGATAGCTCTTTATACAGGTTACAGTCAGAGAGCTATTGCCTAACCCAGAGGTAGAGGTCGAAACTGAACTGACACCACCCCTGCATTCCTTCTGTTTTGGCTTTGTATTAAATGGCTCCCTTCAATTTGTTCCATTTTACATTAATTTTCAACCCCCAACACCCTCCCAGTGAGCCAAGGCTGTATCTCCTAACATGCAGGTAAGTCTGTTAAACTGTTTGGTTCTGGCTGTGTCCTAGGAGCTTAGAGTGCTCACACTCATCTCTTTTGGTATGAGCCAGAGCAGCCAGGTAGACAAGCAAAATGGCAAGAGAAGCTGCAACACACTTTGTGAACCAAGTCTGTGCAGTTATGTTTGCTGCCTTCAAGCAAAATTTCAAAAAAAAAAAAATCTAATAAAAAAGTTGCAATGAATGTCAAGTGAAATAGGAATATTCATTCTGAGTAACAGATTGTGTGACCAGTTTAGAGACCACTGTCTTTCACCATATAGTCTCAACTCCTACCTCCCATTGGAGCAAATTGAATACAAACATCTAAATACTTGTACTTATGTGGCTACTGAGCATTTGTGAAAACATGATCCCAAATGCCAAATTGCCGTGTCACAAAGTCAAAGTAGACCTTTTACTCGTTTAAAAAAAGTTTTTTGTTGTTGCTGTTTTTGTTTAAATTGCTATTTCCACCAAAGCACCAAAATACATTCTCTTCGTTCTTGTTGTCATTGTCCCTGAGGTGTAACAGTTACATGAAAGAACAAGGGAATTACTACAAAGGGAATGATGCAGGACAGGACAGTGTTGGATGTCCAGAATCACACTGAAAAGTGAAGACATTAAAATGGAGGAGCTATCACTGAAAATAATCGTATTACTGAAACTGCATGACTAACAATAATTTATATGCACCCAGGAACATATGTGCTCCCCCAGAACACAATCAATCACTTCACCTGGAATTCAGCCACTCAGCACTATAATATTCATACATACAAGCTGTTAGCTACCATTAATCAAAAAGCTTTTAACTAATTACTTAAACTTTTAAACAACAGTTTTGTGAATTTACCACTAAATCAACATATTACCATTTTATCTCACTTTATCAGTAGGTATTCAGCTAATATCCTGTGTTCTGCAAAATGGTAGATATAATCTGGATGTGTCATGAGAGACAAATATGTCACGTTAGACAGGCAGTACTACAAAGACCTCTACAAGTCGGAAGAGCTGTGACGTGCTGCAAAAAGGAGAAGCCCCAGCAGAGACTGAGCCACATGAACCTCAGCAGACAGAGCTTAGCTCACTCACTACATCTAAGGGGATCACAAGAATTCTCCAAATACAAAACACCTAAAAGAATGTTACTGTCTTCACTTGCGCTGCTGTATATGGCAATCTAGTGAAGTCAGTTAATTGTCAAACAGGAGGAAGAGCTTAGGAAGCAATTTGCTTGATATTACACCGGAGAGTAACTCTGAGGAAGTGTATCATTTCTGAATAGCAACAGCTGCAGAGAAGGAAATCTTTTTTCGGCCTTGTTAGATGAAACTGTCTAACCTGCTGCACTATAATCTAAAGAGGAAAGATGAGTTGTAACCAGTTGATTCATTGGCTGCACTACAGCCAGTCTTGCCAAGTATGTGTTAAAATATCGTCACTATTTCAAGATAGATTTTTGGTTAAAAAAAAAAAAAAAAAAAAAAAAGAAAACGAGATGGCCTACATGAGAAAGAGTAAAACTACTACAGAAGAATACTTTGACAAAAGGAATTTCAGATAAAATAAATACAAGATTTGCAATTAATTTAACTTAATTATGTATACATTTGTAAATAAAGCTGCATACAAATGGAATGGAAAAACAGAAAGCAACACTCAGCAAAATGCAGCACAGATTTTTGAATATGAAAATTCCCATCTTTAAAGTGACCAAAAATTTAAACTGAAATGCTTTTCTAGATAATTTCTAAATGGTCTAAGGGGCTTCTTTTTTTTTTTTTTCTCTCTTCTAACTCAACTTTTTGATGAGCAATATAGTATTTTTCAGCAATCAAGTTGTTCTTTTCAGAAGTGACCCAATGTCTGAGGCTGCACTGACCAGCTGTGTGCATAAGAGGCTGTGGTGAAACCTTCCTAGAGTATTTTTCTTTCACTATACTGTTTTCAATACTATGAAGGCACCCTTCCCAGAAACTGCAGAGAAGCCATGACTCAAGTGGCCATCAAAACTGTATCACAAGTCCCTTGAGGTCAGATCTAATGAATGTGCAAAGTACGTAGAGCATTAGCAAAGAACTGCCTCTGATCTCTCCGGTTGAATCCCTGAAGCACACGATTAGTTTTAAAAATGAAGAAAATAAATTTTTATAATTGCAGCAGGTGAGAAATATAGATGGCTCTTTATTTATGCTAATAATTAAAAATAAAAGTCAGGCCTACCATATCCCTGATCATTTAAGTCACTTTAATGATACATGATATATAAAAGACGACTTCACTAAAGGTCTCTAAAGAAAAAAGGGCAACACCACTAAATAAAAAAGGATTGTCATGCTGGGGCAAACTTGAAAGGAGATGGCATTCATACAAAATGCAATATACTTTGACAGTAATTTTCTGTATTTCTCCTGCCATTATTGAAGATACGTGTTTGAATAAGAGCTTCACTCTTTGAAAAGCAAGCTGTTCACTCCCTTTGGTCTGCAGTTAAGTCATAGTTCCTTTAATGACTTCACCATTCATTATCCAAAATGATGATGATGTCATCAATTCAGCAGTTAGAGCCCTACTGGGTCAAGTAACTGAAGGAATTGCTTTGAGAAAAAGCGTTTCTGTCAGAATTTTGGGGGAGGTTTATTTTATTTAAATGTTGAGGAAAACAAAAAAAAAAAGTGAAAAAAAGGTAAAAGCACTTCCTCAAAAGTACATGCTTGTACACAAATGCTACAGAGATATTTTAAATGGCCATTTTTCTTTCTCTCTGCCTTAATGTTCTTGAACACCCTCTTTTCTTTTAAGTCAGTACAAATTCTTTCCTACGTCTTTATTCAGAGTGGTCAAATCTGATTACAAATGTCTTCATAGGGTTTTAATTCTGAAATTTTAAAGAAATATTTGACCTGCAGCATTCCCCATAAATCAATTTGTTCCTTCTAAAAAGCTCTGTCCCCATACAGTGGATATTATCTAGCTTATTTTTCATGCCATACCAACAGTACATGCCAGTATTGTTCTGTTGTCCTCGTTGCCAGTGTTGTGGCATCAAAAAACTCTTTAAACTGTCTACAGGTGTGCAAGTCATATTTCAGTGCCTTCTCAGTCAGTTCACTGCACGGAGAAGCCAATGCTTGGCTTCTAGACATGGTTGTACTGAATGCTTCCCACGTGAAGTGTTAATTGTAGAGGAAAAAAAATCACGGATCTAATTTAATTTGTCATCATTGAAATTCTTGAACTGATTTCAAATATGCAGTCTTAAAAGGGAAAAAGAGTTGACCCCATTAACTGCACTGTCTTTGGATTCCATATATTCCCAGCAGAACAGATTAGATTTCACCTTAAACTCCTACCCAAAATAAGAGACTATGCACATACAAACAATTGAAAGGAATGAGTTCGGTCATGTAGTCTTTAAATGGGAATGGCAGAGCACAGCCATTTCAGAAGCCTTATCCTACCCCCAAAATTAATATGCTAAAGGCAGGTAATTAAGAAGCACATTTCCAGAGACTGCTTCTGAAGGATCATGGGTGATTATAAATACATGCTAGCTCCTGTATTTTTACTTTCAGGGACCTCAGATGACTCCAGGAGAAATTTAAGGATAAAACATTGATCTAATCACACTTATTTGTGAACCCTTCCCAGAAAAAGTCACTGTTTGTCATTGATGCCAGTGTAAGAAGATAGACTTCTATGTCCACTCAAGCTCTAACCCGAAACTATTGCTATATGCAGTGGATGTCAGCATAGCTTGAAAAAAAGTTCATATTTTCATCATCTTAATTTCATCTCTGATTTACAGATTTGTAAATCACTTGGAAGAGAAGTTCATGGGGATCAGTATGCTCCTGCCTTGTATAAGCCTCAGAGGAAAGCAAAGGCAGAAATGTCCCTCTTTCCCTTGATTCACACCGTTCAAAACCAGATCTGTCCCTCTTCCAGAGTCTGCACAATCCCCACCACCTCAGTACAACTGGCCTGCTGCCATTGGTACCAGCTCCATAGCCCTCTGCTAGCTGCAGCTTCTGGCTGTAGCAAGACCAGTGCTCCGTGTTCAAATCCATTCACCCTGCTTTCAGACTAAATCCTCTTGGTGCAGTCCTCTGAACTGAGTTTCTCTTGATTTTTTCCCCTCACTGTTCACATTCACAAGCCCTGCAGAAGATGTAGAACAGCCCTTTCAGGGAGTACTTTTAGCAACTGCACTGGCTCATGGTGTGCATATGTAAAAACCAGAAGCAGTAACACGTCTATCTTTGTTTTAATGTTGTTGTTATTCTTTTCATAGCTTTTATAAATGACTTCCATCTATTGGCAACCATTTACGTCCCAAAAAAAGCAGCTCTCAAACCATAGCACTGTTGACTTTGCTTTACCAGTGTGCTCTCATACTTCTGTTCTTACAAAGTAAAATTAGTACAAGTGGCAGCATGTTTTTACAAGGCATAGCAATGAAGCTGTCATATCAGAAAAGCTGGTTTGTCTCACAAAAAAAAAAAAAGAGAATACAAGTCACAGAAGGCTTTTGCCAAGAAGCCATCTGCTTTAACAATCAGACCATTTCCTGCTCACTATCTTATGCTATCGCAGGGGTAAGGACTGCAAAGAATTTCTCCCCCTTGCCAAGCAGTCTCCTTGCACAAGTGCCTGAGCTGCAGACAGCTTAGGTACGACTCTTACAACATTCATGTTTTGCAGACTGTATTAAAAACTAGAAAGTGTCAGAGCACTGGTGAGGAGGAATCTTTCCCTTGGCACTAAAGAGAAGGCTGTGGTGTTTTCACCCTGATGGACAGCTAAACTCCACCACAACCACCCCCCTCCACAAAGGAAGACAGGGGGGAGTTATCAACAGATGGGGAAGGATGTCTGATCATCTACTGAATACATCTTGCCTGCAGAAACCCTTAGTGTAAAGCCAATAATACCAGCAGTCTTGTACATTTATCAGAATAGCTAATATTGCTCACTGGAGTTGTTTTCCGTTTATCTGCAGTAAGACAGCCAAGCCAGAGCTGCATTTAAAACAAGGATGTGCTGTGGTCATACTGCTAGTTCCCTGCAGAAGGGTTTCCAATGCAGAAAGAGCTAAGCAGCACGTCTGTCCAACCCTACCACACTGTCACTTCCACTAGTGGCAATATCAGCCTGCTGCCATTAGATCACCCTTTCCCACACAGGAAGGGACATTCACACTCTTTCCATTGGATGCAAAAGCTCAGGAGTAACCCACACTCTCAGGACTTAATCACCTTGGCCCATAACAAATAGAAGCCCAGGTCTCTCATGGCTAAAATGAAATACACACAGTGGGGAAAAAAGTTAAAGCTGTTGAGCCATTAGATGACTCATAATTATGTGCATAAATGTTCAGATTTCAGTCGTGAAAGGTGTGAGTGTTACTAATTAATATTAGATGTTGCCAGTAAAGATTAAGATTAGTTATCAGAACACAGATTGACCTCTTGCAACTCCAGATCATTGCAAATGAGATCCTTTTTTCATTACAGTTAATTGTTCATAAACCACATCCTATTTCTGATGAATATAGCAGGCAGAACAGGTATTTCTTACAGCAATTTCCCTACAGGTTTGAGAAGCCTGGAGTGGGAAAGAAAGAATTTAAACAACTAGCTGCTGACAAGTTGGTTTATACCATAATTACTACCATAAATTACTTTTACCTGAATATTCTGCTCTGTACTCGAGCTGTGAAACTGTTGTTTTTAACACTGTTTGGACTGAACATCTGAAGTACTTAGCATATAATTTACATACCACGTGTTATAACTCTTGCTCTAGTTTCCAATAGGACATCTGCAGATTTAGGGAAAATACCTCATACCTTTTCCCCAGGTGACAATTTTGGGCTGCTGATCATACAGCCCACAGAAGCAGATCATACAGAACAGTCTCTGGAGCCAAGAGAAAGGTATCCTCCACTCTACTCTGCTGCTAATGTAAAAGTAGCTGCTGTATTATTCTCCTGCTTGCTGCATTTCTATTTTCTGCAGAAGGCATATAGTATAATGTTTAATTCAGCACAGCAGCTGGTGGATAGATGGTCATTTCCTTCCCTCCTCATCTTCTTAGGGATATGATCTGCTCTGGATCCCATAAGACATTGGAGCGAGGGTTGTGCAGACCACAATGGCACACACCCACCCTTCAGAGCCTCTGTGGCAGTGACTGGGGCAGCAACAGGCATTCCCTTGTATCTGGCTCATGGTACCAGCACTCAGTGAAGGAGTTCTGTTCTGAAAAACAGCAAGGGCAGCAAACCAGGAGAAGCCAGTACAATCCACAGATGCCTCTACCCATCAGTGCACCAGTACCTGGGAACTACTGCAACCTCATGCTGTGTATACAGCAACAAAGGAGGTGATCCCAGCCCAAGAAACTCTGCTGGTGCCCACACAGACACAGCAAAACCCCAGAGAAAGCTGAGGGCTCTACTTCCCCAGCTGTCTCAACATTATTTCCAGAGCAACCCTCTTCAGAATGACCTACCTACTTCCCATTTCCCTGTGCTTCTGTTACCAAGTTTTGTTCAGTTTGAGTTATGGTGATATGCAGAGTACTTACAAAGATGTAAGCTATGAAAATCAGTTAATTTGCATTGCCCATTTCAAACCTGACAGCCATGCTTGAATGACCTGTCTGCTAAAGCCTTCTCACACAACTGTTTTGCTGCAGCATTCAGTGCATTCTGAAGCAGGGGGAATAGGATTCATTCCATGAAAAAATGTGTTTGTTTTTTTTTGTTTTGTTTTGTTTTTGTTTTTTTAAACTTACCAGAACATTTTAAAGTAAAATAGGAGGGAACTGCATTAAACACTTAACTATATTTACTAAATAATTAATCTAACAAAAGCCAAGTAAAAACATACCACTTTTTTTTTATTATTAATTACCTGAAAATAAAAGTCTCCTGGTAGCTTTCTGTAAGACTCACTATTGTTTAGAAATCCTCATTCTTAAGTAAGATAAATTGCTTTGTAATTAACATAACTTGTAATTCATCATGTATGCAAACTAACATGTATATTAATGACACTGTTTCTACAAATACTCCTTGTAAGAGCCCACCCATTGTATGCTATACAAGAAAGCATGCTGGGCTTTATGCTATGCAAAATAGTCCCCATGGCTGCAGTAGGTCCGGAGGTTCAGAAAATGTATGGTTATGCTTGGCTCAGAGGGAATACAGTAGCTCCTCCTCATACAACAGCTTTGAAATGCTGTTTCTGGCCATCCTCCCTAACTACTTGTCTCAGAAATACAACACCAAAGCAAAACTTCCTATACCCTTGGATACAGGAAGAAGAGAATGGCTTTTACAGGCAGCTGTTCAGCATGCTTCACTGTACAGACATCAGCTACAGCCTCCTCAGACTCCTGTATGGGGCAAAAGACTTGGCTCTTCAGCACCCCCAAAGAATTTACCTGGGGAGGAAGGCAAGGTCATTCCAGTGTAGTGAGACAATACCCACCGGTATACATAACCAGACCAAGAGTTTTCTTCCTACTACAGTTACCAGTAAAACGAAGTACTAAACCAAATGGGAAAGCCTTCCATCTACAGGCTCTCCAGCAATTCCTCTTATTCCTACCATAGCCTTATAAGCCTAGATTCTCCCTGTGGCTCTATCTTGGTCATGTTTTATGAAGGGGTTTACTACACCTTCTCAGATAGCTTCCTACTCAATGTTGCTGGAAAAAGAATCAACATTAAAATAAACATGCAAACAAACTCCCCTATTCTTTCATAATGAAAGTACATGTTCCAGAATGCAGTCCACCAGCCTTTGAAGATACTTCTTTCTCAGTTTTTGTCTTGCAAAGTCTCAGATTTGGAAGAAAGTATGGTCAAAACTAAGTTTCTGTAACACATATATTAACCTACCATCATCCTTGCCTTGTTGGAGAATCCCCAAGCTGGCGATGGAAGAGTGATGTTGCATTTGCAGCATTACTTTCCTGAACTGTATGAAATCTGCAGTATGCCCTGCAACACTCTTAGGAACAGTTATTTGGTAAGAGTGATTTGGTATTACTGTGTCAGTTACTAGATGTCAGTCAATAGAGAGACATATTACATGCATCAGCATCTGAAATTCAAGAATTAGGTATCTATTTGTACACAAAAGTGCCCAGACAATAGCTCACCTGATTCTCCTGTTAGATGCCATTTACTGCAGAATTTTTCTACTAGAATTTTTATTTATATTTTTCTTGGTTCTTCATTTTTCCTCCTATCATTAGCAAACCCTTTTCCGGCTCAAAAGTACAGGCAGGACTTTTTGATAGAGACACAGCTGCTAACGACAGCACAGACATCTGCTATTGCTCGTACCAACCTCACTCCCCACAGACTGGCATGGCAGAAGGCTCAGATTATTTAGGACAAGTGGACATCAGCATCCTCTCTGCAGGGGTTTCCTACTTTGGCACTAGCAACCTGGAACCCAGATCTGCACCCACGTTACTACACCATTAGTTCATCCAGCTATTAGAGAGGCACAGGAGTTGATGCTATGACTAACATGACAGGCTCTGCTACCTCTGCAGCAGATACAACTAAGGCCTGCTCTCTCAACACCAACATCGCTGCCCTGATTTCTCTGATTTCTACCAGAGCTGGGCATTGCTTTCACAACCACTAAAATACTTCAGATAAATAAACTAACTATCCTGTCTACATTATTTTAAATAGCATACACTTTTCCCTGACCAGTGCTTTCACAGTGTATGCAAATATTAGTTGATCAAAAATACAAAATTAACCAAATACTAGCTGAAGACCAAACTCTTCAGTAGTTAAATAAGGCTTTGAAGAAGTAAGATTGACATGAGTTTTAGAATACCAGTTTTGAAGTGCCAGTTAGCAAGAGATAGCCTTCCTACAAATTTATTGTTGACTCTTTTGATGCATAACTCATGCCTGCAAGGGTATAAGCTCGGATACCTCCAGGTTCAAGCCTAGAAATTATCTGTTCAGTCCTCCCCCTCCTCCTCCCTTTGTGGGAATTGCTACTGAAATGATCTAATAGAAGTCTTTGTTTTAAAAAGCTTTTTTTCTCATTAGTGCCTGCCCTTAATTCTATAAATCACTGAGCTGCACACACAATTGTGCCCTGCCATACAACTCCAAATACAGAAATAGACAAATGAAGCTGTTACCAACCAATACTATTTGACATTTTTAACCCATACATTCTAAGAACTTTTTAATTACATATTTACTATGACTTCTGATTAAACCAAAATTGCTTTCAGTGGCATGTAATAAATCACACCACAGAATTACTCACATTGTTCCAAAATATAGCGAAATTATTTGCCACATTTGTGATTGAAGTCCATCTTCCATTAAGAAAACAGTAAATTAAAAGGAAGTATTTCTAGATAATCTGGTAACTCCAGATTTTCCTATTTCTTGTTGTGCCCTATCTGTCTTGCCCTCCAAGGAAAGATTTCTTTATCTTCTCTAGGTAAGACGACTTAACAGCAGTTGTGTTCATTATCACCTGCTAGCGAAGGTGACCACATCTGCTGCTTTGTACCATAGCCCAAGTACACCTAGAAGGATGTGGTTTGTGGTCAGCTTTCATCCACATGAAAGCATTACAAAAAATAAAATTCAGAAATAATTCTACTACAAAGTACAGATTCTTCACAGCCAAATACTTTGAAAAACAGTGAAGCATAAAGTAGTCAGTAACTTATTTTGCTCATCTATCCAACAAGCTTTGTTTCTGGGTAAGACTAACTTTCAGACTTTTCTCACTGGCCCAAGCTCCTAATTCCCCCTTATTATCAATATTCATTTCAATGAATATACAGCCAACTTCTAGAAATACCTAGATATGAAGAAAAATTGCTCAGTCTTTTATGGGAAAATACAGAATTAATGACCACACCATTGAAAGCTCCTTTTATACTGATCTGAAAGAAGTCTCTTTTGATCCCTTTATCACCTGGAATACACAAACAGCTGTATTAAATACAGCTGCAATCACTTTTGCCCTCATGGGTCTGTAGCCTTATATTTCATTGCAACAAAAAATACAGCCATCGACTTCTGAAGAATAGGAACTACAGATGCATGGAAAGGGGCATAGTTTTCTTCAGCACTCTATACGTGCAACAGCTTTCTTTCTCCTGTGAGTGTCATATCTATGTCTCAGAACTTCATAATATAACACTACTGAGCTGTTGTGCAATTCTTCTGTAGATACAGTTGAGTTCTGACTAGGAGGAGTTTTTATTTAGTGACGTAGAGAAGATTACAGAATGAACAATACAGACTGATAGGGGACAGAAAGGTGTGTATACTCAGCATTAATTTATGCTTTAGAAGCCCCCTTGACACTAAATATTTGGGATTTATCTACCTCTAAGCCTGTCTAGTTAGCATGGAAGAGAGAAAAGCTGGGAAACAATTACTGTATTTCTTTGAATATCACAGGAAGAGACACCCACCATAGAGAATATTGGCCACAAAATTTCTTACAGTCCAGTGCAAAATGGAGCAGCCACAACACAACCGAGCTATAACTTGCTGGCTTGTTGTGGAGTAGAGGAGGGGACTTGCAGTGGTTATTAACACTTCGCAAATGCTGCTGTTCACACTACTGCTACAAGAGAAACAGCTGTCTCTATATCACAACATATATCCTTCAGTCTGCTACTACAGCTAAGCTCCTTCCCACTCCTGAGGTTAAGGGGGAAATTTCTGGGGAAGAAAAGGAGCCATCAACAATTCAAATTTTCTTCCTCAGCCAAAGCCAGAGTAAATTCCCTCAATTGCTTACTTTTTCTCCTTAGAGAAGGTTGGGTGTATCACTGCTCTTCACTGCCATGTTGTCATTAAGATACAGAGCCATTAGATAAAAAGCCAGAAAGAGCAGAGCAGCACGCACATACCCTGAAACTTCACAGGGCACTTATGCTTAGGTAACTGTATTGGAGGTCAAAACCCCTGAAATAAGTATCTTTTGCCTTCACCAAATATATTAAGGTACTCTAAATATCTCAAATATTCCAAAGAGGCATATCCTAAAGCTGCATATTTTACAGGCTTGAAGAACTTGTTTGAAAAAGATTAAGTTTGGGAAAGAAGTAACAAAATACCAGACAAGACAGTTTCAAAACCTGGCAAGAAGAACTTTTAAACTCTCCTGCTCTTTCAAATGTTGGTTTAATGCTTTTTCATGAGAATCATGCCTCAAAGGAATTTTAATTTGACACTTCTCCTTTACTTCCACTACCTATTTTCAAGCTGAATGGCAGGAAACAATCAATGCCTTGATGAATAAACTGCCAATCAAAGCATATCCCTACAATTGGTTACTGTGATCTTCCTTAGCCAGAAGAGCACTGTGCAAAAATACGCCCGTTATTAACCTTATCTGCTCTGCAGTGCCAAGAATCTGACGATTAATCCATTTTCCATCTATCCTTAGCACCACTGATAAAATTCACTTCTCATAATAGTGATCGCTTCTGCTTTAGTCCCTCATCCTGTCACTTAAGACATGCTTACAAAAACATTTTTCAGATGATGATTCTTCTACTGATCCATTTCTAGCATCGTAAGTGTTAATCATACTAATCCACTTTGCAATATGCACTATTCAATTAAGCAGTACACAACACTAACGGTGATTACTAGAGACCACAACAAAGGGCAACCAGAAGTCACTTGTCAGTGCTCAAGTCCAGTGACCCCTTCATTCCTTGCCAGGGCACATGAAGGAACAGATTAATCAAACACAATGGCCCTATGTTCACAATTCTTTTATTCTATTTTTTAAGCAGACTTCCACAGTCAGAACGGCACTGACAAGTTGATGCCTGATTTTCTCAGTGCTCAAGGCTTAAAAAATCTAGTTTGTAATCAAACTAGCAAACAGATGTAGCTCTACCAGTCACCACAGCTCAAGGAGGGCACAAGCAATATGCAACTATTACTCCCAGGATGTATTTCCATGTGCTAGAAAGCCATTTGACTAAAACACACTCATTTATGGTTGCTGGACTCAGAGTGAGACAAAAAGGCAGATGGATGACCAAGCCATTGGAGAACTACCCTAAGAGCATCTGTATCTGGCCTATGTTTTCATAGGAAAAGTCACTAATGCAATATATTCTTAACATAAGACCTTTGACTGAAATACCTCTAATATTTCAGTAAGATTTATGACTTGAAAATGATTCTTCCCTGCACCCCCAACTTCATTAATGGGGAGATGGGGCAGAATAAACACACTGATGAGAAGAACATTATATTAATGGATTGATAGAGACAGTTTGGTGGATGACGATACAACTGAACTTATTCATTTTTAATCTTAATGTATTAAGCTGTGGTACAGAAGGCCAAAGTCAGCAATGCATTTAGGGAAGTCTTTAAATCAAAGCCAACAGCCATACTACTGGCTACTACCATCAGATCATTAAGATGCTTAGAATTGAGCACAAGCTTAACATATTGCTGGGTTGGGACCATAATATTGGCAGAGCAGAATAGCAGAAAATCCAGAATATTTAACTCAAATTTTACAAGTATGTTCCATCATTGCAGGATAGAGTTATTCAAAAAAGAGTTCCTACATGCCTCTGAAGTGAAGGTTGTGGGTTTAAGTTTCTGAATTTCACTTGCAGTCAGTGACATTTGAGTTGGATGGTCAGACGTGCTTTACAGGAATACACCCCAGCTTCAACAGCTGCCACCATATCCAGGAGATTATCTAGAACAACGGTTTCGGTCCAGGTCTGGTATGACCGTTGTTAAAAGCTCAACCTGCAGCTGACTGGCTCTGCTAGGGACCCTCCCTGATGGAATGAATGCATTCATTGATGCCTGGTGCATTTTAAACCCTGGAATAGCCAGATGGTGAAAAGTGTGCCTCTCCGCAAATGCCATTATAGCAATGAAATCAGTGTCCCTGCAGACAGGGCCCATCGCTTGGGATATGAAACTAGGAGAGAGAATAAGCTAATTGGGCCAGTTTTCCTAAGGGTCAACTGCTTATGCTGCTAAAAATCCAGCACACCATGCAGAGTGCACAAGCTGGAAATCAGCAGGTACACAAATAAGTGAGCCTATTCACAATCCTACTACTGAACTGCCAAAGGATTGCCTCAAAAGCCATATTACACAGGGGCCCAAACAACAGGTGGTTTTGTGGAGCTTCAGGATTACCCACTTAATCTTCTTAAAGAATGAAATAGAACAGCCAGAGAGGGCTCTTACAGAGGAAGATCACAAAGTTCATCAGCTGAGATGTGATTATAAGAGAGCTAATCTGTTTAGCCACAAAGTAGATGATACTATTTGTTCTTTGGAAAGCTCCTCAGCTTCCCCTGAGAATCTCTTTTCTCCCCTTTCCTGTACTTGTCCGTCCTTGTCCCCTATTTACTCCCTTTTGTCCACATGCACAGACTAACACGCTAGCTTAAATAGTTCACATTAACCAAGGAGAATGAAGTACATAGTAGGAATATTTTCTACATACTAGAGGCACTTCAATGTAGTACAATAAAACCTTAAAAATCTAGGGAAGGATCACTGCAAAATCAACACTTCCACTTGTAATGCTCACATCCATTTGCATCTATGTTCACTGTGCTGCTGCATTCAGTTTTCAATAGAGATCAGCTTCGGGTTTTGCACAGCAGGCAATGGCATGAAACTGCTGAGATAACATACATCTGCATGGCTAACCCAAAATCAGGCAGTCCACAGAAAACACTTATATCATGGCAAAACAAAGGACTGTTAACATGTCCTCTCCTAGGCCAGGGTTCTCCAGAAGCTTTGATCTCCTGCCAAGGTACAATTTTTCAAATGTCTAGCTGCTCATTTAAGTAAGAGCTTTCAGACGGTGCAGTAAAATGTTCCTCCACAGAATTTCAATTTATGTGTCTTATTATAAGCAATCTTTAGCTACAAACAGAAATAACACCAAAGGCAATAGCACCAATAGGTCAAATAAAATTGGAAGCTTTCTTGGCAGTGCGATCACTACACCTCGCTTTCTTTTCTCCAGCCTCAATCATAAGCTACACTATCAGGGAACTTCTTCTAAGATTAGCAGAACAAAAGGAATAATAATTGCAGGGTTTGTTATCTACACACTTATTGGTGGCATTTGGATTAAAATCACAAGTTCTTTTCACTTACCACTCAATGAAGTTTTCTGTAACTCTTCCAGCTGTTTAGGCATTGAGGCCGCATCTAGAAGTTAAAACTGCTTATAATCCCAGGAACCAGCTAAACCAACCACAATTTCAAATACTTTGCTTCCTAAAGCCTGTTCTTAAAAGCTCTTACCCATCAATGACTGACTTGAGGATTCCCTGATATCACTTAGCATTTGGTCTGATTGGCCACTGTAAAATCTTTCCACCTGCTGACTGATAAGGATGGGGTGACTCAGTTAGCTGCTAGACCTTGGATTTCATTTTGTCATCTCATGGGCTAAAGAAGAGCCCTTTGCTACCTGGTATTATTTCCAAGTGAAAGTACTCACATTAAGTCCCTACTCTGGGGAACATCCTGAAAGTTCATTTTGCTATGTTCTTATTTTCTGTTCTTTTTATGCTTGCACTCACTGAATCAGTATTGAGAAGATCTGTAAGACAGCTGTAAAAATCATGGGATATGCTGATAATTCTGTACGTGTCAGAGAAAGAAAACAGTATAAAGTCTAAAGAGGAATTCTAAATTGGTATAACTTGCATAATAAAATTTTAGCTTCCATTCATTTTTACTTGATTTTCAGCCATCTGTGAGTTTGGTTTAAGTTTAAAGTTGCAGAACTCTCAGTTACTGTTTGCTACTTTACACTAGTCACCTTATATTAACTCTAAAACTGTTAATTATGTCTAACCACTGGGACCAATTTAAATCAATCTACGGACTCAGCTGCTTTCCTAGGATCTATGAACTTCTTTCATAGCATCTGTCCCAGTTCCCTGTGTGAGGTAGCAAGCATGAGTTACCTACACATGTAGCAGAGCCAGAAAAGGGCAGAAGTAGCCAGCCTCTGGGTTGCAGAATGGTGAAAGGGCACCGCATCAGTGCTGGGGCTCTCTGTGCTCTGTGTGCAGTCAGATTTTGCATGCACGTCTATGCAGCAGATTAAGAAATTAACTGGAGATTTTCAGTTACATTTCTAGAGAGAAGATTTGTGGTAAAGCTACCTGTTTAAAAACTGAGAGAATTTTTTAAAAGGCCAACCTTTATGGCCATTCTTATCATCAGAGAAGGACTCTGTAAAGAGAGTACTGTTATATTTATATCTTCCACAAAATGCAATGCAAGACAATTTAAATCAGTTCCCCACTTTCATGGTCCTACTTCTTAGCTGATGCTATTTGTTGCACAGATCTAGCAGTACCATCATTGGGCCACTACAACAAATGACTAGTTTTTCAGGTTTCCTTGTTTTTCCTGTTCTAAGGAGATTTACAAGTAGTACTACACACATTCTCTTTGATCTTAGTCCAAGAAAGATCTTGCATGTTCTGAAGCCCACCTCCTTTAGGGAAGCACTTAAGTATATGCTTTTTGTTTAAGTGCTCTTCTAAGGATATATCCTTGAGTCAGGACTTGAACTGAGATCCACAGCATGTGGTTTTCAATCATATATTTCTTCTACACACATTTCTTCATGGCTGAGTTGAAGTAATTTGACATTAACTTCCTGAGAAAAATCTGAGTACTAGCCCAACCCCCTAAAGTCACTGGGAAACTCAAAGTCTAAATAAGAGAATTTTGTTTATGTAGAGCACTCTACATGCTGGTTATTATTTCTGAGATTAAATTAAAACCATAAAAAATTTTGTCATGCATTCCTATAGTTTCTTCAGGCAGGGCTTTATGATCAACTCTGATGGTGTTTTACTTGCATAGAAAAAATGCAAGTAAACTTGCCTAACTAGGCAGCCAGATTTATCCTAAAACGCATTTATTTTCAGTGAGCTGTTAAATAAAAAAGGCATGAGAAACTCTATCTGTAGTCTTTATTGAAAACAAAAATCAGTACATGTCTAAAAATGTTCAGTGTTACAGGAATTGTTAGAAGGGAACCGAAATCTGAATCCAAAGCTACTTGTCTTTAATATACACTGTACTCTAGATTGCCTGTCAAGTTGGGGAACACTGCAGATATGAATGCAGCCAGTGCATATGCTGGCTTTCTAAATAAAACCTGTCAGCTTCATATTCAAGGGTCTGTTTTCCATGTCTGTCTTCTCAAGCTAACCTCTCTCAGAACTCTACTGTAAATTAAACAACTAAGTTCCCAGGAGTGTGGCTGCTGCTCAAGAGCAGAGGGAACACTACAGATTTTTGATGGCTTCCACTCTCTTGGGCATGAACCTATGTAGGCTTCTGGGATGAATTGTGGGGACTTTGCTCTTCTGCCCCGTGGTGGTGTGCTCTGCAACATTTCCCTCCCTCTATTCACATCTGAGCTATTTCAGACCCTGTTACTGAACTCAAACTGTTTCTGGAAGGGTCTGTACTATAAATTCTCTTGTAGCTGAAATTGCAGTCCCCTTGAAACCAATGATAAAAACCCCAGTGAATTTTCAGAATTTTTGCCACTCAGCTAAAAAGGGTCAGTTTGCACTCATGAGTTACATAGTTGTTCTTTTAACCAATTTATTGAAAAACCTTTTCTGTAGAGACTTATAAAGGAAGTTGAAGTTAATTAAGGTAGCTAGGTACTACCAAAATAATAGTTTATTTTATTTCAAAAAACATTTGAGTTCCTACTGTTCCCAGATTGCCACCCACATTGGCTGATAGTCTCACTATTTCTCTGATCTCCTCTAATTCCAGTGTCGCCCATCTCACAGAAGAAACTATTTCAGAAATCACTGAGGCCAGGCCTTGCCTTTCTGTCCTGCGTATACCTAACACACCAGGTCCAGTCTGTACCTGGAGCTGCAGCTGCAACAATAACTCAACCTGGAAATAATAACTGTGAAAGTGAACAGGTCCAAGGGCCATTTCTAACGCACAGGTGTGAGATCTGTGAGCTTGGTGCCAATAAAAGACCTAGCTTTTAGTATCATATGCCATCCTCTGCCAGTTGATAGTTGTGTATTCACCCAGTGTATTAGAGTTACAATCTCGTGGGCAGCTGCAGGGTCTACATAGACAGAAGACAAGACAGAACACAAGACAGAAATCATGAACTGGACCTCACTCAACAGGAGCCCAGGCAGACGGCACAGCACAAGGTGATACACTGATGGTAATCTGCATTGCTAAGCCACTAAATGGCTTGCAGCAGTTAGAGGGTTTTCAGAGTATTTATGTTAAGACCTTGATGTAATGAACTGCAATACTGACAGTTAATAAGCTTATATACCCAGATCATGATTTCTAGACCTTTCTAAGAAAAGGGGGTTCAATCTCCAATCTGATCACTAGCAAACAGAGATAAGTTGCTTTAAATATAACAGTACCTCAGGATGAACCTTCTGGATCATTCCCACCACAGAGACACTGCAGAAACAAGGCCTAAATTTGTACCTTGAGAAGCCAAATGGTTAAATTACAGTATTACCCTCTTAAATGAAATACTTTGTTAAAGGAATAAAACAGGATAGAATCAATTTTTATTGCTCTATCATGCCTCTAAACCGATTGCAGCTGTAATAAAATTAGGGATTCCATTTCATTTAAAGCAAGGAAAGTAATTTTACTTACTTTTTTCAGTCACACCCCCACACAACCACACGCATACACAGAGCTATCAGCTGCTGCACTTGTTAGTTCGCTGATTAAATACTTTGTCACTTAACTCTGAACTAATTAAAGAGGATTGAAGCTGCCTGTGCATCAGCCAACATGGCATTCACTTTAACTGAAATTCCTATGCTTTACTCATCCCTTGCCTGCAGAACTGGGGGGAGGGCCTCCTTTCTTATTTTCCAGGCAGTGCTTTTACTCACAGATCCATCCTCAGCTGCTGAGATTTCTCTGGTCAATAACTTTTGATAGTTGTACCAAACCAATAAAGTCTCCTCGTGTCTGCAGTGCTATCAGCTGCATGGCCCACATATGCGCAGTGGTGGCACGGCAGCAGGAGGCAGCGAACAGTTTGGTGCTGCGGGTCCAGCTAGTACAGCATACACGCTGCTGGTGGTGGAAGGCACACAGACCCTGGTGTCCTAACTGCTGAAAAGGTTTGTCGAGATCATTGCAAACTGTTAGAACTCGTTCAAGGTCTCAGCTCCTCAATATCGACTAATTTGTGAAAATCTTACCTATGTTTTTAAGGTGTTTTTTGCTGTTGTTACATTTCAATTTTGAGACAAATCTTGAAGCCTCAATGTCCAGGATATAATTAAAAAGTTTTCCAAATCTTAACACTTGAAAAGTTGATTTGCTAGCCAATGTCAGGATTGCTGATAGCTTGACTCATCTACTTGAAATCTTGTCACTGAAGTGGAATTATAGCCCAGCAAAAACAATACAGCGTGTACCCTAAGCATAAGCATTTCCCCCTTCCCTCCAAATGAAATACGCTATTGATAATTGAAGTACAGATCAGTTAGCTATGTAGGTATGTGTCTGTGTTTGTGGTTTATGGATCTGATAAATTAATCTAGACTGACACTTAGACTACACATATTTCACAATCACGTTTTTTGGAATATAATCAAACAGATGGTGTGTGAATATCATAAAATATATGCTCAGGTTCCCAGAAGGAGTTAACATTTCTTTTAGAATGGCAGCTCATGATATAATCAAAACTAAGGTTGTGTCACCCTTTTCCCTATAAACTATGATTTACAAGGGTTTATGATATAACTATAAAAAGTCACTCAAGCTAGAAAAATAGCCTGAAACCAAGATCTCAGTCCCTCTTGTGAAATGCCATGCCATCCTATCAGTTAAAGTTCTCATTTTTCAGATTTTTTCCCAAGTATTCAAGTAAACTGGGGAGGGGCAGGGGGAGAGAAAAAAGGAGAAGGTCCTAAAAATAAATAATTTCTTTAAACAAGATAAATATTCCAAATTTTTATGTCAAATTTTACACAAGTATAGGACATGCCAAACAGGCTTTACCTGTTGTGCATATTAAAAGTCAGCAAAAGATGGAAAGCTCACAATGAAGAACAACATTTTTTCTAAGCTTAAGCATTTGAATTAGAGACTTTAGAGTACAGAAATTCAGCTTTTAAACTATCTACATGGACTGCACATCCCATTTGTTTTCCCTCTGTCATCTCCCATTTTCAAATGCCCCAAGGCCATTTTAAAATGGTGGTAAAGTCCCCTAAGAATGCATCAATACCAACCTCAGTCAGTGCCACGTTAGGCTGAAGCAGCAACACCTTGCTCCCAGTACAAGGTGGGTCAACTCCACTTTTCTTTCACCTCCCTTTCGCAGGTAAAAGCAGAAGCAGAATAAGGCCTGGAGAAGGAGGTAGGAGTCCTTCCTTGAGCTTTTAAATCTGCAGTCACTGTGACAAAATTTTATTTGGGATTTTATTTTGGCTAGGTTCAGGTCTGTGCATACCCTCAAATGCATGCATGCCTCTTGCTACTATATTTTGTTTTAAATTTGTCAAGCCTGCTCTGCTGAGCAGCTCTTGTTCCTGTCTCAGTTTTTCATTCTGTTCTGTCAGCCCCGTGGCATGTGCCGTTATCCTGAGATTTTCAGGGCCCTACGCAAAGTAAGATGCATGAGGCCATAAACACCTCAAAACTTGCTCTCCTTAATTCCACAAGCTAAGCTG
Source organism: Aythya fuligula (assembly GCF_009819795.1). NCBI lineage: Eukaryota > Metazoa > Chordata > Aves > Anseriformes > Anatidae > Aythya > Aythya fuligula. Next base: position 27,050,486 of record NC_045566.1, on the reverse strand, counting down.
TGTGTTACTTCTTTTTTTGAAGCACTGCAGGTTAGACAGCAGATGAGAGGGAAAACAAAAACATGCAGCATTTCAGAACTGCCTTCCCTGTCATTGCACTCTGCTGTCTCTCCAGTTTCCATCTCCCTGATGGTTTTTGTCATTTTTCCTTTTGTTGTTGTTGTCTGAGTCTGCCAAATGGGCTTCTCTCAAAAATTCCTGACACCCATGTGAGAAGATCCCAATACACACTATAAGATGTGGCTTGGTAGAAAGGCGCATGGCACAACCGTGCTGGCAGCACACCAGCCCCTGGCGAGCACACCGCACACAGCCCCCAAAGCTGCTCCTGGGCACTGCTGCGAGCGCCAACCTGCACAATGGGATGGCACAGAGGGCCAGGGCAGCCTAGGGAAATTAGCAGATTCCCTCAACTGCAGAACAGAATTACCTGCAGTGGGAGGCCAGCAACACTTCACCAGCTCTGCTGAGATGCAGCTCGGTGCCGCCATGCAGGCTACAGCTGACTCACTTTGCTTTGCCTGGCTAAAATGCAGGCTTGCCCCAAAGAGCCTTTCTGCACGCACCTGTTGGGAACACAAGTTGCATAAAAGCAATAGTAACATACAGGCCAGAACTGGCAGACCCAGAAACAGGCAAAACCAAGGAAAAACAATGATTAGTCTCCAGCCCTTTGCCTCCTGCTGTCCTAAGAGGCCAGGGGCTCACAGAACCAAATTAGTGCCACAAAAGTAATCACAGTGACTGGCTGCGAACTGGCGAATGCACTGCACACCCCATAGCAGCCTGGGGGCTTGGTCATGGTCCCTAGTTTGTGGCTGTCTGCTCTGACTTCTAAAACCTGTAAAGCAGGATGATCCTTGGCTCTTCCCTTACAGCAAGTTCTGGGCAGGCTGCACCAAAGCAGAGGTCAAAAATGAGCTTCAAAGGACACGTTTAATACAAGATAAAAGTTGTATGCACATGAGACTAGACACAGCTGTTGCAAAACAGGATTAATTAGGTATTACTTTAGACGACGAATCCTGGCCCATTCCCATGTGAACAGTTGGCAAATCTACTGTTCCCATCAGGCTGGCTTTGGGGGGCTAGGAGTGGGGTTGTGTGTTCTGGTTTGGTTTGTGTTTTTTTATGTTGTTTTGGTTTGTTTTTTAATAAAGATACTTACTGTATAATCACAGTTTATCAAGACTTTTCCATTAGTTTACTCAGATTTTTACTTGTCCACATGAGCTATACCGGGTGCCTCATGTCCCTCTGAACAGTACATATATCGAAAGTAAAACAATGGCACTAGGGGAAAAAAAGGCAGCTAAAATGCATTTATAAAACCTGTTGAAAGTGTAGCCTTAATTTGCACTCTTGGTTATCATTTAGGTGATTAAAGACTTTTGTCCACAGCACCCTTGTTTTATCAGGTGGTTGATTGCTACATGATCATGATTTCTTTTGTTTTCCTCACACAGCATATGTTCCATGCCTTGTAAACCGCATACCTGTATGAAGCATCCTATCTTGTTTAGATTAGAGAGATTTGTACATACTGTGCTCTTTTTCTGAACAGATTTGCCTGGAACAATTTCAGGCTGACATTAACAAGGCAATATGCAATAAAAAGATGTGCTATACTACTTAAAATCATCTTTGAGCTTAGCTGTGTACAAATCTGGGTGGTTTTGGTTTGTGTGTTTGGTTTTTCCTCACTTAATGTAGTAAGACCCACACCTAGCAAGATGTTAGTGAAGATCACAAAGTTTTTATACACAAACTTTAAACAACTTTTACCTTGATCCGTCCCATGGCAGAGATGGTGAAATCTTGAGCCTTGGCATACTGAGGGAAAAATTTGGTTCAACAGTTACTAAATTATAATGCAGTAAAGCTACAGCAGATCTTGGTGTTTTCTTGTATATATAGCTATAGTATAGAATAAGATACTAAATGCTTATAGTTAAGTGCTTATAAACAAAGAAGGCATGTACTCTATGAACACAAGAACGAACTAAAAAGTGTTGCAAATAGGAGTGATATCTTCTGGCAAAATTTTTATTTAATCTCTCTAACCATATTGCCCATCACAACTCTTTTGTGACATCCTTTGGTGTCTTTGCTGACACCTTGCATATGGACTACATATTGCCTGGATGCCTTAGAAGACATGAAACTCCACGATACCTGTTTTCACTGGCTTACCATGCACGTCGTTTAATATTTTTAAAATCCTTACTTTGACAATTGCAATTTGTCACTGAGTAAAATATGGGAATGTAACTTATTTTAAAAGACTGTATTTAACACACACAGAAATTGCGTTCAAATGCAGTTAAGGTTGTGACAAGCCATGCAATGTGTAAAATTACAAATAATGCAATTTAGGCTTCTTAGAGGAATTAAAGGTTTCAAAGCTCATGATACCTTTGCCTCCCTCCCATGTAACACAGCAGTTTAGAGCTGGTGGCAGGCTGAACAGCTGGTAGTTTGCTATGCCACTGGTAAGGAGAAAATATTTCTTTTTATTCTCTCTTTCCATGGAAAATTATCTTCTATTTTATTATAATGCAATGCAAGTATCAAGTTTATTCTTAGCAGCACGTCTCTTCAGTCATGTTGTGAACGTAATTGTAACAAAGGGAATATAAAATGTATTAGTAGTAATAATAACAGCTTACATCTATGCAGATCATTTCATCCAGAAGGGTTCCTACTCACTCTTGCAAACCACTGGCAGCATCTTGTTTTCAGACCCTGAAGGCAGATCACAGCCCCAGTATTTGGTCTGACTGCATGTGCTAAGCCCAGACAGAAGAATCGGGTGGCTCAGCACAGGGGAAGAAGTCAGCATACTGAAAGTCACATCATTTCTGGGAATTTGAGATATTAAATTTGTTTTTACTTTTACCTCTGCAAAATGCTTTGTGTATCATCATACCTGTCTCCCACAGGCTTCTGAAAAAAAAATAAAAAATAGAACCTCTATACTCTTATACTCTATGCCCTAATAAAATGCAATATTATGTGACAATTTAGCTTATTTACAGAAATTACTACATCTTGCTAAAAATTTGTGCAGTCACAAACAAATCTGTGTAACTATCTGCTTAGAAATCTTGAGAGGAAAAAAAAATAAATTAATAAATCCTCATGCAATCATAGTTTTCTGTCCCCTCCAAATGATGGTACCTTCAACAGGCTACAACACTGATTTTATAGCAAGTTCTTATTAAACTTATTTGGACGTTGGGGGGAAGAGTCTGATAAATGTCCTCTGTAAGTAGGACTTCAGGTTTTAGACCACTCTGCCCTATCCAGTCAGGTGCGCCCTTCAGTCAGAAGCTGGAAAGCATATAAGAAGGGCAGAGAACTGAGATGTAAAATTGCCTCTGGATGACAGAGGACAGAAGGGGCCACCAGATCAAATACAGACAAAACATTCAGAACTGGCCAAGAGGATTCCCCTGGAGCAGAACAGGGAGGACAGAAGGAAACCATACTTCTGAGGATACAAAGACCAGAAAGAAGCGAGAAGAGCAAAAACTTAAACAAAGGAGTTCTAAGATAAGGAATGCAAGTGAAGAACAGGCAAATGCACCCTCGAGGCTCAGCGTCCTGTGCAAGCAGTGGCATTTTAGGGAAGAGGGATAAGTCTGCACTGACAAAAATATGTATCTTCCTCACTTCTGTTTTTTTTTTTTTTTTTTATTATTTACTTAATTTTCTGGCTAGAAATAAATGGCTTGGCCACAATACATTGTCAGAAGAAGTAACATCTGTTATGGAAAGGCAAATTGGCAAGGACTACATTAAAGTGGGATTTGAATTATGGTTGTTTTCCTCAAAATTAAGACTAATTCCAATTTTTTTATTTTTTTTATAACTACAGATATAATTAATAAATTCATATAAAATCAGGCCACACTGTTTTTATTCCTGGACTCGGATTTCAGCTATAAACAGTTATATCTGAAAATAAATTCTAATGAGAATCAAGCCTAAATTGCAGTCCCCAGTGTTCTCCTCCAAACAGGAGAAGACTCAAAGTTGGGGCTTTATTTGCCTTCAGTCTACAATTTTTTTCACCCAGATAAATTCTGTGGAGTTGTTTCAGATTTATCCTTACACCCTTATAAAGAAAACCTTTGTAAAAAATGTAGTCCCAGACACCCAGTTGGTATCTTGTTCTAAACTTCTTTGTTGCATTGACCTAGAGTTCATTGTCTTGTTTCTCTTCCTGATTTTCATCGGTGGTATATCAGCCACAAACATGATAAATACACAGGCATATGCTGTATTTTTATTTATTGTATCATGGAAAAGTACTTTATGCTGTGATAAAAACAAGCATATGTATATCAGTAAGAATTAAAATGTTGGATTGTTTACAGTCACTATATTTTGAAGAAACACTTATTTCTGCTTGTGTGGACCTACACATGTTATAATAACAACCACGTCAGGAAGTGATTCCAGTTGTATACATTCCTGATGTCACCACTTTCATTAAAACAGTGCAGTGCAAACAACCTACATGTCAATGCTGATGATCTTTTTTATGCATTCTACTGATATATAGGAACGTTATGTTTACATTTAATCCAGACTCGTTTAAAACAATTTACAGGACCCAGGTAGGCATATGTGCAGAAGTTTCTAATCTGAGCCAGGATTCTGGTAAAAGCAGCAACACTGGTGGTGATGCTCCAGAGTTTGGTTTGTGCTACTCTACAATGGAATTACAGTCACAGCATACTGGCATACTGGGGAGAAATAATTTATCGGTACATAGTATAAAAGCTACTTTTGTCCTTCCTGTAATTGTTCTCTTGGCCTCCTCTTCTTCCCATTTTATAAACTCCAAATAATAAACTGTCACAATGAATCTATCTTTTTTCACTAAATTAAGATTGGTTTGAATTTAGCTCCTGGTGTGCTTACCCAGGGGAGCTGCCATCTTCCAGTCCCTTTACACTCCTCGAGTGAGATTTTTGCCCAAGGGAGTCCTACCACTCGCTAAAATATAATTCAGATTTAATTTTATTATTTTTTTTTGTCATAAGGAAGCAAGTCAATGCTGCTCGTAGTAAACCAAAGTACAGAAATGCCAGTTGGTGCACTCTCCACTTTGCAAGAGGCTTTCCCCACTATGATTTGCTGGCAATTTAGTAGGAAATACATAAAACATGTCAACCAAACCTTTTTGTCAGTTAAAGAAAAACAAGATTCCCCAGGTCATATCCATACTTACCATGGAAGTCTCAAGTCTGGGTAGGAAACATTCGACACCAGTCTCACATGTGAAAGCAGAGCTGGCCAAACCTGCCCATACAGCACACAGCGAGGACAAACCTAGATGGAAATCTCCGCAGAGAAGGACAAGAGGGGCTGGAGCTGGGTAAGCTGAGGCTGTCATCTGAGGAAGTCTCTCTCATTTCAGCTGCACTCCAGTGCGGGTGCCACCAGCACGTGGCCCAGGTCAGGGACAGAGAATTGACTGAATAACATTGCCTCTGCCCCTGTGCCAGCCCAGTCTCTGCATGCACCAGCCTCGCTCTGCTAGCGGTGGTTCGCCTGTGCTACATTAAATTCTCAGAAAATGTGGCTAGACTGCAGCTTCAGGTTCAGTACGTGATCACTTTAAAATGTATTTTAACATGGTCTAGCAGTACAACTTTAATTCTTGTTCCAATTTCACATCTTTTTGGCTGAAAGATTTTTCCTTTGGAAAATACAGCATTGTCAATACACTATTTCCCTGCCGGAATAACACAATTTTGCTTAAAGGTCTTTTATCATTCAGTCAGGACAACTGAATAATAATTGCTTCAAAGGAACGCTTCAAAACAGTTATTATTTTAAATAAAATTTGAAATAATTATTTTATTTTTGCTTGCTGAAATTTTGCTTGCTGAAACTGGGAAATTTGATTTTGCAATGTGAGACTGCTTCTGACTGATGGAGCAGTCAGCACTCCTGCTTTGACGTTTCTGATCTAAAACTTTTTGGAAGTTTTTCTCCCATGGAAAGATCAACTTTTACTCTAAATTGAATCCGAGGTAGCACCAAATTATAGCTATCTTCCCATGAAAGAATTTCAGGCTGGGGTGGGAGCAGGGACAGGGAACAGTAAATTGCTCTCATGAATGAAATCAGGAACTGTTAGTGCTTTTCTGATTTTTGCATTTTCCTACCATATATACCCATCTGTGACTTCACCTGAGCAGACTGTCTTTTTTAATGAGAACTATGTATGCAGTGTATCCCACAGTTTTAGTCTAACGCGTCTTTTATACTCAGCATTTAGAGGCATGGGTTTCCAGTTTGCATCTAATTAGTTTAGGGAAATAAAGTGTACGAGTTCGCAGTGCTCTGAGAAGACACTTGCCCAGCCTGGCTACGAACCCTCTCCCGTTCAGCGCACGCCTGACAGCGCGGCTGGGCGAGCTGTGCCAGCAGTACGAGAGCTGGCAAGCCGCCCCCTCCGCTCACGAAGCGCGCTGCGGTTCACTGACTCACAAGGCAGAGGGGAGGCCGTGTAAACATCTCCTGAAAACTGTGCCACTGAGCCACCAGGAAATTCAGCTTGTTCCAGGAACAGGATCCGAAACCAGAAGGTAACCTTGGAGCCCCGCCACAGCTTTGCTGTTTCCTCACGAACACAGCCGGAGCATCAGGGAGGCAGGGCAAGGCCAGGCAGTAGGCACAGAGAGGCACTCAACCCCTTTCCCCTTCCAGCATCAGAAAGACACAGGAAGAGGGAAGGCAGTACCGCTCAAACAGGCCCTCTGAGGGCTTACACGGCCTGCCCAGAGCACAGTGCAACGTTTGTGTAAGCGCCCCCAGGGCAGGGGATGCAGGCCCAGTGCAGGAGAGCAGCTGCCCCAGCCCCTGGCCATGGCCCTCGGTCACCATCTAAAGGTAGAGACCTTGGCTGGCTCCGGTGCCAACAGCAGCACCATGAACAGCAGCCATGACAAGAGGCCTCAGCTCCAGCAGGGAAGCTTCTGCTCCTGCCCCCCAGGAAAAGGGTCAGAGAGAGGAAAACCAGTGACTTACCAGTGTCCCTCAGGGGCAGGCACAGTACCTGTGCCGCCCAGCACGCCGGCTTCTGGGGGCACAGACAGACCAGGTCCCTGTGGAATGACTGTTGAAGAGCCTGGGGCATTTTTTGCAAGTGTGGGAGTGTTAAACATAACAGTATCTGGGAGGAATTTCAATTTGAATAAACTAAATTACTGCTGGATTTACAGTGAGATGCAGCATTATTTTCCCTTTCCCTGCCCAACTGTACTGAGGTATTTCCAAGCTACTGTGGCTCAGACCAGAAGCAGGTGAAACGTTTCCCGCCTATGAATGAAAAGTGTCTTTTTATTTTATTTTAGACTTAGAGATACGATTCCTATTCACTCTATTTTGTATACAATTAAAGAGATAATACATAAGACTGAAGTGCTGTTACGGTATGCTCAATTACTTCTAACAGTACTCCTGTGGGGGTGACTGTAAGCTCAGCCCTGGGATGAGCACATCCATTGTGTTCTGAAAGGAACCAGAGAGGTTGTTCTCCAACTGGAAACTTGCAAGACTTTTATGGTTTCATTTGTTTCTTTCCTTGTAGATTTCCTACTGTAACCCTTGGCATTCGATGGATTAACACCAAGCTGGTAACCTAAAGGGTATGCTTATATTTATTTTAAAAGATGGTAACCTACTTACTGTCTGCATGAAATTGCTAGATATTATGTTTTGAAATACATTTACAATCTGTGTGCTTAATTTCTCTTTGCAAAACAAAACAGGTTAAAGCTTTAGAGCTGGAAAACGGTTTCCAGCAAACTTGTGTTTGTGACTTCCGAACAGTTAGTTTGTTTTGCTTGTAATTATTTTTTGCTGTTGTTGTTTAGGTTGTATGGGCAGCTACTAAATTGAATGCACCACTTCAAATATTTTATGCATTGGACCAAAGCCTGATCATCTAAAGGAAAAAAAAAAAAAAAAAAAAAAAAGTGCTTCACTTCATGTAACTCATACAGATGGAATAATAATACAGGGAACCTGAAACTTAATTTAAATATTTGTTAAGGCTTGTGGATTTCTCCTGTGAATACCCCTATGAAAGAAAAAATTATTTTATGCAGGAATACTAAACTGCAAACCATCCTATTCTGTGATGGAAAGAAACAGAGAATGTGACTGGCTGAGTTGTGCTTCTCATTGACTTCTGTATCACTGATTCCTTTTGGCACTTTCTATCTAGAACACAATTAAGTTGTTCAATCTTCATCATCACACTACCTGCCAAGCTTTGCACTGCCTGAATTGTGCTGCTCTGTTTGGAAAGAATTAAAAATTATGTACTGCGAAGGGTGAAAACGCTTGATGTTCAGGTATCAGAATGAGTGGCTGTTCTCATATTCATCTATCAAAGTATCAAGAACACATTATTGTTGCATGTGCTGTATATAAAATAATTCACAAAAACTGTGGGAGAGCCAAAATAAAAAGTATAGTTCATGAAATTTGCCTGTAAAGCCTGAACTCGTTTGAGAAACTTTTCTTTACCATAGCATAACCCACCTGATTGTCTCATAATCATCAGATTGTTATCAAGACATGCTACCATATGGGAGGTGGAGCAATCCTTGCTCCTTTACTTTATAAAATCTAGCAGATATCCAAGTCAACAGGAGATTGTGGCCATGGCTCTTCTAAAAATTACTCAAAATCAGGTTACTTGCATTCACAGCAGATGAAGTCATTGCTCACCAGCACGGACAGTAACAAACAGACTCTCTAACAAAAAACAGATCATCTGGTGATTTAAAACACTGCCTGGGAATTACAGCATTTGCTACTGTCTTGATCCTATTGCATGAGTTGTGAGATGAGGAGTATTCTGCAAATCAATTTTAAGAAAAGAGCAGTACGCTTGAAAAATAACCAAGGAGAATTGCGGACAGTCATAAATAGGAAGTCTCTAAGCAACCTGCACTGCGAGCACGCCTTTGGCGAGAAGGGCAGCTGTCAGAGCTTTACTCCCACAGATAATTACACAGAGGTGCAATTTGATGCAGCAAAAATGGGCTTTTAATTGTTCATGATTAGAGGGGGAACCCAAGCAGTAGTGTAAATAAAAAAGAGCAAAAAGAGTGTGAACACTGCTCTGAAGAGGCATCAAGGCAGATAGAGAACTGTGAGATGAAAATTTGCCACTCTTCTCCACCTATAACCACTGATCTAATAAAAGACATTATCCTTCTAAAAACCTTGCCCATTTAAGTCCTTAGATCATCAGCACCACAATAACAAAACCATTATGCTTTTATATATACACACATTATAAATATCTGTATCAATACACAACTAGTTTAGGATATTTATTCAGGTTTTTAGCATAGTTAGGATCATCCATTATCAAGGAGGGGCAGGACAGAAAGGATAATTTGTTTAGATCATTTATTATGAGTAATCACGTCTCCTTATGAATTATGATCTATGACCAGTTTGGGAAAATGTTTGTTTAAATTAGAGCTGTAGCAGCTACCTCTCATCCAGGACTGATAAAACTACCAAATTCCTATATTTATCCACAGTTGAAACTACAGGAACAGCACCTTAAATGCAACTCTCTGGTGTTCAAAACCAAGGAATGTAGGAAGCTTAAGGACTACTTAAACTGCAGACAGGTCCCACTTCTCAATTTCTGGATACCTACGTGATCCCAAAAAGCCAAAGGCTCATGGAAGAGAAGTGGGGGAATTCATACAAATGCTCCAGAGGAGAACGTGAGCAACTGATCACCAGCAGGACTCCTCCTCTCTATCCCAGCTTCCCATAACACACCAGAGAGCAATAGGAACCAAGGGAGGACTTCTCTTCATTCCCAAATATACTTACAGAGGGGAGGGAAAACAGTAAGGGAAGAGAAAGCCAATTTTTTTACTCCCTCTCCCCAGTCTTTTAGGAGCACTCCTCCCTTGTGCTCACCTCTTCAGTCTCAGCAGCTGGAAAGTGCCACGGCCTGTCCCACAGTCAGCATTGCAGTGTCCTTGAAGACACATCACCTTCAGAGCAGTTGAAAAGCTGAGTTCACTTCACAAAAAAAAAATTAAAAAAATAAAAATATGCCCCATTTGGAAGATTACTTTCAAGGGTTCCCCAAACACAGATGGTAAAATTTAACATGAATACTTAGGTGTGTTTGTACTGCAATGAAGAAGCAACATAGTTGCTCATAGAGAGCTAGCTTTTGCAAAGCAAAGTCATATTTTTCCCCTCTCCTTTTCTATCTTACCGAGCCTTTTTTTTTTTTTTTTTTTTGAGTGAGAGGATAACTGAAATTGCTTGCACTCACTTTGCAAAAGTTCAGTCTGCATTAAAGTAACAAGGAGCAAAGCCACTAAATCCCAATGACAGCGTTTGGCAAGAACAGCAGTGAGAACAGGGACCAGGACAGCAACAAACGCCCTCCCAGACAGCTCACAGGCAGAAGTCGGGCTTCCCAAGGCAAGGTGAGCACAGTGCTCCACCTTGGATCCTCCTTCCCGACCCAACCCAGCAGGGCACAGGGCTTTTGGAAGGACAAAGATATGCCCAGCCTGTGGCACTCAGGTACAGGATTTGGGAACAGCGCTGAGCGAGGGCAGCTGCTGACTCAGGGTTTGCCAGTGCAGCAGGTCACTCCTGCACAGGAGCCAGCAGTGACCGTGGGCTGCAGAACGATGATCCAACAGAGGAAGAACAAGGGTCATTAAAACACTTGCAGCTAAAAAAAAATAAAAATTCAGCTTGGCAAGCTTGGAAACTGCTGTCGTCGGTAGAAATTTGTAAAATAAATCTTATTGTAAAATATATCTTCCTGGGGTTTTCTTTTTATAGCAAGCTTTATTTTTTGAAAATTGATATTCAGTCTTACGAGATATTTACTGCTCTTATGAGCACAGCGATTCCTGCTTTCCTTACTGTTTTGATGTTAGAATTTGATGAACACCTTCGGATGCGTCAATCTTTATTATCAACCCCAGCTACATTAAAAACTCATAGGGAAAAGATGTTGGCTCACCTGTCTGCTGGAGTCATTCATTACAAGACATAGAGAACTGGGCTGTGCACAAACTCAAATCATACTAAGTACGAGGCTGGAGATATTTACCATTGCTAAAACAAAATAATCTCAAAATCAGAGACTCATTTTTATAATTTATTTATTTTAAAACAGCTGAGGTGATTCTGTTCTTCAGACACTGAGCTCTGTGCCCATGAAGCCAATTAGCATAGTCACTATTTGTTCATTACTCAAACCTATGTCCTCCAATTTACACTACCCATATGCTGGGCTAATTTTGCATGGAACAGGATGCCAGAGAAAGGTGCCAGATCACTAATACATAAAAATTACAGATACTGCAGTGGCTCAGCTGACAGGCAGGAGTGGTTCCAGGACGTAGCTCTGGACCATTTTGTCACAAAATTTGCCCTGCCCATATGAATCCTTTAAATCATTTTTTCCCCAGACTAAAATTGGATTTTAGCAATGTGAGGGGGCAGCAGGGGAAGGATTTTCCATGATAACTGATTTTGGTGGTGACTGCGCAATATTGTAAGGGTGGTATTGCAGAGATTAAAAGAGATCACGCTCTAACAGTCTGACGGAGTGTGCGTGTGTGTGTGTGTAAACATGCATTTATCACAGCAATCAGTCCTCGAAAACAGAAATCTCTACTTTGTGCCACCGGCCCAATCTACATAAAATAAGATAGCCATGTAACTAAACCTAGAAAACAAGGTGCTGCAGACGTGCAGTTCAGGCTAGGTCTGAAAAGTCCAGGTCTTCCCAAGATCTTAGGAGGAAAACATCTTCATATTTTAAGACCCTTTGACGCTGTCATGCACAGGAGAATGTCACCAGCATGAATTAGGACATGGAGGTTTCCATGGCTGATACAGGACGGAACAGGGCACTGGGAGACTTGCCAGGGCTCCTCTCTTACCTAGCCCAGGGGCTGAGGCTGTAGCTGCTCCCTGCTCTCCCACCCCTTCAGGTGAGCTCCAATCCCTCCCCACCCACCTTCCGCACACCCCTTACTGCAGACGTGCCAGTACAGTCCAAGGAAAAGCTCGTTTCTGTCTACTACAGCAAAGATACCCAGCAAAATTTAAACTCTCAAGCTAAGTAGAATATAGAGAGAAATTTATGGAAATAAAAGCTGGATTGGTTTTTATTTTTTCTTTTCCTACTGAGGAAGACAAAGTGGTGGCGCAGGGGCTACGTGAACTTCACATCATGCATTACTGCTCATTACAGAGTACAATCCAGCAGGGAACACCAATCAAGCAGACCATGTGAGAAGCAGAAGCACCATTAGCACCCGAACAACAGCTCACAAGGGTGAGCCCCGGGACTCTGCCAGGGCTGGAATTCAGGTGCATAGCCTCCTTCATCTTCATTATCACATAGCACAACCACACACCACTCTAAAAGGAAGATCCTCCTGCCGAGACAGACCGCAGATGCAAACATAACCGTCTACAGAAATTAGCAAGGCAAATAGATCAGCAGAGTCTTACACAGGCCTGTGACCGCTATTATATTTGGCTGCAGCAGCTTTCCTGGTGGATAGCAAACAATAAGTGAAGGGAAGAAAAAAAATCTATTGCACCTTCCCTGTCAGTGAGCCATGTGCAATCTAGCCAGTAAATAGCTGAGCTAATTCACAGCTGTCACATTTTAAAATGCCACTGAAGTGCAGAAGGGAATGCAGAAATCCAGAGCCGTGCATTGTCCCTGATCTGCAAGAATACTACTACCAACCTCTGGTCCTCTTCTGCCAAATGTCACTGGGCTAATATGGCTGATAAGTGTAATTCAGAAGGCCAACTGTCACAGCAGATGAAATGCATGTTTTCTTCCAAGCCTTGTAATGCAAATCAGTATGTCCTGTTGAAAAATGACAATTTCAGGTTTCCTTCTTGTACTCGAATGAAAAAGGTGCTGGTTCTCAAGACTTGCAGAGTCATACTCTATGCACAGGCCAGCAAGGGCAGATAGCTACACTATGAGCCTTGCTAATTTACCTTGCCAACACGCTTCACGCCAGACCTAGAGCATGTGGGGAGAGGTTGTGTTGTGCTGAGCATGTCAGCCAGGGTGCCCACCGCAGGTCTGATGTACAGTCATGTCCACTGGGCAGCAGCTTACACATATGTTGCTGAACAGCCTGCCGGAGAAAAATGAAAACCACCTGCTTCTTGCTAATTGGGAATGCAATAAAAATCTACTCAGGGAAAAAAAAAAAAAAAAAAAAAAAAAAAAAAAAGTATATTTTTTGCTTCTTGTAACCTTGTCAAAAAGCAAAAATCTGCTTTTCCCCACACGTGAAAATGATGTTGGTTGTGTCTTGTCCCTGGTATGGGAATCTCTCAGAAAGCATATTTAACAATATAGGAGTTTAAACCTTTGCTGAAACCTTTTAAAAACGTCACATATGGCTCTACAAAGCTCCAATCCCAGAGCCTTCCTAAGGATAATGGAGGAGAAGTTAAATCAACTTTACTCTGGGATTACCTTGCCCGTCCAAGTCTCCCCTTGGTCGGAAGTAATTTATTAGAAGATTACCTCCATTAAAAACAATTCTCCATCCTCCTTGGAAGCATTTCCTTCCAAAGAGAAAAGAGCTTATGCTAGACTTTGAGAAGCTGGTTAATCAAAAGGACATCTGAATTAATTTCTCTAATGTTCTTTGCAAAGTGCTGGCATCACAGACAGTCTGTGCAGGTGTACAGACAACCATCCTGTCCATTATTCCTCTATTTATTACAGATACAAATTCACCCTCCACCAAAGCTTTGCACATCACACTGCTGTTAATAATGTCTCTGAAGTTTGAGTGGTAGGTGAGCTGTCTCATAAACAGCAACTGCTTTCAGTTTGTGTATTAAAGTGATTTACAGTACAGCGGCTGGAGTTCTCTCCTGCATAGCTATACAGGATAGTAAATATTACAATATAGGAAAGTGTTAATGAATTCATAAAGTATGCTAGCAGACAGGGTCAATGATGTATTTATTATCTTAAAAAACAGATCAATCTGGCCTTGCTAAAGCAGAATAAAAAGTGGTTCTTCCAGTAGTAACACGGGAAACCTGTTAGCCTATGATACAGAGTACAAAAAGAGTTTAAATACCAAGTTTTCTGTGCCAAGGAAACTGTTTCACAGAATGTATAATTTAGTCCCTTAAAAGGGTGGAGATACCTTTCCTATCTATTTAAATTATATCTATTTCGTACTCAAGAGCAATAAAACACTAAGTCCTTGGCCTGAGGGGAAGCAAAACAAGGAAATGTTTGCAGTCTTCCCTAATATATTATTAAGCACATACGTAGTGGTCATCTATTTCTAGGTACTTCATGCACTCTACCGCTGTTCTGCAGTCTGCTCTCTAGATTGCTCTGCCTCTGGTAGCTGGGGAGGATCAGCGTACCCATGCAGAAAGGAGCTGCTCTGCCCAACGGGAGCA